>NW_011888815.1:3542985-3553143 GCF_000151845.1 Pteropus vampyrus | reverse complement strand
CCAGGCCAAAATTTTGAAACCTCGCTTCTATTTCTGTGAGCTAAACTTTTGCAGGTGGTAAGGTGGGAGATGCAAATATCACAATGTGAATATGAGCCAATTACCCGACAACCACATTTTATGAGGTTGCAACTACCTAATTGTTTTGTGTCTGCAGCTAATTATTTCTGGGAGATGTTTCTGCATATAGAAGAGGAGTCTGTTATTAGAAATGAATGTACAGCAAAACAAAAGTTCTCCTGTAAGTACATCAAGGGCAGGGACTGCATCTTCTGTATGCTTTCTAAACGTCCATAAATCGCTTTGGGCCCATGGATTCTAAATGGATATGAATATGCTAATGGCGGCACGATTCTAAAGTTCGACAAACAAATGGAGTTGCTGGCTGCAGTGAATAATAGCCAAGGTAGAAAATATCAACAAAATTCTAATTGGTTGGTATTTCTTTTAACTCATTGACTCCTATTGTCTCAGACGCAAAGAAATTTTGGGTCGAAAAGAAACATGGAGGTCATCTATTCCAAGAATATTTTCTTAATATTTGGAACTTATGGCCCCAGGAAATTATGTGACCTTCTCAAAGACGCGTGATGCTGTCAGGCCTAGCCTCCAAATTGCACGATGTCTAATGCAGTGCCCCTCCCAACAGACCCAATACTTCCTATTCCTTCTTTAAGGTATTAGAGGTCACACATGTCAAAGGAAAACATGTCTCTTAAACTCATGCATGCCAGGCCTAAGGGAATGCCAACAAATTAATTTTATTCCAGGCGGCTAAACTTGTTCTTATAAATTGGTCTGTCCAGACGAAGCAGTGGGCAAAGTATGCAGTTTTATGCAGATAGATTTTATTTTTGTTATTATTGCAGCTGCTCATTGATATTTTAATGCAAGTTTTTATTGAGCTATGCCCCAAGGCTTTTTAAATTGAGGGTTCAATTATTTCTAAAATCTAATAATTAAGTAAATTAATGAGCCTAGTCTGAAATCTGGCAACCTGACTATAAGGATTAGACACGGCAAATATTTAAAAGAGGGAGCCTTTTCCCTCTTTACAGGAAGATCTTTTAAAATCATTTAGACTGTGTATTTATAGACATGAATGAATTCTGACACTGAGATCCACGAAGAAGCTAGTACACAAATTTGGGTTAGAAATAGAGCTTTACAGCAGATGGGGCCAAGCAGGGCAGACCTTGTCATCTAAATTGTCCCTGCCCCCTTGCCAAAGCCCTTTTGAGTTTCAGGAAGTGTAGCCTCCAGAAATACAGAAGAGTATTACTGTGTTCATGTCCCTTCATTTTAAAGCTAACGATTTGATAAATCATGATATGTTCAGAAGTCAGTGACCATCATGGCTACTCGAAAAGCCACAAGATGAAGGCCAAGTGATGAAAACCGGGAATGCTGACTTGGGGGAGGCTGCTTACAAGAGTCCACAAGAGATTTCCTAAAATACTTTAAACAAGAACCGTACTAATGCTGAATGACCCTGGACGACACACCTAAGAGACTCAGCTTTTGCTCCCAGACACTCTTCCTTGTCATTGTTTTGCCCCCGAGGCAGAGCCCCCGTCCTAACCCCAGGCTGTTGTTTGGTTTTCTAAATTCAGTCTGAGAGTGGAGAGAAGCTACTTCTCTCTGATCATCCAGCCCCCAGAGTTTTCACTTAAATTTCTCTATAAATTAGGGTTTTTGCTAAGGCCCCAGATCCTGAGCTTGGGTTGGCTTCATGTCCTCACTCCCGCCTCCTAAATATCATCCATTCCAGGGTCCCCTGAGCTATTTCTCGCCGGCTACTGGATTCTCTGGGCTGGATTGTCTGATTCATATGCGGAGATGGCCGGGCTCCTGGACAGGATGTGACACACTTGTATAGTATCTTAACGCTATGGGTGCCTATCCGCAGGAGTTTTGGTTTTAAGATGAAAACTCCAGCATGGTATTTTTATGTCCTTCTCCCCTCTGTGGCCCACCCCACGACCTTATAGCATCTTCACACAGTGCAGAGGTGCAGAAACGGATTCGAAAGCCTTGGGTGGCTTGCCTGAGATCCCACGGCCAGCAAAGCCGCGCCTGGAGCACGGAGGGTGATCTGATGGCAAAGCCCACGCTGTTCTCGCCATAATCCACTCCTCTCAATGTTTCGCTCTCCAGATTATGATTCATTTTCACACAAAGACAGTGAAAACTACAATCGGACTCTTTATGAAGTATGGTCTGGTGTAGTCCAGGTGTGTTCATTATTCACACAGGACATAATTATAAAAACCAGTGTTCCAGGACCTTCTGAAGTTTAAAGGCTCTTACAGCCTTTACTTAGTTCATTACAGAACAAAGGATGTTTTGTCCTAGAGAGTCCAGTTGAATAAAGCTAATGAAATGAAATTTTTTTTTTCCATAAGCAAATCCAATGATGAAACATGGAGAGAAGGCAAGGCCTTGAAGATAGAGTGAGAAAAACTAAGAAGTACGTGCGGACACACAACAGACTGCAGTGGGGACTGGTCTATTGCGTGAGCTTTCTCTGCAGCTCTCCGGCCAGTCACACCGGACCCCGCTCTGAATTCTGCGGACCCTGTTGTCCTCTGGTCTCCTTCAATAGCTGCGATTGGTGGGCTACAGTGAATGTTATGCGGGACCAGGGAAGGTGGACGACAACGGATGTGGAGTGTCACGCAACTGAAGGAAAGGGTTTCGGTGTAGTTGAAGAAAGAGCCAGACTGGAAGAGAGAGTCTGATGAGATGAAAAGGCCGTGACCTTCAAGTCAGGTGACTCTCTACCAGCTATGTGAGTGGGGCCACATTGTTCGTTTAACTTTCTGTGAGCCCCACTTAGTAGGAGAAGCGATGTTCCTTCCTGTCACCCATATCACAGATGCCCTTCCTGCTGTCAGATGATCTACTGCAGCAGTTCCCAATCTTTTTGGCACCAGGGACCGGTGCTCCTGAGAATCGAACGCCTGATGATCTGAGGTGGAGCTGAGGCGGTGATGCTGGTGCTGGGGAGTGGCCACAGATACAGATGAAGCCTCACTCGCTTGCCTGCTGCTCAGCTCCTCCTGTGCGGCCCGGTTCCTAACAGGCTGCGGACTGGTACCAGTTCACAGCCTGGGAGTTGGGAACCCCTGGTCTGTAGGGAAGAATTACCACCCTCATGGCTTTTTTCATATCTGATAAGCTGAGAGTACACAATAAAGATCTGACAAAGGAGTTGGTGTCTAAGACATTGACAAAAGTATGCGTTTGCTAGGATTACCTAGGTAAATGTATCAGCGTACATTTGACAGATAAAACTGGCCATTGACTATTTTGTATCAGCCATTGCTTAATTTTATTGTCAAACTATAATGTGAGTGGAGGAAAGTTCTGGGTAAAAACGTCAGTGTTTGATGAGGACAACTAATAGATAGTAGGACAATGACAGGTGTCATACTCTGATGGTAAATTGGGATGACCACTTTGGGAAACTTTTCATCACTATCTACGACGACTGAACATACACATCCTCTGTGAACTCACAATCCTAATCCTAACATTTCACTCAACAGAAATACATAAATATGTTCCCTAAGGGCCATGATCATGCTAGCATTGTATATAATCAGACTCACATGGAAATAACCACAATATTAGCAAGAACAGAATAGGTAAAACGCTGAATGATTATCCAGCAATTAAAAAATAATACTGAGAACATACTGCTGAGTACAATAGCATCAGAGTGTCTCCAAACATAATCCAGACTCCCAAAATTATATACCATGAATCAGTTCATAGAAAGTTCAAGAACAGACAAAACTAATCTAGGGTTAGTCAGGGAAGCGGTGGCTTTCAAGGGCTTAATGACTGATTGATTAACAAAGATTTCTAGAGAGCTAGTCATGTTCTGGATCAAAGGCACACTTCAGTATGCATGTGGACCTCCCTGACAATCTTGCTGAAATGCAGATTTTGATTCACTGGGTCTGGGTTTGACCGAAGAGTCTGTGTTTCTAAGAAGCTCCTGGATAATGCCAGCAAGGCTGCTAGCAAGTGGCTCATAGTCTGAGTAGCGAAGTTCAATATCTTCTTCCAAATGGTAGCTACACAGGTTTATTTGTAAAATTTCATCAAACTCTTTGTTTATGATTTATGCACTTTCCGTATATGTTATATTTCAATGAAAAGGTCTACTTAAAACAAATGCCTCTTGGAAGGGGAGCCTGAAGTAAAATTTTTAGCTGCAGTTTTGTTAAGTGACAGAGATAGAACTTGTGAGAGTTCTATTCAGAGCTAGAAAAAATGACCTCGGACACTTACGATCTTTCTGCCCCCTATTCGCAGCTTAGATTCTAAGAAGAGAATGTCCAGTTGGCCCGACTTAGAGGTTCTGCCCATTCGAGGGCAGGGTGCCTGGTTAACATAGCCTCATCAGACTTCATCTAAAGTGGGTGAGCTATTTTCCAGAAGGTAACTGGTTAATGCTTTCAAAAAGATGGTTGGATAGATGCTGACTAAGCCAAGTCAATTGAGTGGAAGAGTTGATCAAAAGAAAGATTCATGGAGGCGGCCTTCTAACTTCATAGGCAGCCCTATTTCTCTCTTTGTCATTACTCCAGTAACTTTTCCAAGCTCGCTCTCCTCTCTGAGCTCGAGTCTGTGATAAAGTATCTGTGTGTGTGTGTGTGTGTGTGTGTGTGTGTGTGTGTGTGTGTGTGATGGCAAGAGAGGAGGAGCCCACCTTGCAGGCCGGCATTTACACAGAATAGCGAAACACACGGAATTGCTACTGCTTAATCGATTCACTGTAGTGTTTCAATACTTCTGAGTGCAATTGTGGAGAGAGCTCAGGGGGTAAAAACAATTAATAAACTATCCTACTAGAGGTAAAAGAAAGGCTTCATTATCACTATGATTGGTTCTAAAGGCAAGTGTTAGGTCTTGTGTCAACCTGGATTGCTAGTAGGGCCTTTTCTTTATTTAGTCTCTTTAGCAGAAATAAGTCACAAGTAGAGTTGTGTTGAGTTTCTTAAAACTCCTGGGTAATAACGGAATCTAGTTGTTAACCTACGCTGTTAGTTATCCCAGAAGTTATTAATTTGTAGTAATGGTCAACTGCCTATTTCCCACCCCTTAGGAAACTCAGGGAAGTGTTTTGGACCCATCTGGGTAGAAAGCACAGCATCGGCATAAGATCATTATCATCCGTGACACATTCAGGTCATGTTTCTTCCACATTTTGTTAGTTTCAATGAACCAGGGACTGCTAATGAATGATTTCCATTGGATAATTTTGTTTTTTCTGTTTCGAGTTTCAAGTTGCCTGTCTGGATTTCATTAGCATTGCAGTGATTTACCCAAGAGGGCTTTGTTTCTTAACTTGATTGGGAAAGGGACATTGGGAGGGTGGATGCCTTTGCAGGAAAGGCGATTTTTTTTTTTTTAACCCCATGGTGATTATATACGCGTGTGGAGGAAGTTCGAGGAGTACAATTTTCATTTGCAGTTGACTTTGTTTTATCTTCCTCAAACTGTGGTGTGTTTAAATTTCTGCAAACATATTTGCCAGTTGGACACCAACATCGTCAGCTTTTTATTACTCAGAGAAAATGACTGCCATGAAGGCAAAGGTATTTAAGTGACATATTGGAAAAGTGTCTAAAGTCTCGATGGCAGGGAGGAAAAACCGATTTTCGAAATTAAGTTCTTTTAGTTTGTTTCTGTATTATTCTTCAGCTTGGTCTTTTAGAACTCTACTACTTAGCTCATTTTGTCATGTTCTGTTTCTTCTGTTTTATGGCAACAACTTCATAGGTATAAATAGTTCAAAACAGGAACAAGGTATTTCTTCAAGTTTGCAGAATACGACAGATAGTATCAAATGTTCTTCTCTCTGGATTAATTTGTACTTTTTGCTACCCAATGTCACAACTTCTTTCTTAAGAGAACTGTTTGATGGGATGTGGTGATGCGTCTTCAGGTGAACTAGTCCTTCATGTCCCCTCCTACTTCTAAGATCATGGATTCATCACCTCCTCAGAAGACCAAAGCCTGGCTTGGTGTCAGCACTTCTACGTCTTCATGGAACACAAGTTCATGCGATTTGATGTTGTGAAGTCAGTTGTCTTATAAAAGCCTAGCGTATTCCCAGGTGAGGAATCATGGCTCTTTTGTCAACAGACTATTCACATCTTTTGCCCACTTATTAAATTAGGTGAGTCTGTCTTTTGTTGATTTGAAGGATATCCAAATGGCAAATAGTATATGCAAAGGGATTCGATGGCTTCAGTTAATATCCCGGAGGAGTGAGCAGTCTTGGAGTAGTCACGTGGTGGTCACTTTAAGTTATTTAATTGGTTACATGAAACTTCTCAGGGTGAGGTTATAAGGCTTTGTGGTTTGGCACACTCAGCAGGGACATGTGGGGACACCAGACTACCTTTCCGAACAAATGTAAATCAAGAAAGTATAAAAAAATTTAATTAAAATTATTTTTCATATGTATTTTGAAAAAGCTATTTTTTAAAATATTTAAAATATCTCTAAAATTAATAGATAAGATACAAATGAAAATAAGATATCAATAAATAAAACATTTTTTTTAATAAAGCTGAACATGTTTAGTTTGTTTTTGGAAAACTTGATTACATCCTATTAAATATTTTTAAAGATAAAACTATTTGCCACTCTGCCAGGTACTACCCACATTGTTGTCAATTGGGAAAAAAAAAAAAAAGTGGTAACGCCCTTGGAGTTTCTAGAACTCTAAGATGGTCCTAAGATGTCACCCCCCACCCAGTGTACGTGCTCTTTGTAATCTCCTTCCACTGAATTGTGTGCGGAACTGGTGACTATGATAGATGTCCCATTATAAAGTAAAAGCAATTTAGCTGATGTAATTAAGGTCCCTAATCAGCTGACTTTGAGTCCCTTCCAGCGGGCATTTAATGAGCCCTTAAGGAAACAAGGATCCACGGCAGATGCTCTTTAAAGAAATAAGTCACGTGAGTCCTAGCCACAAGGAATTGCAATCTGTCAACGTGTCAAAGAAGCTCAGAAGAAGACCTTGAGCCCCAGATGGGAACCCAGTCCTGGCTGACACCTTGATTTCAGCCCAGTGACCTTGAGCAGAGAGCCCAGGCGAACCCTGGCCAGATCACTAATCTACAGATTGAGGTCATAAATAGGGCTTGTTTTTGGCAACTAACTTTGTGGTGGTCTATGCTACAGCAGCATTAGAAAATTAATGCAATCTTTATGCATACTGTGGCTAGAATAGCATATTCGAATGTACTGTACTCACAGATTCCCTACATTTTCTCGGTAATCTTTTCAATAATATACAAAGCAGGGTGGTCATCCACATTTATCTATGGTTTCTTACCTATAGAGAGTAATCGCCATTTTTTTCCTATGACTGTGTCACGTTGTTGAAAAGATCACACAGAAAATGCAGGAGAGCTCTGAGCACATTGCCGGGCACAGGGGGAATGGTCAAAAACTGGCTGCTGTCACTGCCGAGCCAAGGCCTGGTTAACGGCCACAGACAAAGCAACTCAGAACTCCTAGAGACCGTAGTTGTCAGTGACCTCTCAGCTCTTACTGACCGGATGAAGAACCAGCCACCTGTTTGGGTGACAACTGCCGAAACCTACTGCTGGCATGTGGTGGACACACATACATCACCACCCTGGACTTCTCCACACTGAAAAGCGGCAGATTGAAAAGGAAAGAGGGCTGTGATTGCTGTGCTCAGAGTCCCTTGCTCAGATAGTCTCCTATCACCGAAGGGTGCTGCAGGGGAAAGTTCAAAAAGGCTGTACGTGTAATACCTTGCCATCACATATAAACTTCATATAATCATCTGTAATGTCCCTGTGGCTACATGCGGGGAGGAGCCAGGCACTATTTTGTGGGGGAGAGGAAGACATTCCTGGAAAGATCTAAGCTTTAGGCTTTTCAAGTGAGGAGTGGGGAAACACTGCAATGACAGAAAAACTGCATTTAGTGCACTGTCACGAGTGGCTAAAAAAATATCTCCTTGTCGGGGGAGAAGATCATTTCTACCGGGGGCAAATTAAGACAATAGAATTGCATTATTATTATTATTATTATTATTATTATTATTATTATTATTGAGAGCTGATTTTTTCCCATAGATGTGAAAAATAAAACACACACGCATCCATGTCTGGCTTATTCTTTTGCAAGAATTATCAGTTTCTGAAAATGCTGGTCCCTCCAACTGAATGAGGATGAGATGGGTCCGTGGTGTATTTGGCACATAGGTCCCAGTCTAATGCTGCTGGAGACCACACTCTGGGATATGAGAGGAAGAGAATACACTATTCATCTAAATTCTCCTAGAGCTTCTTAGCTTCTAGAATTCCAAATATTAGGGATGACTTTGAACCACTTTTTTTTTTTTTTTCTATTTGGGCATGTATGGAAAGAAATGGGGGTAAAGAGACATTGTTTTAGTATAGTAAGAGTTTGTTTTGCAGTTTATGTGTATCAAAATGATTCTTTATTTCAAATTTTAAAATGTACCGATTTTAGAAATCTTCCTAAATGAATAAACCTCCCCAGAATTCTCCCACCACTAGCAATTTTGCTAATTATATAACTTAGAAAAGGGGCACCAGCCCCCTCGCCTACACACACTAGGAAGAGAGAGAAATAGATGCCATTTTACAATAAATAGTGTCATTTTTTTTTTTTTTAAAGAATCTGGATCTTATTACCATGATCTATACAGAAAGAAAGCATTTCTCATTCAAGTGGCCAATCCATGAACTTCACCATTCTTTTTTTAAATAACTAACGTGTATGACACATAAAGTTAATATCCCTCTATATACATGAGCACGAATATTATGTTTTTTCTATGTTTTCTATGAGTGTGTTGTATATGTAAAAAGCATAGCAATCGCTATCTGGAAACACATGAGAAGGGTTAACTTCTACACTCTGCTTTGTTCAGTGCTCTAAGCTTTAAGACAAATATCTCTTTGTTTTTCTTCTTTAATATCCAATTCCAAGCTCACTAGGGACAGAGGTTAGGACTCCACAAAACTCACTTTGTCTCAGCTAGAGCCACAACACAAATAAGACATACAACAAACTTTTCATGCTTAATTTTTTCTTCATACTTCAGAAGACACCTGCCTGGGGGCCTTGGGACTAATGGGCTACAGAAGGCCCGGGTCATCGTTCAAGCTCAGTAGCCCCCATGTGATGTCCACTGGAAGGTCGGTGACTCCAGAATCGTTCACTTGTCTGAGTCTGCCTACCACGCAGCTTTCTTTTGCCGACTTGAAAGTCTCCTTGCCACCCCCTCCCTGCCTCCTGCCTCCAATGCCTCTTAAGAGAGAAAGAAGGAATGACCTTTGTGGCTTAGACAGTCCTACATCAAGGTGAATTCTTGATAACCAGCTCTGTTGCCCCTTATACCTTGTAAACATACTAATTAAAAGCAATGTGTTTTGAAGATCAAGGGAGAAAACAATTCTGAGACCAGGGCCAGTGGTGTCGGCCATATCTCTTCCCAGTTACTTCTCAAATGTTTTGCTAGTTTGCTTCTGAGAGTCCCACTGATGTGAGAGTATGATGACACGTACCCTTTCAACATCTAGATTTTTAAAACTGTCCACATTAACAAAAGCAGACAACACAGACACTCTCGATGTCAAAGAAAAGTCCAAAGCGTGACTTTTCCTCAGCACCACCTGTAACACTGTATGACCCAGAGTGCTGTTTCTCACTTACCCACAGTGGAATTCTCGCTGAGCATCTCTTGAACTTTGCCTCTTCGTGTGATTGAAAATTTTGTTCTTTGCAAGGTATATGCAAGGTAAATACGTATTTCTCGGTCGGCAAGGTCATGCTCGCACACTGCGTATAACCGTGGTCCTTCTTGACAGCCCCAGTGAAACCTGTAAAATGGGTTTACACAGGCTAAATCCCCACTTCCCAAGCAGCTACAGGCTTTCACAGAGCAAATTTTCTTGGATCGCACAAGTAGCCTGAAAACAAATTCCATCTAAATCATCTATTTGGAAAGTCTATGAATTTTATGCATTTATTTCTGTATTCGTTTTTTTAAAACATCAGGACCAGGACATATCCAAGTGAAATTAAAAGACCAAGGTCAAGGAGAAAAGATACGGAGGTTGT
>NW_011888815.1:3540923-3542935 GCF_000151845.1 Pteropus vampyrus | reverse complement strand
GTGTTGAGTTTCTTAAAACTCCTGGGTAATAACGGAATCTAGTTGTTAACCTACGCTGTTAGTTATCCCAGAAGTTATTAATTTGTAGTAATGGTCAACTGCCTATTTCCCACCCCTTAGGAAACTCAGGGAAGTGTTTTGGACCCATCTGGGTAGAAAGCACAGCATCGGCATAAGATCATTATCATCCGTGACACATTCAGGTCATGTTTCTTCCACATTTTGTTAGTTTCAATGAACCAGGGACTGCTAATGAATGATTTCCATTGGATAATTTTGTTTTTTCTGTTTCGAGTTTCAAGTTGCCTGTCTGGATTTCATTAGCATTGCAGTGATTTACCCAAGAGGGCTTTGTTTCTTAACTTGATTGGGAAAGGGACATTGGGAGGGTGGATGCCTTTGCAGGAAAGGCGATTTTTTTTTTTTTAACCCCATGGTGATTATATACGCGTGTGGAGGAAGTTCGAGGAGTACAATTTTCATTTGCAGTTGACTTCGTTTTATCTTCCTCAAACTGTGGTGTGTTTAAATTTCTGCAAACATATTTGCCAGTTGGACACCAACATCGTCAGCTTTTTATTACTCAGAGAAAATGACTGCCATGAAGGCAAAGGTATTTAAGTGACATATTGGAAAAGTGTCTAAAGTCTCGATGGCAGGGAGGAAAAACCGATTTTCGAAATTAAGTTCTTTTAGTTTGTTTCTGTATTATTCTTCAGCTTGGTCTTTTAGAACTCTACTACTTAGCTCATTTTGTCATGTTCTGTTTCTTCTGTTTTATGGCAACAACTTCATAGGTCTAAATAGTTCCAAACAGGAACAAGGTATTTCTTCAAGTTTGCAGAATATGACAGATAGTATCAAATGTTCTTCTCTCTGGATTAATTTGTACTTTTTGCTACCCAATGTCACAACTTCTTTCTTAAGAGAACTGTTTGATGGGATGTGGTGATGCGTCTTCAGGTGAACTAGTCCTTCATGTCCCCTCTTACTTCTAAGATCATGGATTCATCACCTCCTCAGAAGACCAAAGCCTGGCTTGGTGTCAGCACTGCTAGACTCAGGAATTCTGATTCTACGTCTTCATGGAACACAAGTTCATGCGATTTGATGTTGTGAAGTCAGTTGTCTTATAAAAGCCTAGCGTATTCCCAGGTGAGGAATCATGGCTCTTTTGTCAACAGACTATTCACATCTTTTGCCCACAGACTATTCACATCTTTTGCCCACTTATTAAATTAGGTGAGTCTGTCTTTTGTTGATTTGAAGGATATCCAAATGGCAAATAGTATATGAAAAGGGATTCGATGGCTTCAGTTAATATCCCGGAAGAGTGAGCAGTCTTGGAGTAGTCACCTGGTGGTCACTTTAAGTTATTTAATTGGTTACATGAAACTTCTCAGGGTGAGGTTATAAGGCTTTGTGGTTTGGCACACTCAGCAGGGACATGTGGGGACACCAGACTACCTTTCCGAACAAATGTAAATCAAGAAAGTATAAAAAAATTTAATTAAAATTATTTTTCATATGTATTTTGAAAAAGCTATTTTTTAAAATATTTAAAATATCTCTAAAATTAATAGATAAGATACAAATGAAAATAAGATATCAATAAATAAAACATTTTTTTTAATAAAGCTGAACATGTTTAGTTTGTTTTTGGAAAACTTGATTACATCCTATTAAATATTTTTAAAGATAAAACTATTTGCCAGTCTGCCAGGTACTACCCACATTGTTGTCAATTGGGAAAAAAAAAAAAAAGTGGTAACGCCCTTGGAGTTTCTAGAACTCTAAGATGGTCCTAAGATGTCACCCCCCACCCAGTGTGCGTGCTCTTTGTAATCTCCTTCCACTGAATTGTGTGCGGAACTGGTGACTATGATAGATGTCCCATTATAAAGTAAAAGCAATTTAGCTGATGTAATTAAGGTCCCTAATCAGCTGACTTTGAGTCCCTTCCAGCGGGCATTTAATGAGCCCTTAAGGAAACAAGGATCCACGGCAGATGC
>NW_011888815.1:3529240-3534453 GCF_000151845.1 Pteropus vampyrus | reverse complement strand
GTTGATTCTAAACTTTGAAAACCTAACACATTACAATATGGAAATATCGTCCATTGCAGCACCAACAGGATGCTACTGTTACATTTTCTTTTCTGTTGGCTCATTTTCATGATGCCTATACAAGTCCACGGTGTCCCCCACTTCCAGGCTCATGGTATTCTCTTTGCTTAAACTCCTTCTGTGCAAAAGCCTCATAATCGTGCCATTCTATGATTTGCTTCGCAATGGTCCCAAGACATTCTTTGTACAACTTTGTTATTTTTAAGTCTCTGATTGTCTTTTTATTTTATTTTTGTGAAAGGTGCCTCTTTACCTTCCCATGTATAACTTCCATTTTTGAATCCTTTCTACCTATTACTTAGATTTCATTCTTTTCTTTATCTAGAGACCCACTAATTTCCTATTTTATTTTTGGTCAGTTGGTTTTTTTTTTAGGCAGTTATGATTTAGGAAATTCTATCCAGTAACTTCTCCTGAGATACTGCTACTATTTCTTTCATCACATGTTCTCCTCTTGTTTAATATTCACTCTCATTTTCCTGAAGTATGTCAAGCAACATTGTCAAGGATAAATAGAAAGTAAATTTTGTAAATCCTTAAAGATCTGAAAAAAAATCTGTGTTTTGCAAATCTTCTATACACATAAAATTGAGGTTCTAAATGAAATGGATAGTGGAAAAATGTTATTTTTAATAAAAATATGATCCCACATTTCTTCCTAAAAATTCAGAGCATTTTGTCTATTAGTAATGAAGAAAATCGATAGATGTATTAAATAATATTGCCCATTAACCCCCCATGACCAAATGAAGTCATAGAGCATTCTTTAACCATTCAAGGAAAAAACAGTTCTGATTCTCTTAACTGACTAGAGGCATGGGAAAAAAGAAAAATATCCAAATTATTTTTATAGACCCAGCATAACTTTAACATCCTTAACTTATGCAACACTAGAGAAGTATAAATACAATTTACTTTTGAATACTGATGCAAAACTTTAATAAATAACTAGCAAATAAAATTCAGTGGGGTATTAAAGAATTAAATATTCTAACCAAGTGAGGTTCATCCCCATGAATTCAAAACATAAAATGCAACATCTCTGAAGGTCAAAGGAGAACATTATTTATGAATATCTCAGTGGATGTGGGAAAACATTTGACTACATTCAACATCCATTTTTGATTAAAATTTATTTTAATTAAATAAAACCAAATTATGTAGTATTATATCTAAAGAAATAAATATGTAAATTTATAAAGAAAATACATGCGATATTATATATTCATATGTCAGTAGAACTAGACAAATGAAAGAAATAGCAGATACATATAATGGGAATATGAATATAAAATTATAATAATTTTATATGATATTGTAAACATCTAAAAATTTCAGGAGAATCATCAGAAATTATTATAAACAATTCAGAATTTAGAAATGAGGTCAATTGCAAAATTAAGAATAAAAATGATTTGTTTTAAACTATAGAAGTAACTATTAAAAATATAGTGGAAGGAAACAAATGATACAAAGCAGAAGTCAGCAAACTTTTTCAATAAAGGGCCAGATGGTAAATATTTTAAGCCTCACAGGTTATATGGTATCTACTACAACTACTTAATCTAAGCAGCCATAGATGATACGTAACTAAACGGGTGTGGCTATTAAAATGATTTAATTTTTAAACTCATCTTTCTATTTTTAAAGTCTTAATAAATATTTTGTTTTTCTTCTAATATCTGGGAGAACACGAGCGTACTTTGGAAATAGTTTGAAACAACTTTTGGCTTTCTCTAAATTGTCAAATACTTGAACTTCCTTTGCAATGAACGCAAGTAATGCACTAAATAAAACCTAGAATTAACATGTTCACAAAGGTGAAATCCTAAACTGGCTACTAGAACTACGTTGCTCAAATTGTGTACTGTTGGCCCTGGGTCACTACATCCCCTTCCATATTAATACATGTTCTGATGGGGGAAAAGAAGGCTCTGTTTTAGATTAAGTTTGAGAATGTGTATTACCCAAATTCACTTAATAATATTTTTTTCCTTTATGAACAGTTTGGGAATTATAGTCTTAGAGAAGTTAAATAACTTTTATCAGGGATCCCTTGGGCAGATGGTTCTGAACTATGTATCATATAGTTATTGTTATTATTGTTATTATTATTGTTGTTATTTAAGTGTTATTGTGGGTGAAAGTTGAAGAGATGACCATGATAGTCTTCATTTCTCTCTTTTGTTTACAAAAGCTAGTTGATGGTGAAAAAAGTTACTTCCTCCATTAACACTTTTTAAACACCACTCTACCATTTCTTCCATGAATTAAAAATAACAATACTAAAGCTCCCAGTTCTAAAGGGCAGAAAACCATCAAGGCGATCAGAATCAGGGGTGATGTCATGGGACAAACCATAGCTGTTTTGTGCAGACACCTTCTCTTGCAGTTTGTCAGGGAAAAAAAAAAAAATCATGCAGCTAACAAATTAAAACGTTTGCCTTCTTCCTGCCTTGCATGAAGATGAACTGAGGAGATCGCGCAT
Source organism: Pteropus vampyrus (assembly GCF_000151845.1). Taxonomy (NCBI): domain Eukaryota; kingdom Metazoa; phylum Chordata; class Mammalia; order Chiroptera; family Pteropodidae; genus Pteropus; species Pteropus vampyrus. The sequence continues at coordinate 3,531,905 of NW_011888815.1, read as the reverse complement.
CTTTCGCAGCAAACCTCCGCGTCTGTGCCTGGATTTTTGTGGGCTGTGGCGGGTTGTGGGGCAGCCTAGAATCCCTCGCACGGTGAGCAGCGGCTGCCAGAGAAAAGGCTGACTTTCAGAGCCTTCCCCGCATGCTGCTCTGACTTTGACACCATCACCTCTCTCCCTAGTCCTTGCTCAGCCCCCCACCATCCTCCCGCCCCCACTTTTATTTTATTTTTTCACAGTCTCTGAAAATGCAATGGAGAATAAAAATGTGGTGAGACCTGCCGCCAGCACCTATGCCCTCCAGTTCTAAGCTGACAAAAATGTCAAGAAACTGACAGTAAAATATGCGAAATGAAAACCCTGCGAACAGGAGCCAGCCCCCAGACTGTTTGGCGCTTTTGCCGTACTGTGTCACGGTTTTCAAACAGAAATAACAGTTGTGGGTTTTATTATCTCTAACATCACCCGTTAAATTTTACACTAGGCAAGTGATACATAAAGGATATCAGAGGGGAAGCCAGGGAAGATGAAGGGGGACGAGGCAGATGAGCCCGTGGACGGATGGACTCCACATTGCACTGATGGAAGGATCTTTGCCACTCTCAGTGGAAAGAGTATTTGTTCCACCTTTGTGACTTTATATAGGGCGAGGGGGCTGAGAAACAGGGCAGAAGCATGGCGACCACCATATCTGCCTGCATGAGTCCAGTAATACAGTTGAAAAGTTGAAATATATACGTTTATTTTATTGGCTGACCTGGCCTCAGCTGGCCTAGTTAATCTCCCCGAACGCTTTCAGTATTTATTCAATATGATTCTAAATGGTCCGAAGCACATGGTCTTCCCTAAATGAAAGAGAACTTCTGAGAAGTCGTGAATAATGATTGTCACTGTTTTCTGAGCTCCTGATGGTATTGTAGAATTTGATCTGTTTGGCTGTCTTATAAGTCTTACAGAGTGAGTCGCTGTTGCTGTTTTTTTTTTTGTTTTTTGTTTTTTTTCCTTTTCTCCTTTTTTTCTTTGCCTTTCCGTCATTGAAGGAGGAAGAAACTAAGGCTTAGGGGAGAGTGACTTTCTCAAAATCAGGTTATTGATAAAACTAGGATTTAAATCTGCAATTGTCTCATCCCAGATGTACCTCTTAAGTCAAACTTCCCTCATTGAAAGAAATTTGTTTATTCAACTTCTTTAATAAACACACTTAAAAGCTACCATTTTAAACAGTGAATACAACGTGGGCACTTTGTATGTAAGAGCTGTAGATATTCTCTATTTATAAATTTAAAATTGCACTAAGCCTTTTCCTTCTTTACGAATTGAGACGCTCCATAAATGTGCTGTATTTCTTTATCTTTAATAGACTGAGAAACCACGGCACGTGAGAATGAAATGTCCTGTTTGGTTTAAACTAATAACCACAGCACTCTTGTAAAAATAGGAAGCAGCATCCATAGAAAATGACTCCATCGAAGCATAATTGAGTTTATCCCCTAAGACACTGGCTATCATGGATATGTTTCTAACTGATGGTTTTAAAGTGCAGTTGAGGCGCCCCCCTTATCTTGGGGTACACACAACTTACGTGCACGTTAAGTTAGGAACTCATGCCCTTAAAAAGAGAGAGAGAGAGAGAGAGAGGAGAAAAAGAAGATTAAAAAAAGAGGAAAGAGTGGAGAAGCACACAGGACTCAACTGCCCTTGAAATTTGCATGCAACATTTGCCACAGGCCATTAACCTGCATGCAGAAGAAAGGGAGACCCCTGTAACCTTCGGTGACTTACTCCAGGCATCCAGCATGTAATCGGCAAAGCCAGGAGAAGAACCCCGGTGTGCGGTTTCCTGTCCTCTATTCTGCCCAACAACCTTCCCCGTCCTGGCAGGCAGTGGGGCCATCTGCACACCTCCACTGTGATCACAGCTATAAAGAGAGCCATAAAACTGCCATTGGAACCCAAATGTCATATCAGTGGAAATGTCTAAAGCCTATAACAGCTCCAGTGATAACCCCTTAATGTCTAAATAGGCCCCTGGGGGAGAGAGAGGGAGACACAGCTTCTCCTTAAAGTTGGCCACCATGGGCTTGAGAAAAAGCCAGAACCCCCCAGGGTCCAGCGACCCCCACGGCTCATGGCACTCTTTCACAAATTTTATTATTACTTTAAAAGCAGATTGTGGGCAAGAAAGAATAACAGCTTTAATTCAATTTGCATATGAATAGAAGAATATGTGCAGGTATCGGAAACACACTTCTCGTTAAAATAAGAGACACAGAACAAAGACGGCCTGATTGGGAGTTTGTATGAGGTGACGACGCTCTCATGGATTTGAGCTCTAGTTCAAAGTGTCCCCAAGAGGCTGTGACCACTTCCCTGAAAACTTTTCAAAACATTATTTTTAACAGTTCTACTTTTTCTCTCATTTAAATGATTCCACTTTGCATTTTATGTAAATAGAAGGTATGTATTCATTGTGAGAGATACAAGTGTAAATAATTTTTATTTTGGAGTTAAGCCTCTGCCGTCTTGATTTGGGCTGTCAGTGATGAATGGAAACGATATTTAAAATCAAATATAATGAATATAATTGCTTATATTCTTCATATCGGCCACATCTTATTCCACTGACTGGTCTATAATGAAAACAGAAAACAAAAAACAAAAACAAAAACACAGGAAG
>NW_011888815.1:3521057-3529190 GCF_000151845.1 Pteropus vampyrus | reverse complement strand
TTTTTTCTTTGCCTTTCCGTCATTGAAGGAGGAAGAAACTAAGGCTTAGGGGAGAGTGACTTTCTCAAAATCAGGTTATTGATAAAACTAGGATTTAAATCTGCAATTGTCTCATCCCAGATGTACCTCTTAAGTCAAACTTCCCTCATTGAAAGAAATTTGTTTATTCAACTTCTTTAATAAACACACTTAAAAGCTACCATTTTAAACAGTGAATACAACGTGGGCACTTTGTATGTAAGAGCTGTAGATATTCTCTATTTATAAATTTAAAATTGCACTAAGCCTTTTCCTTCTTTACGAATTGAGACGCTCCATAAATGTGCTGTATTTCTTTATCTTTAATAGACTGAGAAACCACGGCACGTGAGAATGAAATGTCCTGTTTGGTTTAAACTAATAACCACAGCACTCTTGTAAAAATAGGAAGCAGCATCCATAGAAAATGACTCCATCGAAGCATAATTGAGTTTATCCCCTAAGACACTGGCTATCATGGATATGTTTCTAACTGATGGTTTTAAAGTGCAGTTGAGGCGCCCCCCTTATCTTGGGGTACACACAACTTACGTGCACGTTAAGTTAGGAACTCATGCCCTTAAAAAGAGAGAGAGAGAGAGAGAGAGGAGAAAAAGAAGATTAAAAAAAGAGGAAAGAGTGGAGAAGCACACAGGACTCAACTGCCCTTGAAATTTGCATGCAACATTTGCCACAGGCCATTAACCTGCATGCAGAAGAAAGGGAGACCCCTGTAACCTTCGGTGACTTACTCCAGGCATCCAGCATGTAATCGGCAAAGCCAGGAGAAGAACCCCGGTGTGCGGTTTCCTGTCCTCTATTCTGCCCAACAACCTTCCCCGTCCTGGCAGGCAGTGGGGCCATCTGCACACCTCCACTGTGATCACAGCTATAAAGAGAGCCATAAAACTGCCATTGGAACCCAAATGTCATATCAGTGGAAATGTCTAAAGCCTATAACAGCTCCAGTGATAACCCCTTAATGTCTAAATAGGCCCCTGGGGGAGAGAGAGGGAGACACAGCTTCTCCTTAAAGTTGGCCACCATGGGCTTGAGAAAAAGCCAGAACCCCCCAGGGTCCAGCGACCCCCACGGCTCATGGCACTCTTTCACAAATTTTATTATTACTTTAAAAGCAGATTGTGGGCAAGAAAGAATAACAGCTTTAATTCAATTTGCATATGAATAGAAGAATATGTGCAGGTATCGGAAACACACTTCTCGTTAAAATAAGAGACACAGAACAAAGACGGCCTGATTGGGAGTTTGTATGAGGTGACGACGCTCTCATGGATTTGAGCTCTAGTTCAAAGTGTCCCCAAGAGGCTGTGACCACTTCCCTGAAAACTTTTCAAAACATTATTTTTAACAGTTCTACTTTTTCTCTCATTTAAATGATTCCACTTTGCATTTTATGTAAATAGAAGGTATGTATTCATTGTGAGAGATACAAGTGTAAATAATTTTTATTTTGGAGTTAAGCCTCTGCCGTCTTGATTTGGGCTGTCAGTGATGAATGGAAACGATATTTAAAATCAAATATAATGAATATAATTGCTTATATTCTTCATATCGGCCACATCTTATTCCACTGACTGGTCTATAATGAAAACAGAAAACAAAAAACAAAAACAAAAACACAGGAAGGTTTTCTATATATCTTCCCTTAGAGGAAATCACTATATTAGTACTTCTGCCTATCCAGAAAGCTGAACCCCTAGGGTTTCTGCTAGAAATAGAAAAATAATTTACAGTGAGAAACATTTTATGCTTTCACTTTCTATCTGTATCAGAAGCTAAATATAAATAATAGAAGAATGATTTATAATTAGTCCAGGGAAGAAGTCCTGCTGCTTACAATAAATTTCAACACCATTTACTAATTTCAGCATTCTTTTAGCCAAAATCTGTGTACCTGATTTTGGTCAGGAGCCTGACAGCAGGTTTACCACTCTTAATTTCTCTCTTCACTATTTTTCTTTCCAAAATTAGCAGTTATTACAGAATCTGTGTTTCCCATTTCAAGTGCTGGATGTGTTTCAGAGGTCCTTCATTTCTAAAACTGTGTTTATAATTTCCATCCAGCATTCTGTTTCTTTCAACGTACAACTAGTATATTACACAGTCTTAGCTGAGGTTCACTAATCCTTTGAAAATGTGTCTTAGACTAATTCTCCTCTTTTCCCTACAATCAATTCCTTATTTTCCTTGGTAGTCTGTGTGTGGCATGATTTATGTGGAAATTGAAAATCATGTATATTAGGTGTTTAATCATAAGTGTATATTCACATAGGCTTATAGGAGGTCTCGAGAAAAAGAGAAATGGTGAGGAGAAAAATAAAAATTAAAATCTATTTTTCCTACTAGCTATATTTCTTTAAATGATACTAACTAAGCAGAGATACCATTATTTTAAGTTGACTTGATGAGCTACTTGGGATAGAAGTTAAGAATATAGCTTTGACTTTCTATAGATGTCGTTTCTGATTCTGCCACCTGCCAACCATGGGATTTTATGGACGATCAATCTCTCCAAGCCACAGTGTCCTCTTATATTAAATAGAGACATGCCTAGTACTAATTCCTAAGCTTGTATGAGCACATAAAATGCGTACTACAATATAGTAGGATCTCGTTATGTGTTATACACCAATATTGTTATTATTATTATTTGTAGTAGTAGTAGTAGTAGCAGCAGTACTAATAGAGATACTCAGCCTTAAACACACATACTCAGAAACTGAAAACAAATTCTAAGAAACTAGCCCAGTCCAAACCAGTCCCAACGATCCAAGGCACAGTACTCATTAGGTCATAGGCATCCTGTGTTTTTGTCTCTTGTTCAATTCTCATATTACCCCAAACGTGATCTTTCACGAATTTCTTTTCCACTTAATTTAATCAGGGTCACTTTCTGCCGTTTGAACTGAAGAGGCCTTACTGATGCAGATGAGAGAACCCAGATGTTATCTTTCTCTCTCTGAAATCACTACATTCTTCATAACCAGTTGGTTAAAAAATCTATTGTCACTTCAGTGGCAGAATACTATTCGGGCAATCTGAAATAATATAGCTATTAACACACAGTTTGCATCCTCTAGAAAAATACAACTCGCGTGTCCATATGATAGTGCCTCCTGGTCAATGCCATCCAATGACCAATCCAGTTGGTGGAACAAAATCAACCGAATTGGTCACTCGGCTGCCTTGACTATTCCTATCAGTCTAGAAGTGGGATCCCATGTACCTCTTTGGTCACAGCTGTGGAGAGTCATGTCCTAGCACTAAATGTGGATGGACTGAATTTAAAAACGACAGAGTTGATATATAAAATTTCATATTTCAACCATTTTAACTACAGGTGATAAGACTTTTGAAGGTAAGATTCCACAACTATATTACAGGGGTTTTTCTGCATACACGTCATTCAAGAGCACTGACATATTCCCATAGCATCACTTTTTAATGCCCTGGGTTGTGTAAAAAAGGGGATGTGGACTCTTTGAAGAAGATGAATCTTCCAGGCTCATCGGATTCTTTATCTCATCAGCAGACAGAATTGTCCATGTCAGAAATTTGAAATGTGTAATCTTCTGATGTTCTTTTATCTTTTGAGCCTGCTTCCTAATTTCTCACTTCAGGAATGGCCGTCCTAACTCTACTGATGAAAGAGAACTTGCATAGCCTGTAAACTCAATGAGCCATTAAATAGGTGACAATAATCTTGATAGAAGTTTGGAATATTTAATTAGTGCAAAAAATACTTAGTCGGTGCGCTCAATTACTTCCATGGATACTCCCCAAAATATCAACCAACTATTTTGCATGCCTATGAAATGCTTTGGAAGACACTTAAGACTGAAAAAAGAGATACTATTTCATCTATTAATTGAGGACTTGACATGCTTGTGCATGTCCTGTAATAAAGTTTCAAAGTGAATTTAGTTTAGATCCTTGAGATATTTTTAAAGGTGACATTTCTATCCTTAAGGCATTATCTGTTGTGGTTATTTGTTCTTGTGTTTTTAAATTCAATCTTCCTTTGAAATTGGTTTTTCTTCCTTTGCTTTTAAATGTAGTTCTAATGGTGATTTGTCCCTATATATTTTTTAACAGACACATATCATTCTAAGGGATAAATTAACACAATTTAATTAACCACTTTCATATTTTTGGATAATTATATTGCATCTCATTCTTCTCCCTTAAATAGGAAATATGTGTTGAAAATAGTTTTTAGTGTGGGTTTTTGAGTAAAGTTTTGGAAGTATAATGGTTGGATTAATAAATATGAAGACCTTTTAAAAAGAGGCTTAAAACATGCTACTGGTTATGTAGTAACCCAAAAGCACATATCATCTTAAAAACACAATAATTTTGCACATATCAATGGGATATCACTTAAGGACAAAAACTGCATCAAAATTGCATTAAAAAAGTTTAACTTTTGCTACTAATCATATTTTCAGTGCTTGCGTTGATATTGGTATTCTGAGACAGGCCTAAGATTAATGGGGCATAAAGCAAATAAGTAAGCGACATCTTAGTCCTATCATCCTGAGTGATCTTGAGAATCAGAATTCTCAATATGGGGAAAGAAAATACAAGAGGTTAACTAAACACACTATTGTCTGAATTTGAATAGGCAATGTTAGTATAAACTCATATGCATTTTCATCTTAAAAAACACATTTTGTCACTGAAAAGGCATAGAAACATTCATCGATCCAGTAGCAATGAGCACTCCTAGCCCCCAAATTATCTTTTTTACCTGTAATTATCTACTCAGAGGAACTAGTTCTTAAAAGGAGGGCTGATTCCACAACAGTGATAAGCAATACACAAGACCATCCTAGGACATCTCGTCATTCTAGAGGACAAAGAAACTATTGAAGACTACCAGAGTTATGTCCAAGTAACTCAGGAGCTAATGTGCAAAGATTCCTTTCGCAAAAGATGAAGAGATGTGACTCATTAAGAATAACTACAATAAATGTAAACACATGAAATATGTTGGAATCTTTGACTTCATAATGACGCTACGTGAGGTTATCATTGCAATATACTGGACAGCCATCTCATTTTTTGAAAACTGGTTAGTGATAGGAATGAATCAAGCGTTTATATTGCCTCTCCTATAAAATCTACAGCACCAAGATAACCCAATATGAGATAAGGGGAAATAATTATTTGTGGAGGTATTCCAACTAATGAGTGAAGAAGAAAATGACAGAATATTTCCACTAATGAACCTAACATTTTTGATATGATTTTCATAAAATAATTATAAATTTGAACAGTGCCCATATATTTGATAATATTAAGGCATTATTTTTAAAACTACTTTAGACATGAAAATTGTGTAATGGTTATGTTAAAACCATCCTTATCTGTTAAATATACATATTGAAATACTTATGGTTGAAATAATACGATGTCTGGGATTTGTTTCAAAATGGACTGAGAGGTGTAAATTGGGTGGGAGTGAGGAGGTATCGGAGTAGGTCATTGATTGATGATTTGTAAAACTGACTGATGAGAACCAGTGGTCTATTATAGAATTCCATCCACTTTTGGTGTTTGGAAAAAAATAGCAGTAGAAGCATATCATTTAGTAATGTGGAGGTAAATCTAGAGGAAAGAGAAAAATGTGAGGGTGGCTGCTTCTGGGAAGAGGAACAGGGGTAATAAGAAGTGGTGAATCAAGAAACGAGTATTTTTTACTTTTTGCCATTCAGTGTTTTTTGATTTATAAAAGTATGTGCATATATTACTTTGTCAAAAATGTAAATAAATATGATAAAAAAATGTTTCTTGACTTACTAGTTCTAAAAGTGTATCCTGCAGAAGATCTTATATAAGCAATAAAATTTAACGAAATAGTCGAAGTGTATAAAGAAGTTCACTAAAGTGTGGTTCTAAGAATATGTAATTGGAATGCCCATGACTAGGGGATTCATCTAATGATATTCCAGCTGTGGTTAAAAATAATAATATTCTGCTACATACATTGGTCTGGGAAGAGCTCAGTATACACTGTTAAGTGAAAAACATAAGGTTATTAAGCAATATAAAGCAATATGTAATAGCATATTGTATTTTTGTTTCTGATAGTGGTAATATTCTACGATAAATCTATTTACTTTCAAGATACTGCAAATGTTATTTGCTAGTATATTTACTCTAAATTTGAGGCATCATCATAGTAACTATTCTTATCAGTGGTTTTAGCACTTAGATTTTAAGCTCTTGATGGGTATTATGCACACCTGATGTGCTATTTGGCACTTTATAAGGATTTTGTGCAAAGAAATATATAAATGATTTTAGCACATGCATTGAAAAAGTAGAGAAATGTGTTAACAATTGTTATTAAGAGAGAATATTAAAACTTATGACTTTATGTACATCTTTTCTTCTTTTTTTATATAAGAATCACATATTTCTTATATAATCAGAGAAATAAAGCTAGGTAAAGAAGAAATAGAAATGGAAAACTACCAGCGAAATCTTTAAAAATACGCATAGCTTTCAGCACCATCTGGAACCAAAATATTTTTACCAATGTTCATTGAACCAATAATTCTTTCTTGACCAAAATGTGAGTAAAATGTGTAACTTCCTATAAAGTTACTTTGAGTTCATTGCCAAATAGCAGCCTATTGCACAACTGAGTGGTTGTTTATTTTCTTCCCATATTGTTATTTGCAGAGCAAGTAGAAAGGAGTTCACTGCTGAGTGGAAAGGAAATTCCAGCCAGCAGTTTCTCAGAATGACTTTTATTCTGATGGATATTTTTTAATGAACCTGATTTATGTGAAGGTTGTGCTGTTAAAAGTTCACAAAAATACCACACATGATTGATCTCAAGACTGCGCCTCCATCCAAACACAACACGCAACAGCCGTCAAATATACATTTTATGGGCTTTTGTCTGTTTTGCAATAACACCGGAAAACATTCTTTAATTAAAATTTAAAACCGTAACTGATTAATTTTCTGTGTAAACAATCTGTGTAAACATGGAATGTCAGCATTTTAAGGCTGTGTGAGGATAAATTTTACTCTCCTCGAATAGGCATTCTGGGAAGGACTTTGGCACAAGCTAAAGGGGAGAAGGGTCCGGAGCCCTAGCGTGTTCTGTAACCCCACTCCGGTCCTCTTAGCGGAGGCCAGTCAGGGCTCAGGAGAATGTCCTATGCTGTGTGACGGTGTTGGCATGGCCTGTTGTCACCATTACGTATCTCTTCGTTCACTAGCTGCAAATGGCTAAAGGGCTTCGAAAAACCTGTTCGGTAGCTGAACCTGCTGCTGCCTTATTGGTCGCGCTCCGAGAGTGTGGCCATTGGCGTGGCTGTCCCCAGTTTCGACCGAACGCTCCCATTTGCATTTTGTAGTTAGACGTAATCCCCAGTTTTTAGTGGAGCCAGAAAGCGGCCTCGCTGCTCAGCAACCTCACGATTTTTTAAAATTTATTTATTTAAATTGGATTCGAGTATACAGTACATTGATTAGACATCGATATAGTTCATAAAATGATCTCCCCAACTGCTCCCTCCCTCCCCTGCCCCTCCACCTAGCCATCGTGTTCATGCTAGGGCAAGAAAATAAACAACCACTCAGTTGTGCAATAGGCTGCTCTTTGGCAACGAACTCAAAGTAACTTTATAGGAAGTTACGCATTTTACTCACTGCATTCGCTCTGCCCGTTCTTTCTTAGAAATGGAGGGAAGGTTTTCAAATGTTACTTAAAGTACGCTTAAATGACTTTTCAAGGAAACGTGGAAAAATGTCGCTGAGAAAATGGGGGAGTGTGTTCAAAGTAAAAATCTAAAAATTTCTGCTTTGATATTCATTTAAAACATGAAATAAAAGTGCCCATAATCAAGTTATTAGACATTTACAGTCTTCCCCATAATAAATTGCATTTACCTTTGTTTTTCTAGAGTCTAGAAAAAGGTCCAGAATTAAAGTTCTCTAAGCTTGTCTGGGCGACAAGCTTGAGTTTGCATCTCCAATATGGTTCCGCACCTTTGACTTCCCTTTAAACTCTTCGCTGAGTCAGATCAATTCTCCATGACAAATATCTACCCTGGGGTGGGGTGGGGCGGGGTG
>NW_011888815.1:3516302-3521007 GCF_000151845.1 Pteropus vampyrus | reverse complement strand
AAATCTATTTACTTTCAAGATACTGCAAATGTTATTTGCTAGTATATTTACTCTAAATTTGAGGCATCATCATAGTAACTATTCTTATCAGTGGTTTTAGCACTTAGATTTTAAGCTCTTGATGGGTATTATGCACACCTGATGTGCTATTTGGCACTTTATAAGGATTTTGTGCAAAGAAATATATAAATGATTTTAGCACATGCATTGAAAAAGTAGAGAAATGTGTTAACAATTGTTATTAAGAGAGAATATTAAAACTTATGACTTTATGTACATCTTTTCTTCTTTTTTTATATAAGAATCACATATTTCTTATATAATCAGAGAAATAAAGCTAGGTAAAGAAGAAATAGAAATGGAAAACTACCAGCGAAATCTTTAAAAATACGCATAGCTTTCAGCACCATCTGGAACCAAAATATTTTTACCAATGTTCATTGAACCAATAATTCTTTCTTGACCAAAATGTGAGTAAAATGTGTAACTTCCTATAAAGTTACTTTGAGTTCATTGCCAAATAGCAGCCTATTGCACAACTGAGTGGTTGTTTATTTTCTTCCCATATTGTTATTTGCAGAGCAAGTAGAAAGGAGTTCACTGCTGAGTGGAAAGGAAATTCCAGCCAGCAGTTTCTCAGAATGACTTTTATTCTGATGGATATTTTTTAATGAACCTGATTTATGTGAAGGTTGTGCTGTTAAAAGTTCACAAAAATACCACACATGATTGATCTCAAGACTGCGCCTCCATCCAAACACAACACGCAACAGCCGTCAAATATACATTTTATGGGCTTTTGTCTGTTTTGCAATAACACCGGAAAACATTCTTTAATTAAAATTTAAAACCGTAACTGATTAATTTTCTGTGTAAACAATCTGTGTAAACATGGAATGTCAGCATTTTAAGGCTGTGTGAGGATAAATTTTACTCTCCTCGAATAGGCATTCTGGGAAGGACTTTGGCACAAGCTAAAGGGGAGAAGGGTCCGGAGCCCTAGCGTGTTCTGTAACCCCACTCCGGTCCTCTTAGCGGAGGCCAGTCAGGGCTCAGGAGAATGTCCTATGCTGTGTGACGGTGTTGGCATGGCCTGTTGTCACCATTACGTATCTCTTCGTTCACTAGCTGCAAATGGCTAAAGGGCTTCGAAAAACCTGTTCGGTAGCTGAACCTGCTGCTGCCTTATTGGTCGCGCTCCGAGAGTGTGGCCATTGGCGTGGCTGTCCCCAGTTTCGACCGAACGCTCCCATTTGCATTTTGTAGTTAGACGTAATCCCCAGTTTTTAGTGGAGCCAGAAAGCGGCCTCGCTGCTCAGCAACCTCACGATTTTTTAAAATTTATTTATTTAAATTGGATTCGAGTATACAGTACATTGATTAGACATCGATATAGTTCATAAAATGATCTCCCCAACTGCTCCCTCCCTCCCCTGCCCCTCCACCTAGCCATCGTGTTCATGCTAGGGCAAGAAAATAAACAACCACTCAGTTGTGCAATAGGCTGCTCTTTGGCAACGAACTCAAAGTAACTTTATAGGAAGTTACGCATTTTACTCACTGCATTCGCTCTGCCCGTTCTTTCTTAGAAATGGAGGGAAGGTTTTCAAATGTTACTTAAAGTACGCTTAAATGACTTTTCAAGGAAACGTGGAAAAATGTCGCTGAGAAAATGGGGGAGTGTGTTCAAAGTAAAAATCTAAAAATTTCTGCTTTGATATTCATTTAAAACATGAAATAAAAGTGCCCATAATCAAGTTATTAGACATTTACAGTCTTCCCCATAATAAATTGCATTTACCTTTGGTTTTCTAGAGTCTAGAAAAAGGTCCAGAATTAAAGTTCTCTAAGCTTGTCTGGGCGACAAGCTTGAGTTTGCATCTCCAATATGGTTCCGCACCTTTGACTTCCCTTTAAACTCTTCGCTGAGTCAGATCAATTCTCCATGACAAATATCTACCCTGGGGTGGGGTGGGGCGGGGTGTAAAACCATTCTGGGGTGGGGCGTAAAACCATTCAAAATAAATACTTTTACACTTCTGGACCCTGCCTTATTCCCAGTGAACTTATTTCACTTTGATTGTGCACTGAAACTTTTTTAAAAATTCCCTACTAATTAATCATATTATTGTTACTGCAGAAAAAAGAAGAAACGTGAAACTTTCCTTAAAAAAAAAAAAAAGAAAAGCAAATTCAGCCTTTTATCTTGTCTCCCATAGAGGTTGCATACCGGTACACCATTTAAAACTATGCATGTATTGGTGAAGGAATTTATTAGTTAATTCTTCCATGTCATTCATTAATAAAGCATGAAATGCCTATTTTAATAATTTATGCTCTTAATGGTATAGAAAATACAAGTTTTGCATCTATTTTATAAAGGCTATAGAGACCAAAAGTGCATTGGCGAGCTCTGCATACAAATAGTAAGGAAGACACATTTATAGAACACCTGCTGGAAGCAGATCTGTATATGTCATCTAGTGTAATTTTAACATGGCTGTGCTATTGTGAGGTGGGGGAATTGAGATTTTACGAGGTTAGAGAATTTGGGCGTGGGACCCAAACACAAGATGGGATTTAAGTATTTAAACCAAAGTGTGCTTGTTGCCTTGTGGATGCTGCAGTCACTCAGGCAAAGGGATGATATGTGTCTTGATCCAAATCTAGAGGAAAATCAGAGATGGACCTTCGGGTAAGAGACAGAAAAGAGGAGCAACCTAGGAAGTTAGAACAGGGACCACGATTAGGGGTTGCAGAGGTTGGACGAGGGTAGGTGAAATGCCGATGGGGCCACACAGGGCTAGACTTTCCCACTGGGCAAGGAAGTACCTGGGTATGTTCCAGTCCCTAAGTCATTTTCGTTCCCTCTCAAAGACTCCCTAAGACTTGGGTCTTTGCGCCTAGAAGTCGTTCTTTGTGACCTCCCTTGGTCAATCGCTTAGGAGAATCATAACTTCATTGCTTTTATTTCACAAGCCTGTAGATGTATCTTGGCTGAGAAAGTGGACTGGCTTTTAGAAAGTAGCTGGGAACATGAGATGGAACTCTCTGGTACCCAAGTATCCAAGCTTGTCCTTGACATAAAATAAAATAAAAAATCCAAATGCCTAAAATGCCTACTTGCTTTTTACTGTTAAACCGGAAACAGATGAGTACACTCTGTAATATGTGCACTAACCCACGTGACCGAACTTTCTTGGTCACGCGGCACTGCCACCACCACAGGGCTACACGAAATCCCACCCCTCGTCTTGTTCCTACTTAGAACAGTAACGGGTTCCTAACTAGAGCTTCTCTCAAACTCAACGTGTTCCCGATACCATTGAAAGCACTGTTCTGACAATGAGCTTGAGCATCATGGCGGAGGGCATGGTACCTTCAGATGACATGCATTCATTCGGCAAACCATTCTGAAAATCATCTCTACCAAAGGACATTGGAGATCATTATGATTATGTTCCTTTTTCAGATGGGGAAATGAACTACATGGAGCTTAATCTCAAAGAGTCGGGCCAATAGTCCTCCCAAATACATCTGGAATTTGCCAGAGTTCACGTATGGAGTTGGGGCTGGGAAGTGTGTTGTCCTGCATCGGAGTAGTAGGCCACATGTGCCAAGCTCTCTCTCAAAGAGGTGAGATAGCGTATAAGGTTGGACAGATCAGGATCCTCATCTTGGCTCCACCATTTCCCAGGCACGTGATCTTAGATAAATCACAGCGTTCTCGTGCGTAAAGCTGGAAAGCATGATAGTACCTGCTCCACGGAGTAATTGTGCAGATTAAGTGAAATAATGCATGTGAAGTGTTTTAACACCGCGATGGGCATGTTTACGACTTAATAAATATTAGCCATGGCTAGTGTCGGCATGAAGGTTATTCATTCCCAAATTCCTGAAACGATTTGTCCTTCTGAACTTGTATCTTCAGCAGTGTGCACACAACTGACAGCCCCACCCCAGTCCAGACAACAAATGCTAGAGGAATGAATGAATATGTTCTCTATGAAATGTTCGAACCATGGGAGAGACGTTGAGAAAAAATAGCCGGTATTTTGTTCTCTTCTTACCCCTCCCCACCCCCACCCTGGCCCCTGAGTCACAGGCACACACACGGCATCATATTTCTTTATGTTGAGCTGGAAGGGGTGTTCGTGTCGATAAGAAGCCTTCCTCCCACCCCACTTTGTCTGCCCTGCACTTAGGAACCAAGGTTGAGTTCAAACAGGGGTCAGAGAGATAAAAGCCTGAGGCTTAACCACCAATTCACTAGACTGGTGCCTAAAACTTCCGTCATTTATTTATTGCCATTAGAAAGGATCAGCTGCGTTTGTGCAGGCTGTAGGCAGAGGCTTCTGCCATTCATTGTCTCCCCTTTGGCTGGGAAGCAGAGCAGGCAGATGCTATTTTCCTGGGACATATGCCTGGCCCTGTACTCAGGTCCGAATGGGAGGATAGAGAAGTTTCCTTACACTTTATGGGATCGCTTTTATTTTATTTTATTTTTTTTCTCATCATGAGGCTAAGTACAGACATTTTGAAATCATTGTCAAAAACAGAGCACATGCTGGCCACGGCGGGAGAAGCCAGCTAGACCTGGGGACGAGGATGAACTCCCGTGGCTGAGGCTTCCGGACCCAAAGAGATGGACTGAAGCCACGACAGAGACTATTTGTCATGGAGGAGAAGATAGACAGGAGGCCCC
>NW_011888815.1:3508915-3515114 GCF_000151845.1 Pteropus vampyrus | reverse complement strand
TCTCTCTCTCTCTCTCTCTTTCAGAAGAAGCCCTCTTTTTAACCTCTTGAGAATTTGGGGCTTTAGGTTTTGTTTTCAGTCCCGCATGTGTTAATTAAACTTTTATTTTAAAATCCGGATTTGACTCTCGTGACCACTTACTTATCTCTTTCTCTTTTGTTCATCATGTGCCTCTTTTTCCTTCATTCTTCAAGGACCAAAAGCCGGAATGACCCCATGTCGAACACCTCTCCTAGTAAATCTTCAGTTTTACATCAGGATGGTCTCATGGAGTATGCTTTTTTTTCCCTCCCATTTTAAGAGAAACAACTGATCTTGCATTGGAAAAATAGCTCTTACATGTATTTTGAACAAGCAATGGGTTTCTGATTAAACAGCTTTATCTTCCATGTTTAAAGGAACGATATAATTACTGAATTTCAAAACTGGAACTAATTGTGAAGACGTCTACATTTGGCTGGGAATCACGGCACTATAAATTCAGCCGTGGGATCTCCAGAGCAGTAATAAGAATAGGAAACAGGTCATGCACTGTATTATCATTTCACTGTTATTTACGTTGTCTGGACTCAATTCAGAGTCTCAGAAACCTCTTACTCTCATGACATTTTTACCCATTAAATCATCTTCTTCTACCAGGAACCTGTAGAGGAGCTTTTTTTTTTTTTAAAGAAAATGAGGTTCTAGAATTCAATTCTCATCATTATTTCTTCACTATCCAGTGTTATAATTATTATTAATCAGGTGAAAATTAATGCATTTAGTCATTTGTTTATTTTTCATAAAACATACTGAGCATCTATTTGTGATAAACATTATGCTGGAAATTTCCAAGATTATGAAGAAAATAAGAAAAAAAAAATTTGTCTTCAAATTGCTCATGATACGAAAGATAAAATAATGGGTATGTAATCAACAGTGAAATATATTTGTGTCTATGAATAATTTACATATTACATAAGTATGTATCATATATGTGTATATTTGGCTTTCTATTTTCAGGAAAAACTCTATAGGATTTAGCTATTATTATCATCATCCATTCACCTACTGACAGAACACTATCAGGTATGTCTTTAGGATTGTACAGTCTAATTATTACAATAATTAGTGAGGACAACTTTAAGATGCCAAGAAAAGTTTCAGGAGACTTTTACGTGTACTATCTAATTCTTATGATTGACTATCATAATACTTTTCGCATTTCACAAAAGAATGCATAACAGAAGTTTCATCTGGGGCATAACACATGCAAGATTTCAACATGAGCAGTTCATTCATTCAACAACGAGTAAACACTAATCGATAAATATGTGTGCTGAATTTCTATCTTGTGTTGTGTAAATAATAATGAACGAAATAGCTCCTCTCTTTGCACGTACAGAGAGTACGTGAAGGAAGGCACTGTACAAATAAACGTACAATTAAATAGTGAACAAAATGCTATTAAGGAAATGAAGAGAGTTCTATGAGAGAGAAAATCAATAAAAACATATGGTTTGGAATGGAGAACAAGGGACAGGCTCCCTTAGGAATTGGTGTGTGATCTGAGAATTGAAGATGAAGGCAGGAAAGAGTACAAGGAAGAGTGGTCTCGACAGAGGAACAACATGTGCACAAGTCCCAAGGAGAAAAAAGTGCTGTATTTAAGAAGCTGAACAATGCTTGTGCGCTGGAGATAGAAGAAACAAGATGAGAACGGCACCAAATGAGCCTGGAGAAGTAGGCAAGAAGCTTGTTGTGGAGGGCCAAGTGCGTTAGTCAGGACTGGCTCAGCTATGCTGCTATAACGAATACATCCCAAATCTCAGTGGCATAGCAAAATAAGTTTATGACAGGTTCCATATCTCCCGGTTCAATGTGGTGGGGATGGAGAACTTCTGCTCTGCACAGGCCAAAACCATACCCAAGATGGTACCATGTTAAAAACCCATCCCACCAGCCTTGCTTACCTCCTAAGTTCCTACCATCTCTTTCTCCTTTTCTTCACCAAGAAGTCTTTTTAAAAGTGACCAGTCGTCCATTAAGATCCCTCCTTTAAATTTACCTTTTCTCTTAATTTCTACATAATATTCTAATTTTCACACCTAATAGTCTCCTCTTGCCACCTGACCTAGATGTTGGAGTGGTCAGGACTGTGGAGCTCTCCGTTCCAGTTCCTAGCCTGGGCTTGGAGCCATCGCACTGTCCTGACTTCTTCTCAACCCCACTGGCCATTCCTTCTGTCATTACTGCCATCTCGTCTTCCTCAGGTCCCCACCTTACCCTGTGTTAGATAATGGACCCATCTTCCGGATGGCTCGTATTCTCTAGTGCACATTCATCAAAGTCTGGGATTAATTAGCCAGTTAGATGGCTGGGAAGTTTATAGTCTAATCCCATATAAATATCTTCACGGTCTCTGCAGGACCTGAGAACATCAAGTCCCTTGTAAAACCCCATAGTCCAGAAGGGATTTGGCGGGAGGAGGAGGCAGAGGCCAAAGGGGACTAGAGAGACACATTATAAACCTTTTTCATTATAAATCTCTTCTCCAAGGCTGAGATTGTGAGTCAGAAGGCATTTACTTTCCACTGCCAAGAGGGAGGGTGAACAGTGTGAATCAGAGGTTCCGATGAGTTACACTCAAGAGAAACAAATACTCACAGTGATAAGTCATCTTCCAACTGTAAAAACATTTCTTGATTGGTTTAAGTATTAGATGTCCTGTAACATTGTCTGCTTTAGTTGCCTTTTTTCATTATCTAAAAATAATTGAATTATGTATTCTTAACTTTTTCCCTCTTACTCTTCTAGAAAATATTTTTTGTAACTTTACCCAGTGAGAATCTATATAAACTAGAGGGACATGAAAACTTTAGAACAGGTAAACCTTGAATTTAAGCCTCTATCTGGTGTGATCTTAATATAGATAGATGTTATATGGTAGGTGAAGAGTCATCAAAAGTGACTAGTGGTCAACATGTAGAAGTTCTCAATTGATAAACATATAATAGAGAACAAGAGTATGCCATTGAGACAAAAATACCCCAAAGGAAGCATCTGATGATCTTTGAAGTGGAGATGTCTCAGGGGTCAGGCATCGCTGGATGCTTATACAAAATCCACCCCCCTTTCCTCCTGATGGACAGTCTCTCTGTGATGTTGAGAGGACAGTAATGTAATCAGATAAAAATTACATTTCTAGGGATGCTAAACCACTAGTGGTGATCACACAAAACACATTTCTGGTCATTTCTGGGGAAGTTTTCTTTTCCTAATATAAGTTCCACTCTTGCTCTTGTTTCTAACTCTTCTCTGCTCCTGGGTTACAGTCATGATGGCTGGAAACACAGCTGCCTTCATGTGCCTGATCACAGTGAAAAACCTGAATGCATTTCCCTCCACCAACTCTAGACCATTTAGCTCTAAATGTATTATCATGTGGGAAGAACATCAATCGCTATCTTGTCTGACCTCTGATTATCTGGATTATCTGTTGGATGTAGCTGAACCCAAATCCTAACTGGTGTAGTTTCAAATGAAATGAGTCAGAGCAGCAGCGTAGAAGAAACAAAAACTTGAGGTTTCCACACTCGGAATGTGTGTCCCATCTTTGCCAGTTACTAGCTCGAGACCTGGGGCCAAGTTTTCAAGCTTCTGAACCTGTTTCCTCATCGGTTCATTGGGGCTTACGATACGGAACTCACTCATGAGGCTGTTCTGAGGAGGAACTGAGTTAATGAATAGCTTCTGCCAATGGAAATTAAAATTACAATCAAGTCTTAATAGAAGAACATTTTGGAACGTGCTCTCCCAACAACTTATATTCAGAAGATTCCATTTAAAGGCGGAGTCAGGCTCTTTCTGATCCAGTCCATTTGTTTTCTGCACTGCCAGCAATATCATTGTAGCGGAAAGCATATTTCATGGTGTGCTGGGTGGTTGAAGTAGCACTTAGATACACCTGCACTGCCTCCAGATCAGCCAGAAAGAGCTGACCTACCCTGACAAGACCCAAACTGACCCCTTTTAACTCTCGAGTGAAATGTTATTTTACTCACCCAAGAAATCACTGAAAATGAAATAAATCTCCAAGAGGGATACCAATGTCAGGGAAAGGAAAAAGTTCTTTTGGGGGCAGCGTGCTGAGCGTGTCGATTTGTTGTGATTGTCTGAATAAGAACGCAGAGCCTCGGGTGTGCTTTCCAGTTCCCTGCAAGCTCGAGGTTCCTACGCAGTCTAGCACACCCGAGTTTGTCGTTTCCTGATACTTTCCTCCGTCTTTCAGGACTGAAAATATTGATAGGAAATTTCTAAGATCTCAAGTGTGTCTTGGACACGAGGGAAGCGTAGTGGGCCGTGTGCTGGGATGGAAGTAGCGAGTGTGGGGACATCTATTGGCTTCTAGGGGCAGGGATCATCTGAGCGACTTCGGGAGATGGGGGAAGAGAGAGGTGACCCCGGCGTGATGGCCAGAAACTGACCAGGGAAAGCAGGCTTAAACCGACAGGCCTTAGGAATCCTGGGTCCACACTCTCTTTCTCGCCTCTCTTCTCTTAAAGGATTTTATTTATTTTCTCTGTCAAACAAGTTCCTTTGCAACAGTATAAAAATATATCAAACCCAGAGTTTGGTGACCCTGACTTGGAACTTTCCAGTGGGATAGTTACTATTATTGCCTAGATCATGATGTAAAGTTTACTCGATGTTTTTATAACCATTTTTTCATTCCTCCAAGTACCACTTCTCTAGCTCTTAATTGGAATTCGTCTAGCTTCTGCTTTAAAGCACATGACCTGTGAAGAGTCATAATCCTCATGGAAATTCATCTCCTAAAAAAACCAACCCCCTCGGACAATAGTCTTCCTATGGATGACCCTCAACTAAAATCAAAGCCAAATTTCCTGTTTGTGGAGGGTCCTTCTGCGACACTCCTTCATTCACCGACACCACCGTCAACCATTGTTTTTGATTTCACTTAAGTTATGGTCAAAGTACCACCCTGCTTAAGGACTCTGGACTCTGTGACTCAAACAATTGAACAGAGACACGACGGTCCCCTTTGATTCAGTTGCCATATGTCAGGGCTTCCTGTCTGTCCGGGGACGCTGCACCTTTCTCTGAATCGCCCACGTCCTGCCTTTCTTTTCCTGACTTGGGAAGTATGACTTCCGTCGGTCTCTCTGGGGAGCTCACTGCCATTCTCTTGTTGATGTCTGTTTGCTTATCGACCTCTCAGGGAGGTTTCTGTTAAGCAGTCAAGAGGAAATGCTGATCCACACAGCACATGTGTCCATTCTTTGGTGGCAGTGGTCAGAGGAGCATCAAAAGATGTTTAAAATGTTAGTGGTGATCAGGTTGTTTAAGGTTGCCGAAGAATAGAAATGGCAGGAACCACTGCATGTAGTAATAGCAAAAAAAAAATCGCGTTAACCAATTAGAGGACTATTAGGGAGCAAGATCACACTTTCTCAGACAGAAGTAGATCCAGTTAAGTCCATCTATACATACACATTTAAGGGAATTTGCATTTTGGTTGCAAAGTGATCAAAGTGTTTTATTGGTCCTACACCTCCTTTTGTGTCCCCACCCCCAGGCTGCAGCACCCTCCTGGAGGAAGTCATTTGAATTGAGTGGAAGGGACCACTACATGTTCCCACTGGTCAGACCCAGTGGGACGGTCAGTACTGTGGCCATCTCTACCGTTTCTCAGGATTCTGCTATAACTCTTGCAAATAAACAGGCATGAATTCCCTGCTGGGGATCAGGATCACTTGGTACTACCTACCACATAACAATTTGACGTGTTTGAGGGAACAGCTGGAACTAACACATCGATTATGATCTTTTCTCTTAGACAATATTTGCAATGTTGTCTGAAAGATACTATGGCAGAATGGGGACTATCTAAATGTTTCTAAATTAATTCTTCTTTGCTTAGAAAACGTGGCCACTTGCTTTTTTGGTCATCAGTCTCCTCAGACAGATTAGGAAAAATAAAACTTGTCCTTCTTTATTCTGAATAAGGCAAAGTGATATATGCGTATTGATTTTTTTCCTCTTATGGAACCTCCAATAGCACCTTGGATAAAGTAATAAAGAGAGTCAGATGAGCTTCTGTCCAGGTTAGAATTGGCACCTGGCTAACTCTAGAGGAGCTTGACTCCTCATCTTCCTGATGCCTGACCATCAATGAGCAATGCCAACCCTGGCTCCT
>NW_011888815.1:3500233-3508865 GCF_000151845.1 Pteropus vampyrus | reverse complement strand
GCTTATCGACCTCTCAGGGAGCTTTCTGTTAAGCAGTCAAGAGGAAATGCTGATCCACACAGCACATGTGTCCATTCTTTGGTGGCAGTGGTCAGAGGAGCATCAAAAGATGTTTAAAATGTTAGTGGTGATCAGGTTGTTTAAGGTTGCCGAAGAATAGAAATGGCAGGAACCACTGCATGTAGTAATAGCAAAAAAAAAAATCGCGTTAACCAATTAGAGGACTATTAGGGAGCAAGATCACACTTTCTCAGACAGAAGTAGATCCAGTTAAGTCCATCTATACATACACATTTAAGGGAATTTGCATTTTGGTTGCAAAGTGATCAAAGTGTTTTATTGGTCCTACACCTCCTTTTGTGTCCCCACCCCCAGGCTGCAGCACCCTCCTGGAGGAAGTCATTTGAATTGAGTGGAAGGGACCACTACATGTTCCCACTGGTCAGACCCAGTGGGACGGTCAGTACTGTGGCCATCTCTACCGTTTCTCAGGATTCTGCTATAACTCTTGCAAATAAACAGGCATGAATTCCCTGCTGGGGATCAGGATCACTTGGTACTACCTACCACATAACAATTTGACGTGTTTGAGGGAACAGCTGGAACTAACACATCGATTATGATCTTTTCTCTTAGACAATATTTGCAATGTTGTCTGAAAGATACTATGGCAGAATGGGGACTATCTAAATGTTTCTAAATTAATTCTTCTTTGCTTAGAAAACATGGCCACTTGCTTTTTTGGTCATCAGTCTCCTCAGACAGATTAGGAAAAATAAAACTTGTCCTTCTTTATTCTGAATAAGGCAAAGTGATATATGCGTATTGATTTTTTTCCTCTTATGGAACCTCCAATAGCACCTTGGATAAAGTAATAAAGAGAGTCAGATGAGCTTCTGTCCAGGTTAGAATTGGCACCTGGCTAACTCTAGAGGAGCTTGACTCCTCATCTTCCTGATGCCTGACCATCAATGAGCAATGCCAACCCTGGCTCCTCGGGTCATTCAGAAGCTGGGAAAGTCAGAGCTTCGGGTTGTGTGAGCTGGGTTTTCCTCAGGATTGCTTTTGATGGGGGTGGAGGCAGAGTACAAGACTCGTTGGTTTTGTCTCTTGAAAGGATATATCTCATGGAAATAAAAATATCAACACACACACACCTGGGTTAGATAAAGGGGATGTCCCAAAACAGGTAGGATACACACATTCTCGAAGATCTCCTTCGCTTTCAAATATTACCTTATTCAAACAACCTCCTAAACCCTCTTTTCTAGAAAGGTGAGGGGTTTCACAAGACACAGTCTCTTGTCTAAAATAATGACCTGGCACATGTTTCTCCTTAAATTTTTTATTGTCTTTGCTGACCCAGCACCTTCCTCTCCTCCCTGGTTCCAGGTGAACCAACTCTATGAAGAACACAATGATCCGTTCAGCCCTCCAGGCTGGAAACCTCGCAGGCACCACCAGCAACTCATTTTCCTCCTTCTAAAGCCCAAACCCTACCAGTCACCAAGGCCTCTTCATTTTATCCTTTATCTCTCACATACCCACAGTTTCTTTTGCCTTTGACTTAACTCAGATCTTTTCTTGTGACATTATGCCTGGAGTATAATGAAAGCTTCATAACTCTCTTCCCTCTCTCATCCATCCTGTAGGAATAATTGATTTATGAGATTGCTTTTCATCATCCTTACAGCAGATTGACATTGAGAATCTTTGACCAGCGGTTCCAGACTATTGCAAACTCATACCTCCCACGACTCTGATACATCAATTCTGTTTTCTACTTAAATTCCACTTACACCTGCTTTATGGCTTGGCATACTCTTTATAAAATACACTAAAAATGTCAGTCACTCTTCTCTCTGTGTTGTAATGACTACCCTTTCCTCAAAACCGAATTCAAATTTTACTTTTGTGTGAATCTTCTTTAATCGTTTAGCCAGATTTTCTTCTTGCTATTTTTTTTAACAATTACTCTCCATACTGTTAGTGGATAATTCAAGTTTAACTTCCCTGAGAATAAGACCTACCTCTTATACCTTTTGGAACTCTCTGAGGATCTAGCAAAGGTCTTGTGCGTGACATTAGAGGTATTGTAATTGTTCATAGACTGCAGCAAAGTTGGTATCTAGACTCCATAGGATGACTGAGAATATGAGAATAGATAGATAACTCCACAGCAGAAAGGGCCAAATTCAGAGTCTAAAGAATCAACTATTACTTAATCAGGGTAGTTGCATATGGAAGTCTAGGCTATGCACAATCTGAACAACTGTGCATAAGAAATGAAAGCATTGATATGAATGTGTGATGGTCCATGAATTAAACACATCCTGGGAAAACTCGTCACAGGCTTCTTATAAAATCCAGATGTGCCAGAGCTCCACTTATATACGTGAAGAGTGCATATAAACGGCACACTGCACAGCAGTTCTTACCAAATTGTCAGGTAGCAATTTCTATACACTAAAGTCATACTGTATCTTATAATTTTCTATTCCAAAATTGCATTCCTCACGTAAAATGGTTCGGCTATTATGGAGAAGAGTAGGGTGGTTTCTTAAAAAGTTAAACATAGAATTACCATATGACCCAGCAATTCCGCTCCTAGCTGTACAGTCAAAAGAACTGAAAACAGGTTTTCAGATTCATGTGCACACAAGTTTATGACAGCACTCTTCACAAAAGCGGAAAGGTAGAAATAACTTAAATGTCAGTCAGTGGATGAATGAACAAACCAATTGTAATATATACACACAATGGAATATTATTTCGCTCTAGAAATAAGTTATGTATTGATACAAGCTACAATGTGGATGAAACCCCAATTAGGCTAAGTAGAAGAAGCCAGGTGCATAATATAATTTCATTTATATAAAATACCCAGAATAGGTAAATCCATAGAGATGAAAGGCAGATTGGTAGTTGCCAGGGCCTAGATGGGGGAGGATGAAGAATAACTGCTTAGTGAATACTGGATAAAAATATTTCGGAACTGAATAGAGATGATGGTGGAACACCATTGTGAATGTACTAAATGCCATTGAATTGTTACCTTTAAAATGATTAATTTCAGGTTACGTCAGTTTCACCTCGATTAAAAATTTGTATTCCTCACCACTATCCAACATATTCAATAGAGTCATTGCTTTCCTAGTGTGTTTCCGGTACTATGCTGTGGGAGAAAAAGTAAATAGATAAAACAGTTTCCCTGCCACCAAAGGTTTTATAAAATGTTTGGGAACTAAGTCATAATCAAAGCAACTGAACAATGATACAAATCAGACTATAACAAGGTGGTGCCATTATCATCCGAGAAGTATATGCTGACTTTGCTTCCTGTTTTGGTGTTGTAAATACCCTGAGCAAGAGAAGACTGAATAAAATGGCCTCTATGATTTCCTCTAGTCCACAAAAGATTGGGAGATTTTAAAGATGATATCGTTTGGCAGAGATAGCACAAGTCATGGAAAGCAAATACCTGAGAATATATAAGTATGAGTGCCAGTTTAGGCAGCAGTTCCTGAGAAATGCTTCAGGGAAGGGCTGATGGGTTGGGGATTGCCCATGGCTCAGGAGGCTGGGTTGGGAGATTTGCTATTGTCAAGTGACACGTGTACAGAGAATTTCAAACTATCTTCACTATTATACTAATATAATGAGAAAGTAAATTTTCTACCAAAAAAAAAAAACAAAAAAACAAATAGATCCTTAAGTTACACCTAAGGCATTCAAAAGTTATGTTCTATTCAATTCATCTAAAAGCACATTCTTCTTAAAAACTGAGACCCAGACATATAAAAAGTCTAGGGAACTGTAAAAAAATCATTAGCGACCCAACAATACACATTGAATTTTATCATTACGACAGTTGCATTTCACTGCATTTAAATTGTTCTGTTTTATATATACTAGCAATTTTGATGGCACAGACAGAAGTTGCGATGAGGAAGATTTAGGTGTGAGAGCATGGATAGGATTAATCTTTCTTACTAATTGTATATAACCGACCTCAAATCCATCCATTATTTAGTTCTCAATATAAATCACACAAAACAAACTGTCCCCTAAACAATAATTACACTAATGCCTTAAACAGACATTTTCTCAACCTCCCTAGAGTAGATGCATTATTTCTAAGGAGAGTGAAAATGTCTGATGAAATGTGATGGCTTTGGTGGCCCATGGTGGCCGCAAAATCTTACATTCTCCATTACCATGGTACAAAGCAGAGGGTCTAGGTTTTCTTCCTCCTCAAACACACTTTGAAAGGTGCTCTCGTTCTTGCGTTTCATCTGGTATGCAAATCACCCAACTGCAAAGCTGCTTGTCTGAGAGGGTTTATAATCCTCCATTGTTCATATATGTCACTGATGAGTTTCTCCTTCGTTGCATTATTTATTTGAAAAAAAGTCTCCACCTCCAGTCCAAACACCCCTGTCTTCTTCTCTCTCCAAGTGTGGGGAAGGGAGGGAGTATAGGGGTAGGAAGTAGACTGAGCAATTTTCTCCCCTAGGGAGCCACTTCCTGTCAGAAGGACATCAATGACTGTCATTTGAATGATTAAAAAGGGAGAACTAGCAGCTGGGAGTTTGGAAAGAACAAGCTTCCACAGCTCCAGGCTCAGAAAGCCTGTGATTACCTGTGGCCATGTTCACAGCAAGTCTTCCCCTGACCCTGCACAGACCCCGCCAGACACACACTCTCATGTAACACAGATCGGCTGAGAGGAGCTAGCTGCCCCAGCCATGTATGTTAACGCCTTGGGTACCGTGGCTGCAGAGACACCTTCCGGAAAAGCAAGCAAAGATTTTTGTCCCTTTTCACACCTTCTTCAGCAAATTTCTGTGGCAGAATATTTGGGAATGGGAACAAGTACAAATGCAAAAAAAAAAAAAAAAGTGTTTATGAATAATGGAACATTTCAAACCCATCTGGTTTCTGAGACATTTTTTTAGTTTCTCACTACAGCCAATTATATAGCATGCTTGAGTGAGAACTGGTTCTATCCTGAGGCTCATTCTGCTCTCAAATTTCTACATTGATAGTTGCTACCAACCTCTGAGGTTAGTAGCCATATGGTAGCCCAATATGGTACTTCATACTCTACTTGTTATACAGTAGGCGATTTTCTGGTGAACATAAATCCACACTGTAGGAGGCACCACGAAAGGGGGACCTACAGTGGGGAAGCTAGAGGGCCTTCCCCAATTTTGGCATCATACAATGGTTTCCCTTTTTAGTTTAAGGATGCTGGGGAATTATTTCCATATTTTTTTTTCCCTTTTGTTGCCTATGTATAACCAGTGGATCCCAGAATAAATGGTAAAAACCATAAAAAAAAAAAAAAAGGAAAACAATGTTTTGGTTTTGGGAAAAGGCATTCCCTTCATGCCATTCTCCAAATCACTTGCATTTTTTAAACTTTTTATTATAGGGTATTTCAATTTATAAACATATATTTTTCAATTTATATATCTCAATATACAAAAGTAGAGATAACATGATATTGAACCTCTCTCTCTATATATGTCAGCATGTATCTTCAAAAATAAGACCTCTTTAAAAAATAAACTTAATATCTTCACTGTGAAATTTTATATCAGTGGTGATTATCATTAAATATCCACTCAGTTACAGAGTAATGAGGACTTTATATTTATTTACCTATTAAAAAAGGCAGTTTTTCTATTATCAAAAGACCTTTCCGGATGGTTCACTAGAGACTACCCATTTTTCCAGAAGAGAAAACGAGGCTCTGAAAACATAAATGTGTTGCCCTAAGTTGCCTGGCATACCAAGAGCAGACAGGAGCTCAGCCCCAAACCTCTGCCACCATGCCGGCTGCACCAAATGCTTCATTTCACTCCTTCATTTCTGAGCTCTCAGGATGCAGCCTTAAACCTAGAAAAAAAGGGCTAGTGTGGGTGAGTCCAAAGCCGGCACTGAAGTTTAAACGATATTCAGCTGGCTCATGTCTGCAGAGCTGGCGCCTGGGGAGGGATGGGAACATGCTCTTAGTAGGTATGAGGCGTGTATACATGTGACATGGTGGGTAAAGCTTAGCATCTCTGAGGGAGGAAAGTCTCGGGGTTATAGTCCTTCTTCAGTGACGATAGTCTTTTCTGACTTTCTCCCTCCTTGTTGCCACTAAATTATAAATGCCATATTTTGAATGTTATTGTACGTTTCCTCAGTGGCCAACACTATACATTATGTGTGGAAGGACTAGATAAATACTCACTAAATGAATGAATAAAGAGAAATTTACTTATTAGTATTTTAAACTCCACCTCCGTTAAAATTTTCGTCAGCATTTATCTGAAATTTCATTCCAAACTGCGTATAATGGGTTATATAATACTTGGGATAACTCTTCAAGCTAAACTGAACAAGTAATTAAAAAATGTTATCAAATGTCTCATAGGATAGCCCAAACGTCAGCTGGCTTATCTGTATATTTTGGATTTTCTGCATGTCTGGACTCTGACCTCGGTGCAGATGCCCTGGATTTCCTTTAGTTAATTCTATGGTTGACCGTGTCAGGTTCAACAGGACCTGAGTGGTTTTAAACGTCTGTAAGCTTTCATTCTGTAGTTGGTTACTAAATTTTAACTGGCAGAAGATGGTTTACCTGCAGCTTTATGAATCGTCAAACGGCCTTCTCATTCAAATGGAGGAAGCATTTGTATTCTCTAATTTTGAAGTTAATAGTAGGCTTGATTCCTTTTATATTGGTTGAGTACCAGATATTGTACATGTGCAGTGGAGATTTCCCCTTTCCAGTAAAAAAAAAAAAAAAAAAAAAAAAAAAATTACTGTTTTTCTTATTTCAAAACCAAGATGTACGGTTGATTGGATCAAAGTGGCCTCCGCTGGTAAGTGTGGAGCTGGACCTGACACTGGGTTCTCCAGCTTCTTCACTCAGTCATTCCCCTAGGGGAATAACTTGCCAGACCCAGAATGAGTAGGTGCTCCTTAAACAGGCAGATTCCCTCGGCTCTCCTCTGCAGTGAATCCATCAGCATGGGATGGGGGCAACTATGTTTTCTTATTTTTAAGGGTGAGTTTAATTTTTAAAAGAATGATTCATCCGAACCAACTGTGATCTTACATGTAAAACACTGGTAGAGAGACCACACCTGATAACCCTCAGGAACGGCAGGTAATTACAGTGCTGTGTAAATGCTGATGTCTCTCCTTTCCTCAGCTTTCATGGCCAGCAACAGGAGGGACACAGGAAAGAGGGCCTGGCTTCTTACCTCCTTCCAACCTTTTAAGACAAGTCTGTTCAGGGACCAAAAAGAAAACTCATCTATCTGCTTGCAGGGTAATTGCTATTTCTTTAGAGGCGTGAAGTTCAACACCATCCCTCAAATAGAGGTGGCCTCCCCAAGTTCAATTCATTTAACACTCAATCACTTCGATATGAGCAAAATTCGTTAAGATTTTCCTGCTCGGTATATGTGAAAATTGGTGGGGGCGGGGGGTGGCAGGGAAGAAGAAGAACAAATAGCTCTGGGCAAAACCAGGCATCTGAGAACAGATGGCGTGTGAGCTTCTACCACTGAGCATGGCTGACAAACCGTAGCCGTGACCTGTTCCCACACGTAACTACCGAGAGTTTCGTGAGTGAGAATTCCCAGCAAAGCCAAAAACTTCCCCCGTGACCTTGAATTCACTTCGTATTAATGCCACCAAACACATCATTACTGGTAGTATAATGGAATAACAACAATGAAAAAAAGTGCTTTGTTTTTTCTAAATACAAGTTTACAGGAAATACGTGGTTCTATCATGCCATGGAGAGAAACAGTACATACTGACACTGTCCAAGCAGATCTGGAGTCACCCAGAGAGTGTGCAAGTATTTGTCTGATCTCCAAAAGAATTTGCACAAATTTGGAAAACTGGGAAGTCACTAGTGACTATGAATTCAGTCTTCACCTTTTATCTACTCTCTCTCTCTCTCTCTCCTTCCCGAAAATATATCAAAAACAACATCAAAAAATACATGGAAAACAACAATAAAAATTTTTCACTTGACCAAATCACTCTTTTAAATCATGGGCACAGTTATTTTTCCATCATCCTAATTTGCATACCTCCAGGTCATCAATTACCCATAACACCCATGCGAGGTCTACTTTTCCCTTTAATCCTATGTGCTTCTCCTTACTCGTCTCTCAGACATGTGCCTGTCTTCCTCATTGCCAGTCACATTCCTAATTCACACCCACATCTTTTCAAACCTGGATACTGTGACAGCCTCCCATCTGGTCCCTTTGTCTTATGTCTAGTGATCGCGCCCTATGACTGTGAGAAAACTTTAAGAAACCTCCTTTTCCTTACCGTGTAAAGGCCTTGGAGGACTCGGCCACCACCATTAGCCCCTCAGATAATTATTATCTTAGTTTCTCCAATAAGTAATATATACTAGCTATTTCTGCCACATTAATTCCCATATGTTTTCATTTTGCCAAGAAACTTAGCGGCTCAGTGACCCACACTTCACTTCCTGGTTTCAAAGCCTGCCGTAGATCTGACCAGTATGGCTACAGTCACTTATTCATTAGATCTGACCAGTATGGCTACAGTCACTTATTCATTAGATCTGACCAGTATGGCTACA
>NW_011888815.1:3489592-3498998 GCF_000151845.1 Pteropus vampyrus | reverse complement strand
ATGGCTACAGTCACTTATTCATTAGATCTGACCAGTATGGCTACAGTCACTTATTCATTAGATCTGACCAGTATGGCTACAGTCACTTATTCATTCAATGGTTATTTATTCAATCGGCCATATGAAAGGCACTGTGCTCAGTGCTGGGAATCCACCAGTGGGCAAAAAAACGTCCCTCCCGCCAATGGAGCTTATGTCCTAGTGAGCAGACAATAAATAAATAAGTAAACTAAATAGAGTCTATCAGATCACAGTAAATACAGTAGAGGCAAATAGAGCAGGGGAAGCAGATAGAGAAGACCAGGCATTGGTAGAGAACTGCAATTTTTTTAAAGGAGAGAAAAAGAGTTGAAAGAGGTGAAACAGTATGACAATTGGGGAGGAAAAAAAATCTATGCAGAGAAAATATCCAGGCACAGCCTTGATGCAGAGCAAGTCGTGTGTTTTTTACATAGAGAATGAAGGCTAGGGCAGCTAGAGCCCAGGGAAAGAAAGGGATAAGAGTAGGAGATGTCACAGAGGTAACAGAGGGCCAGATCCTGGAGAGCCTGGTAGTCCACTGTAAGGACTTGGACCTGCCGAAGAGAGAAGAGTGACTGCCATGGGCAGTGTCTGTGCAGCGAGGTGATGTGGGTCGCTTGGGTGCTCTGTAGATAGCAGACGGAGGATGAGCAAGGCTAGAAGATGGTTCAGTTAGGAGACAATGGCAATAGTCTAGGTGATGATGCCTTATCCAAGGGGGTAACAGTAGTTAGTGAAAAGCAATTTAAATTCTACGTGTATTTTAAGTATTGCGCCAAAAGGAATTTTTGATGGATTGGATGTGGAGTTTGAGAAGGAGAGGGGTTGAGGAAAAGGGCTCATCATGGGGAATGGTGGCATTATCACTTGCTAAGAGCAGGTATGGGGGAAGGAGATCAGCAATCCGGCTTTGGTTATAGAACATCTGGAGAACTTTTGGACTGTCCAAATGAACATGATGCAAAGGCAGCTGGATGTGGAGTCGAGGCAACAATCTGGAGATTTACATCTAGAAGTCAGCGGCAAATTCTTTTCTAGTGGTTTCTGTTTTCCCAATGAACCAGAAATAAAGGTTATCGCCTAAGAGTAAGAATGAGGACGGGTGGGTTGGACGTTTGAAAAAGGAGGAAACATGTCATATGGTTGTTCAGCACAGTGGTCAAATCATTGAATTAGTGGGATGTGTTAATAAGTTTCTGGCAGTGTCTTAAGCGGATAGTTATATTTTTCCTCTTTCGCCTGTGGGAGTGCAGGAAGAGAGTTCAATTTAATAACTCTCCTAGACGTCTATCCCAGAAAGAGTGTTCCCCGCAAAGTCTTCTTACGAATATGTCCCCGCCTCTTCTGAAATCCTTTCAGATCCTCTTTCCTAGATTCCTTTTATTTCTTTTGCGTTCTTCTATTTAAAGTACTTCCCTTTTCAAAGCCCTTCTCATGTCCTGCCTCCCTCATAAAGTCTTCTACCAACCCTGATATTGCCTTGCATCACCTTTGATCTATACGCCATGCCATGTAATTGAAAGTTTTACTTAATAATCAATGGCAGAGTCACAGAATGGAAATGGGAAACTCCAGTGGAAAACTGTGGAGTACCAATAACTGGGTTGGAAATTTGGCTGTGTTACATGTTTTCTGAGAGATCCAGAAAATTCAGTTAATGTCTTTGAACTTCAGTTTATTCTTTAAAAAGGGGAACAAATGTAATGATTCTATTTTACAAACTTGTAAGAATTCAATGAGAACAGTTTATACATTCGAGTGCTAAATAAATGGGAGGTTGCATTCTACTGTTTTATATTTTCCACAAATGTAGCTTTTCTCTCGTAGAAAAGCAATAATTGCACACCTATTTTTACTCCTTACTGCAAACTTCTCAGTGTCTTACACACAGTAGAAAATTAATCAAATTAAAATTGTTAAATTAAGTTTAAGTAAAAATAAGTTAGTCATTATAAAAATAAATTCGTTAATAAAATGAGCACTTTTTATTTAGTGAGTTTTAGAACACGCTTTTAATGAAATAATTTAGTCCATGAAGTTTTAAAATGTACTACTAGAATACGGCCTATATATGGGGTCAAGATTCTTTTAACTCAAGGTTGTCAGTTTTAGCAAATAAAAATAGCGGATGTCAAGTTAAATTTGAATTTGAGGTAAGTGGAAAATAACTTTTAGTATGAGGAAGGCTCGTGCAATATTTGGGTCATCCTTATCTGATTTTTTTGTTTATCTGCATTTATATTTAACTGGACATTATTTCAAATCCAAATATTACACGGGAACAAAAATCAAACATTATTTGTTGCTTATCTAAAATTAAAATATTACTGGAAATCCTTTATCTGGAAACCTTATAAATTTACTCAGAAATTAAAGGAATCCAACTCGAGGTAGCTTAGACCAATAAAGAGGAATTTAATGGACCATTTGTCCCACTGTTGGGAGGGTGAGGAGCACCACCTGGTCAAGGGGGCATGATGCTCTAGTGGCATCAGAAGATTCACTTTTATTCATCTTTGCTGTTCTCTGTGTGAGCCTCATTACCTCTGATGGTCTCGTTCTGCCAGATACTTGGGGCTCACGTCTTTCTAGATTTGCCATCCCAAAGGGAAAAGCCCTTTTTAATTAGTTTAAATCACAGAATCCTAGACAAGGTCTGGGTTCATTGCCCAGTTCCAGGTCATCTACTCACTTAAAGCAATGGCTATGGAGAGGTAAATGTGGTATCAGGTTATAAAATGTTTCCATACCTAGACCGAATATTCTGACTATGGAAGTGTGCTAACTGTGGCACTATTTCAGATCACATATTTAAAAAGGAAAGCAGAAGCCATTTCTCCAAAGTAGTGAGGAGGAGACTCCCAAGACAGAAGAGATTCAGAAGAAAAAAATAATAAATATTCACTATCGCTAGAAACCTAAACAAAAAGATTTTTACTTCAGCATTCTTCAGCTGACTACTTCTCCCTCATTATGATTGACAGCTTCATGGAAGTCTGAGTAATCCATTCCTCTGTGACAAGTAAGTAGGTGCATGTTCCATTCCTTGCGAGTCTTCATTGAAAACCCTGGATTAATTTTGGAATGGTTTCATACGACTTTAGGGTCAAATCATCTCTCAAGTGAGGGCTCCCATGCTTTTGGTTGGATAGAGAATTCCATATGAAATATGGGGGGCATGCTTTCTAGTCTAGTGAGGCCTGTGTGCAGCATCTTTCTCAAAGCTTGCATAGGTGGTACTTGATAATTCTGCAAATAAGTCCTAGAAAATACATGCAAATCTAAGTGACCAGTTCATAATTTCATCTTCTGAGGAAGCTAGCCAGGCATTTTAGAATGTAATGCATGCATAACCCAGGATCTAAATTGAAAATGAGCATGTTTTAAACAAGTCCAGTGGAAAGGAATTAACAGCAGAACTAAAAACACCATATGCTTATAACAGGAAAAGTCGCTCAGAGCAATATGCTATAACGATATAATTGAGTAAAGATCCAATTGCATCAGGACAAAAGCTAAGGCAGTGAGTAAGTTAAGCCTGGTAACTTATGTTGCCTAGTTAAATTGTTATTTCAAAAGCAAGCATCCTCTTGTCTTTTATTTACATTAGGGAAGAAAAATATCTCTGGTTGGACTTTTGCTTCTAGTAATGATGAACTAGATAATTTGGACTGGTGAGGGTAATCAGGAAAGCTGGTTATATATCCTCTTCGAAAGTATAAGATTACTAATAGGACTCTGAAAAAATGACTAGGCCAGGATACAGAACAGGATAGAGATTCAATGAGAATGAGTCTAAGATTTGGGGTCACTTTTACCCTGGAGAAAGTTACTATTCGGTTGAGAGCATGAGGGATCATCGGTGATTCTGGCCATCCTAGGAAACTAGAGAATCAGGGATTAGGGTCTAGAGCTCAGTAAAGGGGCCCTAGTTTTTATCATGAGATGAAAACTCTCATTTAAATTGAGCCAGCTTAGGAAGAAGAGGTGGAAGTGGACGGGGCCTCACAGAGATCGCAGCTCAGCTATGAATTGTCTCAATCAGCAAATTGGATGAAGAGACTTCCAGATTGCTAATGCCTCCAGTACCTGGCAGAAACAACTGTAAATCATATCTGGAAGAAGATAAATCACCCTAGGCTCTGTGTTATTTCTAAAAACAGTTTTGAAAGTATAATTTATAGCACACAATAAAATATCACCAGCTTATAAAACAATAAAGGAAAACTAGAAGAAACTTCAGACATTACACGAAGCCTCTTAAGGGCTTAAGATATTGAAGCTATCAAAAATAGAATTTGAAATAAATGTGTTTACTTCAGGAGATAGAAAGAACAGCTCAGAGGTCAAGGAGGAAATCAAAAAGAGAATTTCAAAAGTATCTGGAACTCAGTTATAATAAAAGTATCTCAAAACTTTTGGAACACAGCTAAAGCCATGCTTAAAGGGAAATTTATAGCTTTAAATGGGCATCTTAGTAAATAAGGATGGCTGAAAACTAATAATCTTAAAATCCATTTTAGGTTAGAAAGAGAGCAGCAAACAAAACTCAAAGGAAGTATAAAAAAATGAAATAATAAATACAAAGCAAAATTAATGAAATAGAAAATAAATACATAATAGAGAGAATCAACAAAGTGAAAGTTGTTTATTGAAAAAAATAAATTGCTGTAGTTGTGGTGATTTTGATAAGAGATGTATGAGAAGGAACAAATAACTTATGTCAGGGCCATCATTACTGAGCCTATGACATTCAAAGATAAAAGAATGTTTTGAGGAAATGTAGGGCAATAAATTAAAAAATTTAGATGACCTAGGCAAATTCCT
Organism: Pteropus vampyrus; assembly: GCF_000151845.1. Classification (NCBI taxonomy): domain Eukaryota; kingdom Metazoa; phylum Chordata; class Mammalia; order Chiroptera; family Pteropodidae; genus Pteropus; species Pteropus vampyrus. The sequence goes on along the minus strand of NW_011888815.1, from coordinate 3,494,150 downwards.
AGAAAAATACAATTTAGCAAAAGGAATACACGAATAAATAGAAAAGCTGAGTGCCATTCCTTTTCGAAACAAATTAAATAAATGATTTAAAATTCTTGCCTCAAGAAAAACTCCAGGGAATTTTGCCAGTAAATTCCACAAAGCATTACAAAAAATTGAAAATCTCACACAACATATTCCAGAGGATAAATAGAGAATGATATTTAATTTATTTTCTGTGGCCAGCATAACCTTAATACCAAAATTTGAAACATTGGGAGAATAGAAAATTATAGTCAAATGTCACTCATTAATAAAGACTTAAAAATCATTAAATAAAAATTAGCAAATCCAAATGACCCACTTAGAGTTATTACAAGAATGCAGGGTCATTTTAGCATTTGAAATATAAAATTATTATTTACTGCACTAGCAGAATAACTTTTAAAAATGATAGGAGTATTTTGATAAACAGAAACAATGAATTTGTTAAAGATCAACATATTTCATATATTTTTAAAAATGTGAGTATGATATTAATAGAAGAAATGTTTTTACTCTGATAGAGGGTATTCACCAGAACTTACATCTAAAATCATATTTAATAGTGAAATATGCCAAGTTATTCTTTTGAGATTGAGAACAGCAACAGCTATAAAAATATGCTTCCTATGTGTACTAGTCAATGAAATAAACAACAAAAAAATTAAATCAAACGCCTAAGGATTGATAAGAGTAAATAAAGCTGTCATTACAGATGACAGTATTTTTATGCACAAAATTCAGAATAATCAACAAATACATTTTTAGAATCAATAGCAAGTTTGGCGAGGTGTTTAACACAAATCAATCAATAAAATGATTTTCATTGCTATCTGCAATGGAAAGCAATAAAATTATCTAGTGTCCTGGGTCTATCATATATAAAGAACTTCTATAAATCAATAAGAAGAAAAAATCAAATAGAAAAATGGACATGAGACTTGGGAAGGCACTTTATAAAAGACTGTATCCAAATGATTAATAAATATATAAAAGAATGCTCAAGATTATTATTACTTACAACAGACACAAAATAAAATATAAGGTGATATCACTAAAGAGCCACCAGAATGCCTAAAAAAAAAAAAACCCTGTTATGTGAAGCAATATAGGCACTTATTCACTACTTCCAGGAGTGTAAATTGGTCACAATCATTTTCGAAGAACTGTTTAGCATTTTTTTCTAACATTGAAGATATGCATATTCAAATATGCACCAAGAGTCAGATATAGGAAAGTTCATAGACACATCATTTTTAATAGATCTAAACCAAATGTAATGAGGATGACAGCATGGAAAATAGTTTACGATCATGTAACAGGAAATATACCAGAAGATCAATGAACTCCAGTTACCCACGAAAACTCAATGAATCTCCCAAGCATAATGTAAATAAATGAAGCCAGACACAAAAGAATATAAAGTTGATATAAAGTTCAAAAACAGGCAACACTCAACTATCATGTTTAGGGAAGTGTATGTAGGTGATTAATACATAAGATGGACAAAGAAATAATTCCTTTAAAAGTCAGGAGAGCAGGAGCAGGGACTGGTAAGGAGTTTGTTGGGGGTGGGGTTTTTGGGAGCCTTCTAAGTTTTGATGTAGGTGCTTTTGTATGTGTCACTGATAACTTTCTGTATATGTGTTTTATATCCACAGTAATTAAAGCTTTAAAATAAGGATAAGTAGCTGAGACTCTCAAGCCACATGAAGCTTTTAAATTATACATTGGGTTGCCTGAGCTGATAGAGCAGATGCAGATCCCTACCACCCTCTCGTCCACCCACATTGTTTTTTTTTTTTTTTTTTTTTTTGAGAAAAAGAAGTATCCTCCTCTTTGATCTCTCAGAAAGCTGATAGCATCTCGTCTCTTTCTCTCTTTTCTTCCTGAAATTTGACTTAGTTATCTAAGGTTCCGTGAACATAGGGTGCCACTTAAAAATTCGCTTTTTCTTGTAGATGTCAAAATGTGGGGGATAGTGTGTTACACTGTTTAAGCTGCATATGCTTCTTCTGCAATTTTAATCTATAGATTAAAAAGGACAAAAACTGACTTGAACTCCCAATTGTCATCCCTTAAGGCAAAAAGATACCCAATACACTTTCTAAAACACAGAGAACCCTGTGTTTGACTTTAGGTCAGTTTAATATACACATTTTCTCATGTATTTCTACATGCTGGAATTTGAAGAAAGCCAAGTTTGGAGGATAATAACCCAACACTATACCTCTGGTCTATCATCATTCAGACTCTGAATAAGCAACAGAGGCATCTGTGGGAAGGGTTATATATCTCATGCCTTTTAGCAATGGCACTGCCTAAGGATGTGACTGGTTCTACAGGACTTTGAATCTTAAGATTTTGAGAAGGATATGAGAACATGTATTCTATGGTAATATATGTATCAAATAGCCATATCGAACATCATGAAAAATCCATAAAATTCCGAAAATGTGGGTTCAAATTCTTGCCTTGCCTCCTACCGGTATATGACTCAAGACTGTTTTCTCTGTGGGCCTTACTCCACATCGCTACATCGAGGTGGGCATTATATAAACTAATGCAAGCTTAAATATCTGGCTGTTGGTTAGGAGGTGGCGTGTATAGTAGGTGATCGATAAATTCTGACTGAGCATTCACAACAAAGTCCGAGAACGATACACTGGAGAAGATTTTAAAGGAAAGACACAGTATTTGAAAACATATCTTCAGAGATGACAGACGCCTACTTTGATGGGTTTTATTTTCCTTTTTTCAAAATGCAAAGCGGGGGAATGAGGGGTGGAAGGCACCCTGCTGTAGCGTAGAAACCCCGCTTCTCCAGTCCCTTGGACTTTTTCTTTCCCTGCCCGGTGATCAGCGCCACCGTTCCGCAGGGTTCAGGAGACAGCCCTCTCCTCTTCCGATGGTGTAATTGGTCTCGGATCACTCTCCGTGAGCCTCCCTGCTTGAGTCACCATCTCTATTCTGCTCACATCCAAATCCACACCTCCAGCACCACTGCCCCACCTGAACTCCAGATCCCCAAAGTCACAAAACAGATGCTTCCTGCATTCAGCCTGCAGTTCTTTCTCTTTGAGAGAAATATTTTAATAGAGTTGAGAATACTTAAGTGCTGAGTCTGACAGCACACTTCAGCCAGTGCTATATATATCCCAGAAGCCAGTCAAGCAGGGGTCACCTGGAAGGCTCCTCCGGCTCCCTCTGCTGCTTTGAGGAATTGAGTTCACCTAGAGTTATGATTGGGTCTGAGCCTCAGGCAGTAAATGTGTAACTGTCTGCATAGACATCTATTTTAGTTCTATAGTTATTGCTATGACAGACTCGTGTACTTGCAGTGGGACTGTTTCTGGTGTAATAACCCTGTCATACACGAGTTTTAATTCACTTAATTGTTCAGAAAGTTCGTTTTCCATCAGAGGGAAGGATATCACCGGCTTACATTGAAAATATAATTAAATACATGTTATCTTGGCCTCGTGAAGACTTAATTCACTTCGCATAGATGTGTACTACAGGCTCTCAAAATAATTTCCGTCCAAATATTCGGTGTCTCTCTGGGAAATAGTGATGGAAAATATGTTCATTCACTCACTCATTTAACAATATTTATGAAGCTTCGGGCACTAGGCTAGTCACTGAGAAATTCAAAATAAGTAAGAAAAGGCTCAACTGACTATAAAAATTCAATCTGGTCTTCTGGACTGGGGCACCGAGGGGAGGAGGAGAATGAATATTCTGCACATTACAAGGAGTGACGTGATGGGTAATAAAGGTCCGTATCCCCCTCACCCCAGTCTTTTGAAAAACCATTCTACATGTTTCCTTTTTTCCCATCACTCTTCACATCTCTGCAATTTTTGCCCTGAATAGCATCGAGCTCCCAAATACCCGTCTCCCGTCTACACGTGTTTCTGAAGGTGAACCCACCAAAGAAATATTCGTCCTTTAGTCGCCTCCAATGAATGCCTCACAGGCAACTTGAACTCAACACCGGCACCAAACTCAGTATTTTCTCCCCTCCAATTGGTTCTTTCTACCGAGTTCGCTCCATCAACCAGTTTCTCAGAACAGAAATATGTGTCATCTTTTTGTTTACCTCTTTCCCATCCCATATAATCAACAGTCTCTATTGATTTTATCTTCTATAATTTCTGACTCTCTCTACTTTTCTCCATTCTCAAAACCGTCTGCTGCGTTCAGATCTCCATTTATCATCATGTATAAATCCGTTGCCTTCATAACGTAAAATGTAAATCTTTAACTTAATCCTTTATGAACTGACCTCTGCTTAATTATCCAGTCTATTTTTAATTGATTCTTGATATTGATTTTTACTCATAAACCAGTTGGTTCTATTTGAAGTTCTTTCCCCATATATGTCCTTTCATTTCTGAAAAGGGAAAACATTGCATGTCCTGTTCCTTATGCTATGAAGGCTTCTCCCACCTTCTCTGGGGCTGGACGGTCTTTGTGAATCCTGGAGGGTCAAGTCCGTAACCCAACTAGGAAGTTGCCCTTCTTGTATGCCCCT
>NW_011888815.1:3483430-3489542 GCF_000151845.1 Pteropus vampyrus | reverse complement strand
CATTCCCAAAACCGTCTGCTGCGTTCAGATCTCCATTTATCATCATGTATAAATCCGTTGCCTTCATAACGTAAAATGTAAATCTTTAACTTAATCCTTTATGAACTGACCTCTGCTTAATTATCCAGTCTATTTTTAATTGATTCTTGATATTGATTTTTACTCATAAACCAGTTGGTTCTATTTGAAGTTCTTTCCCCATATATGTCCTTTCATTTCTGAAAAGGGAAAACATTGCATGTCCTGTTCCTTATGCTATGAAGGCTTCTCCCACCTTCTCTGGGGCTGGACGGTCTTTGTGAATCCTGGAGGGTCAAGTCCGTAACCCAACTAGGAAGTTGCCCTTCTTGTATGCCCCTGTCCTATCTCGAACTTACCAGTATGGATAGTTTATTGTAACCGCTCGTTACTTTTCTCCCTGGAGTGCATAAACGTTATATTGGTCCTGATGACATGTCAAGCTCTAGCATGTGCCTAGAACTTCAAAAAATTGTGTTAAATATTGAGTGAATCAGAGTGTGTTCACAAAGTTGCTGGGAGCACAGGGAATGGAGTAGTTTATTCGGCCGTGGGACTGGCTTAAGGTTTTGTAACGGAAATGACATCGGGACTGGGCCTCGAGAGAGTGCGAAGAACGATACAGAATTGTGTGTCACAGTACAGATACCCTGGTTGTATTTATCCTCGTAACGTACTAAGGTAAAATGCAGCTGAGCTGATCGTTCTGGCCATCCTTCTGACTCAAATGATCCTCCTTCCTGGTATGATATTCAAATGAGATGTTAGTGAGCATTAGCCACCCATAAAACACATCGATGCTCATTGTGGGAGAAGGTGACCTAATCATAAAGGATGTTCGCTCTCCGGACCAATACTTTGTGAGTCGACAAACTCAGATGCCGACCGGAGATTAAATTAGTATTATTTCGGCTTATGCATTTAATCAGCAGAGGTCGGAGAACAAAGACGGGCTGGGGAGACAGGGAGGCCCACCGCAGAGGATTCCCGTGCCATCTCTGCCCCGTCACGTGTACGTCTGTCCCCCGGTGAGAAAGCGGGTGGGCCCCTTGAAGTGAAAAACATGCTGTTTCCCTGAGATTTGCCCCAGGAGATAAACATTTCCGATAGGTTTTTCTGACAAAGCCAAGAAAGCTAATAATTGCCATGTCAGGCAAAGAAAAAAAAGTGAAAACTAATTCAGTGTGATCCCCTTATGAAAGAGGGAAAAAGAGCAAAGATGATTCACCACTGGAAGCATGAATTGACAGAGCTCTTTGAGGATCTTTTGAATAAGCACATCCGCCAGGTTATAAATAATGACAACAGACAGTAATTTGCATGGATTAGGGTTGTTAACATTTATCAATTTCTGCATTTGAAAATACTCCCAAATTCTTGATTACGAGTGTCTCTTTGTAGTGAAGGATTGATAGTGGGAGTAAAAGAATCTGATGAATTGAAAACTCAGATGAGAGAAAGCAAAGCCGTCCAGATCTAAACTGAGATACCATTAGTAGTTCCCATAAATCAAATCATGTTTATAGTAAGGATACAGTTGAATTACCATCTGGACTTTTTAACCTTGACATTTATTTCCGAATCATTCCCTAATATTGAAAGTAAACTTAACCCTTCCTTTCATCTCCAGGGTTTGCCTTGATGCCAGTTCTGAGAGAAATGATCTGATTTTTGATGGGGACAGAATGTCATGTGTGGCATGAGGTTGGAAGAACCAGAGAAATTCTTGCATAACATTAAGCTATAAAAGAAAGAAAACATACTTAGCTTTCAACTCACATCAGCTGAGAAGACTTTAAAGGGAAGTCAGTGAGTGGGGAGCAAGGAGAATCTGTATTCCAACTTCTTAAGTCTGGGGCACAAAGAGGAGACTCAAGTATATAATTAAATTGATTTCCAAAGGGAAAAAAAAAAATATTTGTGCACCTATAGACAGGCTTGACTACAAAGGTAGAGAAATCCACATGGATTTCCTAAACCTCTCATTAAATGGCTAAATAATTTTAATCAGGTCACTTACGTCTGGAATTTTGGGGGGCTCTTATTTTTCTTTTTAGTTTTGTATTGACAGTGTTTATAATGACAGAAAGAAAAAGCCGGCATTCGCATGCAGAGTCCCCTTTTCTTTTTAATTTCTGGACTTTAAAACTTTGCAAGGCAAGATGCATCATTTGCTTTAATAATCAGTCGTGCGTCGAACATGGATCAGATGGCTCAAATAGGAAAAGGAGGGACTTGGGGTGGGTACCGGGGCAGCAACAGTGTGAGCGTGGAGGCTGAACAGGGAACAGGATGAAGAGACCCAACGGTCGTCAATCCTGTTCGAAATCAATTTGAAACCAAATTACGGAAAAGCCACTCTGATTATCGAGATACTCATTACTAAACGTAATAATAAATAGTCAATGCTTTAAGGGAAAAGAGTTTTATGAGTATTTGCTGTAAAATACCAGGCAGCAGAATATAAAGGCAGAAGAATGGAGCCTTCGAAAACAGAAAAACCTAAGTTCAAATTTCAGCTGTCACTGGTAGAAAGAAGTTGGACGAGTTTCTTAAATTCCTCGAGTCAAAATTATTCTCACCCATAAAGATACAGCCTGACAGTTGTCATGTAAAGCCTAGTTAGAGAATTGCTTACTACATGGTACACAATAGCTATTATTGCCCTTGTCAATAAAATACTTTACAAATGTGTCCTTTAGTGCATTATGGGAAAATGGCTGGGTGGATTTTTACCAAACTGAAAAGGGGTGTGTCTTAACACAGAGCCCAAGCAGCACGTGTGAAACTCACACGTGAGGGGCTTAAACAAGCCCCTGAAAAATAAAGAAATGATAGACCAGACACCTGGTGGTTTCAGACATGAGCTGCGGTCCAAACGGAAGGTTCCAACATGCATTTGAATGACTTTCCCCCCCGGTGTGGGCTGTGTTCCAGGGCAGTTAGCAATCCCATTGATAGTTAATAATTCTCCTTATCAACCCCAGGGGTAGGAGGAGGTAGGCAGTGGTTTCACACAAACAAGTACAGAACTTTTCCATTTACTTTACCATACAACTGGGAAGATTAGTAAGAAGAAAAAGAATTTTTTTCTTCTTCTCTCCTCTAGGACGTTAACCCCAGAATTTTCCCGTGGTGGATTTATAACATCTTACTTTCTGATCCTTCCACAAAAAGAATTTGAGTTACTTAAGGTGCTAAAGTGGAAACAAACACATTATTTCTGCCAAGATGGGGTTCGCTCTAAGGCATTTAGGTCTGGATAACATTTGTGCAGGATGCTGGTCCGTTTGTAAATGATTGCTTGGAAAACAATCTGAAATTAATGTAGAATAATGAGTCTAATTTATGTCTGATTGGAGTCAAATTTTAAGAGCAAGGAAAGACAGTCATTTCAGACCTAGGATCTTTGAAATTAGCCTATCCTCTTCAGATCTGAGACAGTTCTGATCTCATGATTTACATGTTTCTCGGAAGTTCTAGTGCCAACAGAACCAAAATGTGTACTCTAGAAAAATACATTCATTACTCTCTCTGGAGGCAGTCTCTCTCTCTCTCTCTCTCTCTCTCTCTCTCTCTCTCTCTCTCTCTCTCACACACACACACTCACACACACCCCTTCAAAATTTAAAATGAGAGTAATTTATGGGATAGGACGTTATTTCTGATTTTATGTGTAAACTGGCTGACTTGCCACTTCCAGTGGTATTCAGTCAGTGCCATTTATAATAATTGTGAAAATGTAAATAACGAGAAATGTGGTCCAAAGGAGAAACTACCTATTAGAGATACTTGATTGAGGAAGAGTGAGTTTATTCCACTCCATTTTGTTTTTGAGTTTCTGTTTCCTTTCCTTTTCCTCATAAATAAGAAAAAATTGGCTCAGAAACTTGGCTCATGAGATTGCAAAGAGAGCTTCTGCTACCTGGAACTCAACCCACGCTGATGAGGGAATCTTTTTTGTCTGAGGACTTTCTTTAGAAAAGAAGAATTGGTGTCCGGCTTTCAAAGGTTGCCTCGATAAGTTTCTTTATGTCATTGTCTCTTCTGTTGGGAGGTGAAGGTTTTCACCCAGCCCTTATTATAAACGACCTAACATTTTGCCCCGGAGCTGATGCCAGAATCCTTTTCCTTCGGTTCCTGGCAAAGCTGCTGCCATTTCCTCTCTCTCTCCTTCCTGAATTTACCCAAACTGAAGTTCCAGGCTTTTGTTGAAATGCTTTTCTCCCTTCCGCCCTTGTGTGCCCTGTGTCACATTATCTGCAAAAGGTTGCAACCAACTTCCCTTCGCTGTGGACACAGGAAAGGGAAATGAAGAGAAGTTACTGATCTGATGCTTGAGGTCAAGGGTGTGGGGAGGGTGAATGAACATTTCTCAATAGCTTTCACTGTAGTGTGTGCTTTCCTTTGTTGACCAGCCCTCGCCATTGTGTTGGGAAGGCTTTTAATAACAGCCAGCAGAATTGACTAAATGGCAATACTGAGAGGAAAAGAACTTGGTAAGAAATTATATGTGCACAGAAGCCTCGGTCCATACTTAGCAAATACCCAGCTGTTTCTAGGGGACATAATGTGCCTGTGACTTCTCCCATCATGGACGGTATCAATTTTATTATATTTAATCCTCACAGTATCTCATTAAAATGACGACTATTTTTACCACTTTTATAAGTGAAAAAACTGAACACAGACTTGTGGGGCGGGGAGTGTTGCCTGAGATCACACAGTAAGTGGCAGAGCCACCATTCAAAGGGTGTGTCTGCACCTTGGCTGCTGCAAATAGTGCTGTAGTGAACATAAGGGTGATGACTTCGCACAGGGACGAGCGGTGATCATAACATAAGGTATATAAACACTGCTGCATTTTCCACCTGAAACTGACATTTGCTGCATTTTCCACCTGAAACTGACAGAAGACTGTATAGCAACTACCCTTAAATTAAAGACGAAAATGTACGTCCACCTGTCTCTGCTCTTTCTTACCTCTGCCGCCGCCATAATGTACAAGCACACACACTGCCGACTAGGAAATCAAACCTTCAGTCTAGGGGAACTTTTCCCCATCCAAAGGGCAGTGAGATTATCTTTTGCATTTAAATTATTCTCTTCTGTGAAGCAGGCTAATTAATGCTGGTGTGTTTCCGTTCTTCTACCCCAGACAGACTTGCACAATGGCTCTCAAGGTGCTCTCAGATCTGTCACTGGCAACCCCTGTCTCTTCTAGACCTTAATTTCCGTAATTAGGCTCCTCCGCTGCACCATCTCTGCAGGGCTGATAGGAGCCCTGTGACTCTTCCTTCCGGTTTATGGTGATTACAGATGGGGCCTCAGAGTCACATAGCAGCCAGGACCCCCGCTCAGAGCTGGGCTCAGGATTCAGGAGGGTGACGCCCGGCATGGTACAGGGACAAGGCGTGCTTAACACAGCAGCTGAGCTAGCGAGCTTGAACTTACTGAGACAATTGAGAGGAGGATTTGGAAAGTGCAGGAAGAGATTACTGAATACACAAATGTCTCGGATTTATTATTATGACTCCTGAAGTGTCAGAACTAATGGAGTAACACATCAAAGATAGCATTCGCCTTAAGGGGGGAGGGCTCTGTAAACATGAGTCATGGAGAGAAAGAAACTAGACGCTGTGAAGAGGTATCGTAACCAACCGCAGCTCTTGCTCCGGGTCAGAAGCAGCAATCTTTCCCTGTGGCCAAGCCCAAACGCTGAAGTCAGAGTTGAAGAAAAATAAAATAAAATAAAAAAGCAAAAGAAGGAGCAGAAGGGAAATGGAGTACGTGGGACTCAGCGAAATGGGGAAGTCAGTGAGGACACACAGCGATCTTCGGCATTTACTTTAAACGTAGGAAGTTGTCTTCTTCGTTGCCCAGTTCAAGGGCACACGGTGAAAGTATTTTATAGAGGAAAATAATGAGGCAGTTAGAGGTTAAGTGGGTAGCTGGGGGGGAGCATCTCGGCCTTGTGGCTTCCCGTCCCATGCAGCAGCTCCTCCTCCTCAGCCACGGCCATGCCCGAGACCACGGCAAGCTCACCAGGCGTCCAAACACAGCGAAACGACACACGACTCGCAAACCTCTCTGC
>NW_011888815.1:3470789-3483015 GCF_000151845.1 Pteropus vampyrus | reverse complement strand
TTTTTTTTTTCAGTTAATTCTCTTAGATTTTCCAGCTAGACAGTTATTACAAATGGTAATAATTATGTTTTTTACTTCATATTTATTTTTTTCTTGTCATGTTTCATTTGTTAGCATTTTAAAAACATTGTTACACAGTAACAGTAATATTTTGAAATACTCTTCCTGATTTTAATGAAATATCTCTAGTGTTTTACAATTAGGCATAATATTGTCTACTCATTTTATCAAAATGTATTATCATACTAGAGAAACATCATTTTATCCACATAATTTTTTAAGGTTTTATTCCAAACGTATGTTGAACTCTATCAATTGCCTTTCGGTAGATTTTGAAATGAGTAGATGTTTCCTCCTCGATATATTGATGATATAGCATATAATTGATTTCTTTACATTGAACGATCCCCATAGAATAAATCTCATTTTATCATGGGATATTAGTGACTACTAATAAGCTACTGACCTGGTACTCGTTAATTACATAACACTGATTTCTGTCTAGTAGGAGAGTAATTTGTTTGGTCGTGGGGAGCCATAAACACACAAAGATATTGAGACTAACTGACCCTTCTACATCTGAGCAGGGTGGGCAGTGGCGGACAACTGACCTGGGGTGAAAGATGATGTGTGGGCTGCGATGAAACCTGAAACAGTTGTTCCTAACTGTTCAACCATCAGGATGCTTTAGTCTTTTCCACCACAGGTGCCGTATAAAATCAACTTCGTCACACTTAGAACCCTCCCGTGGCACTCATTCAATGGTACTCTGCACAAAAATGTCTCATTCTTCTCGTGCGGCACGGCGGGCCCTCCAGCACAGGGTCCCTGCCTGCCACGCCAGAGTCCGCTCTTACCAACCACTGCCTCCAACTTCGTGCCTGGACCTCTCCAAATGCACTGAATTCTTCGACGCCTCTTGCCCTTACAGAGATGATCTTGCTTTCCTGGAAAGTTCTTTACCACCTTCTTCAAGGGTTAACTCCTCAGCTGCCTTTTATGGTTCTGCTGAAGCATCACTAGCACACCAGTGGGGACCACTCTCCTGTCTGAGTGCCCCCAGAGGACCAGTTATAAGCAGCCACTGTAAAACATAACATCTCATCTCGAGATGAACTTTTCATAGGTCCTTCTTCTCGTCCTTCCTTGTGGTAGGCACTAAACTGAATTGCCACATCGTTTGAAATATTTTGCCTAGAATCCTATTTTTATAATTTTCCTTTTTTATTTAACCAAAAGCTTATATAGCTGCCTATTAAAGCTTAAGATCAGGATGAGATAAGATCAAGATAGATTCGAATATACTGGACTAGATCATACATATCAGAAGCAGATCATTTCAAAACTTTACAGAGAAGAAGGTATGGCCTCTGTCTCTTAAACTGTTTGAATAGCTCAACCCCCCTCCCCCAGCCCCACCTCATTGGTGCTCTTGGGATTCTATGAAACTGTCTCTGGGACCCTCCGATTTCTTGTTTTCCTCTTAGAAGCTATTGAACTTCTGTGAGCTAGAAAACAAAAATTAAAATTAAAAAAATATGTAGGCTTTTTTTACACATGCATCTTGATTGAATTCTCGAAAGTGCTGCAGCATTGTTCAATTCAATGTATCGAGGCACCTGTGGTAAGGTTGGTTGTTGGTGTCACTAGTTTTAATCAAACGCAATTCTAACTACCATATCCGCTCACCCGTCTGACAGACCTGCAATGTGAGACAGGGGGACCTTATAGTTCTTTCACAGTTCTTATTTCACACACACATTAAAAAAAAAATTATTAGGAAAAAAACGTGGCCGAAATGTCCCTAAAAGAGTGACAGATTTTGAAGGGTGGACGGGACATCAGAGACTGCCCGGTGCCATACCCTCGTTTTCCCGATGGCGAAGGTGGCTCAGAGACGTGAAGGAAGAGGCTGATTAGCAGCGATGCTGGCAGCGACCACACAGCCCTAGTCCCAGCCCAGGCCTCTGCCCATTAGATCGATAACCCCCAGCCCGACACTCGGTCTTTATGAAAAATGAAAACGGTGTGGGAACTGAGGCAAATCAGTTGCTTTCTTTTTGATAGGCAAAAGCAAATGGCCTCGATTTTGCTTTCACTCTCTGACTACTTAGGACCAATAATATCTGCACTTCAACGATGCAGATATTTGCCTCGGGCCTCTTCCTTTTGTCTGCGAGAGGAGTCCACACACCAGATTTGGGGGGTCAAGCAATGCGTAGCATTTGCATGGTGATGCACTGGCTCACATTTTCTCTGGGATCCTGCCTTCTGTTCCTGCCATATTTCTTTTGTGTACGAAATCGTAGAGCAACACTACAGCTCGCAGTTAAGCTGGCTGACAGAACAGAAATTGAATCAATCCCTGGGAGCAATAGATTCAACCCTGGGAACCTCCAGCACGTTCTGGCAGCTGCTAGCAAGCCTTGTGCTGTACTTGCCTCCCCGGGATTTCCCCAGGACGTTGCTTTTTAAGAGAAACATTTATAAAAACTACCCACTGTGCAAATCTAACATCGCCGAGTGCTTTCCATACAACTCGTAGGAGCGTTTCACAATTCAATGAAGAGAAAGCAGTGACTACGCTGTAAAGAGACCCACTGAGGGAAACGGGCCCGTGAGCCATCACGGAGAAAATCCAAGTCTGTTGGAGACGGGGCAACAGGGTTCAGATTCTTGTTTTTTTGTTTGTTTGTTTGTTTAAACATTTTTTTGGTTTGCTTTTTGTTTTTTGGGTTTTTTTGTTTGTTTGTTTTGCCTTCTCCTTGCTCTGTTAGAGAGAAAGCTGACTATTGGACAAGATTCTAAGCATCCATGGAATCTTATTTTTCATGAGTGCAAGACACAAATGAAACACAAAAACGTGGGTACAGAAAAAGCAAGTAAGGAAATTATGAAGAAATTCAAAGGCAAAGAAAAACAGAACAATATGCAATATTCTCAAATACATGCAAAGCAATGTACGGAGCACTTTCCACATATTCAATGAAAATAAGTAACTAAAAAGCTAATGATGATTTCCATTCAAGTAAGACTACAGTCAAATCAGAGACTGCATTCACGGGTGTTAATTGGGACACATTTGTATCAATACTTTGGAAAGTGAGCTATCAATAGACAGGGAAAAACTTAGAAGTATTTATACTATTTGATCCAGAAATATGCCAGCATATTTTTATCGCCAACAACAAAAAAATAAGCTAAGCACAAAGACACTTTCTTCCATTTATTTACAATGTATTATTATTTATAGAGACTATTTTATAATTGGGAAATTTAAAGTCTACCTTAACACACAGAAAAAGTACAACAAATAATTATTTTATCTGACACAGTATGAAAATTTCAACAAACATCATAACAGTGTGTTTGTTGTGTGTTAGGAGTCACCAAATACTTTCTCATCTCAAATTCTCCACATAAGAGATACCCAAGAAAAGGAGAGTAAATCTTATTATTTCAATTTTACAGTTGCAGAAAATTCAGCTCGAAAATTAAGAAACTTGGCCAAGGTCGCCAAAAGTTAGAGGTGGAAATGGCAGACTCCAGACCTGGTTATTCCCAGGGACGTGAAAATGATCTTGGAGAGCGCTTACGGGAACCAGAAAAATTGCCAGTGAGAAGTGGGTGGTGGGGGGAGTACGGAGGGTGGATCGGGAAATCTCTAAAGTGGGTTATCCATCTGGATGGGGGTAAAAGGATCATTTCCTAGGGGATGCTGGATTCCCACCCCAAACGGGCAGACTCAGGTACCAGCAGAGGAGGGAGTTGAGATGACTGGGAAGAAAAACAGTAAAGGAAAGGATCAAGGGATGTTGAAGAGAAGCTGGCTTGTTGGTGATTTAAATTGTGGTGCTACCTTAGTCCGTTTGGGCTGCTATAATAAATTACCATGGACTGGGCGGATTAAACAATAAACATGTATTTCTCACAGTTAAAGAAGCCAGGAATCTAAGATCAAGGTGCTGGCAGATCTAGTGTCTGGTGAAGGCCCACTTTCGGGTTTGTTCTTTGGGTTTATTCTACTTAAAATTTATTGAGATACTTGGATTGCAGATTTGTGTGTGTGTGTGTGTGTGTGCCAAATTTGGAAAGTGTTTTGGTCATTCTATCTTCAAATATCCTTTCTAACCTTTCTCTGTCTCCCCTCCTTCTGAGGACCCCGTTATCCGCATGTTGGAATGTTTGATGGTGTCTCCATGTGTCCAAGGCTGTTATTTTCCTTTATTCTGTTTTCATTTTCTTCCTGAGACTGGATAATCTCAATTGCCCTGTCTTCATGTTTACTGACTCTTCCTTCTGTCAGTCCAATCCAAGCCTCTCTAGCGAATATTTTATGTGAGTTGTTGTACTTTTCAGCTGTAGAATTTCTACTTGACTTTCTGGTATATTTCCTATGCCTTTATGGACATATTTTATTTGGTGACACATTCTCATTCTTTCCCTGAATTCTTTATACAGGTTTTCCTTTAGTTCTTTGCACTAAATCGACTATTTTTGATAGTCGATTTAAATTCTACTAAGTTCAACAGCTGAGTTTCCTCGGATTCTTTTGATTGTCTTTTTTCTCCATTCCCCGTGTATGAGTTATACTTTCCTGTTTCTTTTGGGTGTCTTGTGATTTTTTATAAACTAGTAATTCTCCTAATCTTTGGTGAGAGGCTCTGTTAGGCGTGATTTCGGTTCTCTGACAGGCAGGCTACCTCTCGCCTTGGCCTTCACTCCAGGGTTGTGCCTGAGAAAGTCTTAAGCTTTTACCTCTGACTAATATCACTGCCTCAGGCAACTGTGATGTTAAACAATTGCTGCTGATTCTTCTCAGCAAATATTCTGCAGGTTAGGGCTGTAAAA
Source organism: Pteropus vampyrus (assembly GCF_000151845.1). NCBI lineage: Eukaryota > Metazoa > Chordata > Mammalia > Chiroptera > Pteropodidae > Pteropus > Pteropus vampyrus. The sequence continues at coordinate 3,478,164 of NW_011888815.1, read as the reverse complement.
ATTTCCATTTCTAGAGCAAGCTACTTTTACATAGAACCCTCAACATGTTATTTTATTTTTTTTTAAGTTTTCATTAGTGAAATATTTTAAACATAAAAGTACAGAAAACAACATATCAGATATCCTTGTACTCACTACTTAGATTTAACAGATATAATATTTCACCATATTCACTTCAGACTTCTCTTTTTATTTTTAAGGAGAGAAATATATTTATTGTTTTTCCTTCTCTCTCTCTAAAGAAGTGACCCCTCTTTTGAGGTTGACATATGTTAATGTAACCATATTTGCACATTTTTGCATACGAATACATAAAAAATATATATGTATATATCTATATTTATATAATATTGTTTTGTGTGTTCTTTAAATGATACCTTGTTTTTATACATTTCTCTTTGAAACTAGCTTTCTTTCACTTGGCATTATCATTTTGACCTTTATCTACGTTGATGCATGTAAATCTACAGTTTAACAGAATGATATTTCACAGAATAATAAACCGCCATCTCTTTGGTCCTAGACTGATGACAGTCAGCATAGTAATTATAAATCTGAAGACAGAAGTCCTGGGCTCTCATCCCCATTGGGTTACTCCTATTCGCTCTGTGATTTGGGGAAAACTATTCAACTGTGCTTGGTTTATTCATACGGGTTCCATACCACAGTGAGTCATTCTGAGGATTAAAATAAAAGCTTAAAAGGGTTCTTAGAAAATAGTAAGGCCTTGACAGGAATTAGCTCTTATGACAAACAGTGCTGCAGGGGGCACCCTCATACATATCTCATGCTTTTCTAGATTATAGCGGATGCAATGTCCAGCTCCAGTGGGTATCGCCAAGGTGCACGTCCACCAGCTTTTCCCACCTTCTAATCATAAACTACTGTGTTCAGCCAGCCCTCCTGGGAAAGGTGTTTCTTATGCATATATTCAAAAAAAATAAAAATAAGTGCCCAGAATATACATTCAGTAAAACCTCCTGAAGGTAAATTAAAAAAATATATATATTCTCATTAGAAAAGGGGAAAATAAATGTGAATAGAAAACTCACTAAAAAAATAAACTTTACGACCAAGAGTTAGAGAGGCTAATTGACTACTTTCAGTGAGAAAGCATGTAAGTAAGTGACCCATGTGGCTTTAATGCACATTCTGTCCCCAAATACAACCAGCTTTTCTCCACCACTCCACTTTTTTTTCCCCAATTAATCATGCAATTATTGAATCTTTTCTCGTCTACGTGATGTGTAACAGCAGTGTCTTCCCTCTATGTTTGAAGTGTTCTTTTATTTAAACAAAACATTTTATTTTTCGAGGAAGATTTTCTGAGCTTAAATTAGCTAGAGCAACTTGCAACACATGGTGTGTTATCCATGCTTGTGTGCACGTGTTTAAAAAAAAAAAATCTGTGTAGTTGTTTCTACAAATGTATGAATGTAACAGGTGTCCAGGGACACATGTGTTTTTCAGAGCTGCTGCTGGTAAAGGAGTCGATGTGAGCGATCTCCTTCCAGAATGGCAGTGGGGCTGACACAGCTCTTCATCTCGATTTGCATTGACTGAAATCAAACAGGAATTTGGCAGCTTGACTTGGAGGAACCACAGGTTGGTATGCGCATGGACCTCTGAAATAGATGAGCGAAAAACGTTTCCTAACCAGTCTTTGACACTCTCCGTTCCAAAAGATTTTTATTTTAACCCTAGTCTTAATTGCCCTTCAGTATCAAAATTAATTGTGTTTTCCACTAAAAAGGCCAGTACCGCTTAAGGTTGCTCCAGGGTCTCGGCAGCCAATGCATCTTCTGTAAATGGCTTGATTGCCGTCTGCAGAGAGGAGTGCTGGGAAGGATGTGCTTGACCGAGGCTATACATTACAGTCCAATTAGTGTGGAGATCACTACACGAGTCTTTAACTTTATCTAGTCACTGTCGGAATCTCTAATGGAGACCACGGAGAGAGTAGAGAGGAATTTAGAATCCACTCTCTTCACCAGGCAAAAGGGGGAATGGCTTTGGCTGTATACCAAGGGACTGCCAGGGCTACTTTTCTCCATTTTTCTGTCTCCTAAATGCCTCTATAACCCCTGCCATCTAAATTAAGAGTTTAAAACAAAAGCCAGACTCTTCAAAGTGCAGGTTAACATGGGCGGTACCAAGAATAACTCTGGAGTTCAGGGAGCTTGGTCAGAATTTCAGGCTCTGAGTTGAGCTACTAAAACTCTCTAAACCTCAGAGTCATCAATTAATTACAAGAATGGTAATTCATAGAATTATTAGAATTATTAAATATCATCTTGACTTAAAGAATCCTGACAAGTAATAAGCAATTCGTACATGTTTGTTTTTATTACACCGTTATTGTATATTAAAGGATAAATGGTTCTAAACGGGTTCGAGTCAGGACATTTAAGTCAACTCATCGCAGCTGTTCAGCACGTGGTATTATAAAGTCGGCTTCCTTGGCATTTTCTTCACCGTCCTTGTTCCTCTCTGGTCATCGAGCATTTTCTAGGCCCCCCTGAGTTCAGCTCTCACTTTGCGATGAAGGTGTTATTATAGGGATTCTCTCACTTCCATCATGGAAGGACTGGCTCCATCCAACCCGTTTCTTGTGAGTGCTACTTGTCAATCCCGCCTTCCAGCAAAGACTCTTCCCGTCTCCCTTTCCTGAAGGTTCGCCTTCCCCCTGACCAGGAGTCAGAGGTTGGAGGCTCCACTTTCATCCCTGCTCTCTCCATGGCCCTGTCTCTTAGAACCTCTCTAGGCGTTTTTTTTTTTTTTTCTCTTCCTTTGGATACATAACTGGTTCGACTGAGAAGAGGGGACGAATATAAGCTACATCATACCGAAGGACCTAGTCATTTCCTTTCTCGATTTTTCCTCCTTTGAGGACGGAGCCTTCTCTTCTCTGACACCTCGAGAAGCAGTAGATGTGTTAATTGTGTCAATCGAGGGAAATAAGTTTCATAAATTGTGAAAGAAACTTTGACATAGTGAAGGATCAGGGTCATCCTAGGTCTTGGCCCTCCATAAAGCCCTTGAAAGTAATTCACAGGGTCTCTTTAGAATCTCCCCAAGCTCATCTCCTATCACAGACACTAACTCCATGGTAGATAAAGGCTATTTCTCCTGTAATTTTTTTTTTTTTTGCCTTTTATTTTTCGTTGTTTAGAAATATAACAAAATGGAGAATGATGACATAGCAAATTTGCTTTTTAATATTTCTAATATAGCAAGAAACTGATCAACTAAGTGTACTTAGAATGTTAAAATAAAAGGCATAACTTCATTATGCTGCCTACACTAAAAAAAAAAAAAATTCCAAATATAAATAATTTAGGGTCTACATGGATTAGAAGGGATATATATCAATTGCTTGGCATATAGAAGGACTCGATAATGTTAAATATCATTATTACAAGGGTTCTGTAAGGTTTGTTTTACTCTCCTGGGAGACTTATACATATTTTTTTTATATTATTTATAGGTAAAAACACTTTTTCAGTTCCAAATGCCCAATTTATAAATGAGTTTCTGGGATAACACATTTGGACATTGTACATTATTTGCACTAACAGATATAGAAGCTCAATCTGCAAATGGCAGGGAAAAAGCAATGCCAGCCTCTTATCATTTACATTATCCTTTTGTTTCTGCCCGTTGCCAAGGTGGCCTAAATTTAATTGTTGATAGAAATGTTGTCAAGTTTAAGCTGACCAAAAGAGGCAAGTTCTTCTGAATCACTTTAGCTACAAAGTGTCTGGAGGTTCTTAGAGCACTTGAGAAAGATCAATAGAAAATAACATAGTAAAACATTATCTAAACAATTTTATACTTATAGAAATGCTTAACCAGAGAAATGCCTAAGAAAGAACAACCATGTTTATTGCGCTTTTTAAAAATAGCAAAACAAAGTTAAGTGCACAGCATGTGTACACCTGAATACCCAGCAGCTGATGAAAGCCATGGTAGAAAATTACTATTCTTGCTTCTTACTATTATAGCGTGTTTATGCTCCATTGCAAGTTGAGTGTGGTGTGTATGTGTGTGTATGTCGAAAGCCATATGCGAAATGTTCACAGCCTAGGTATAACTTCTAGATATTTAGGTTATTTGGTGAGTCTCAAAAGTTATTTGTTTTTCTACTGATATTTTCCGTTTCCTATATTGACCTTATAATTTATAATTACAAAATAATTTATCGTTGTAAAGGGAGAGACAGGGATATGCTTTACTTCTCACTGAGGTATGTTTTCTTTCTCCTGAGGTACTTAGAGACAGCCATCCAAACAGGATTCACTAGAACACGAGGCCGGCCATGGCTGCATAATTTCCACTCCAAGGCCCTGACCAAAGGCAGAGTCTGCTCCTCCCACATCACCGTCAGCAAATCAAACTCTCCACAGATGGTAATGAGTTTAATAAAGGCATTTCTTTCCCAGTTCAACGACTACCGCATAAAGAAAAAGATGGGTTTCAGATGGAATTTTTATTTTTTTCCAGAGCATTTCCAGACTTCCTAGTGAATTTCTTGCTCCTAAAGGGCCTGGCCCAGTTTCAAATTCCTCCACTCCCTGGAGGCTCACACACGCAGCAGATCTCAGCATCCAGGGCTGGCTTCCCAGGGAACTCTCTGGTCCTTGCCTGAAGACCACCTGACACCACCGTGAGCTGCCCAGAACCGCCGGGAATGCAAATGCGAGTCTGACCCGGACAGGTGCTTGCCTCTCAGGGCTCTGCGCCTTGTCTCTAGTCTCCAGAATAGTTTGTGGAAAGTCCCCTTGCCCTCTGCCCCAGCTCGGGTATGCCATCTGCCCTCCGCCCAGACTTGGTGGCCCCAACTAAATTTAGATGCATTAATACCACGTGCTGTTAATGGATGGTGCAAAAGGGCAGAGGCTCATCCCTCCCCCGGCCCTCTTGTTACCTCTGACAACCAACCCCTCCAGGCTGGAAAGAGACCTGTGTCGCTTCCACTCAGCTCTAGCCCAGCAACTAAGTACATTCTTACAGGGGACATCAATCTTGGATGCCAAAGTCTGGTGATTTGCATTGCAAATAGCCGACCGTGGTGACATTTTAACACTGGGAGCAGAACCTGAGACATCCTCCTTGGTTAGAGCTGTAGCGGGGGGAAATCTACTTTGTAGTCAAATCGAGTGCAGAAGAAAGGCAAGAAAGGGGTGGGCAGAAATTGCGCCGCTCGCCTTTTGAATGACACGAAGAATATTGATTTTTAAAATATCAGGGTCGCATTCTTTTCAAACGGTGAGCTAACCATTTCTTCCAGTCTCAGAATGGGCCCTATCCATGCCACTTCCAACCCGTATGGGAGCCCTGGCCTATGTGTGATCTTTTCCTGACCTGCTGCTTTTACAAGGCTTTTTATTTTTATTTATTTATGTATTTATTTTGCCCTCTCCCAGTTCTTATGTGCCATTCAGATCTCTCACTACTTTGTTTCTCTGGCATTTTAAATCCTTCACAAGGACTCGGCTACAAAGGTTCTATGAAAGCCAATCAGGGGCTATGAAACATTTCCAAAGGGAAAAGGGGCGGGGGGCATTTTTATCCACGGGGCCTGCACAGGGGCGGGTGCTGTTGCCTATGGTAGCTTGGAAGTTAAGCAGACGAAGAAACCTGCATTGCTACCTGCCCGGTGCCAAGTCTGCACTAGATGCAGGAGTTACGAAGCTCTAGACTCTAATCGGCACACCCAGAGAGCACGGTTCCATCAGAGCACAGAAGTAAGCTACGGAGTCAGATGACTGGCTGATGAGGAAGATGTTGCAAAGGGAGAGAGAAGGTTGCTAAGTCAAGGTCAGACCACAGAGGCTCTTGAACACCATATGAAAGAAAGAGTTTGACTTTTTCTCGATGTAATACTCCATAATGTGACAGGACATGGTGGAGAGCTCATGACTCACAAGGGAATGAATTACAGCCTAGCAAACCAGGGGTCACCAATGCTTCCCCCAAACTACAGAGCTGATCTGAAGATATTTAGCCTGACGACGACACCCTAGTTCGCAAGTTCAAGTCTACTTAGGCAAACTGCAATTGAGTTTATCATCCCCACCCCTGAACTCTTTCCGAATTAACAGCACGATTTAACATTGATGTTTTTCTGGAGCGTATCATGACCCCTTCAAGACTGCCAAGTTAGGCAGGAAATACCCCACAGGCGGGCCTGTCTGGCATGGTTTCCAGACTTTGCAAGAGAATCTCAAACGCTTTTATTTCTCAGGGAAATATAGTATTTCTCCCGCAGCTCAAAGTTAGTTCTTTATCTTCGAGGAACTATAAACAAATACAGTTTTGGCCATCACCGCTGGGAAAGATAATGCTGATGTAGTTATCAAAAATTCCACTTTTACTCAGCCTCATTTTCCCCCCCGGGATTTCACAGCTGTTTCATGTTGCCTCGCATTCTTCAGTTACACTGCATTTTGTTCAGCTTAACATGGGCAAACCAGAGAGCGTGCTTGCTTTGGAACATAACTTTCTGTCTCTGAACTAGAAGCTCTGTTTTAGGCATTAAAACTCTTGGTCCCCAATTTACCAGTTTCTCTACATTTAAAGCAGCAACAATATCCCCAGGGCAGTTGAGTAAATGAGGTTACACTTTCTACAATTAATGAAACACATTAATATCATTATGCTTTTCTCCATTTCTTTTCCCAAATTTTTAAATAAGGTTTCCAGGCATCTCTGCTTTATGCTGCAGAGCCAGAGGAATGATATTAAATAAAAAGGAACATAAATGAGCAATATTTTATACTAAGGGGGAAAAAGCCATTTAATAGCATTTTTCAGTCCCGTATGCCCTTTCTTGATGAATTGTGTTGACCCAAGACTAAATTGGCTTAGTACACTTTTCTTAAAGACATAACATGCTAATTTGCTTTTATATTAAACATTTAATTTAATTTAATGTATTTGCTTGATGCTATCTGGACTTATTCTGGAAAATATTTTCCTTACTTCTCAGTAAGAGTAGACTCCAATTTTTAGTAGCATCAGGAAGCAACAAAAAAGACGAGTGCAATCAATGACAGGGGAAATACATTAAAATGTTAACCCTATAGTGTTACCAATGAATAAACAGATTAGTGATAGCTGTTATTCCGGTTATGACATTTTTATATGTTTAAATTTTTCTACTGAAAGTTCATTTTACTTTTAAAGTCAGAAAAATAAAATAACACATATTGATGTACATTTTTAAATAGATAAAATTCAGAGTCATTTAGTTATTTACGTTTACATTGTCTTGACCAAAAAACTTAATTCAGGCACTTTTAAACATAGGTAAACTTAAAATTTATCTTTTGATTATTTTGAATATTGGAAGACAGTATTTCACACATTCATG
>NW_011888815.1:3468807-3470739 GCF_000151845.1 Pteropus vampyrus | reverse complement strand
AAAAACTTAATTCAGGCACTTTTAAACATAGGTAAACTTAAAATTTATCTTTTGATTATTTTGAATATTGGAAGACAGTATTTCACACATTCATGAAATATTTATTATGAACCTACTGTGTGTTAAGCACCGCACTAGAAGAATGGATGTAATGTGAAATGTCTGGTTAAAGTACTCACGTGCACACACACACACACGCACGCACGCACACACACACGGAAGATATAATTTGATTGTCCCCTCAGCAGATTTACCTTTCTAATTATGCTTTCCTCAAGCCAATATTAAAACTAGTTAGCACTCCCTAAGCACAAACCCACTAAGGGTGGGGAAAGTGGCTTCGGAGAAAAAGCAAGCTCAGGGCGTTAGCAATTCCGAGCTCCTCAGACTCTTTCTTTTCAACATCACAAGGACGGAAGCAAGCCTTCTCTTGCAGAATGTGTTACAAGGATTTCCTACCCCGCTAAGTCCTCGTGTGTTGTGCTTTAAGCATCAGCCCCTTGGCTGCGAGAAACCATGTCTTTCAGGTGGGAAGGCAAGGTGGTCGCTTAAGCTCCCGCCCTATGTCCCACCAGGGCAGGACGCTTGGTAATTCAAATGCTCCTGGAGGCATTCCAAGCTGGGAAGCCAAGTGTCCCCTCTCTTGAACACTGTCCTAAAATTTTGGCTGAAAAAGCTACTTTTTTTGTGACCATCTATTTGTAGTACATCAGACAGCTGCTACACAGGGGCAATGTCACACTACAGACATGACCGATTTCAATAATGGGCATAATAATGTCATCAGCACCATGACTTCGGATTTAGATTTCATTATTTGGATTTAGAGTTCAAATGGGCTAGTTTCAATGGGGATTAGAACTATAAAATTATTAATGTTGCTGACTGTAATCGTTGTACTACGGTGGAAATTGAACTAATTTGAAAATGGCTCTATCAGTAGTTATTGTGGTTTGATTTAATTTGGCATAAGTGGGACTAATATTTTTCCTTTTGTTCAGTACTTTAAAGTTTACAGGACTTATCGTCTGATGGTTGGAGTGTGTTCCACCCTCGTTGTACAGCTGAGCGAGCTGAGGCTCAGAGAGTTCCAGGCCACATGGGAAGTGAGTCTCATTTCTTCCCCGTTACATTAACTCCCATTAAACTGTGAGTAAACAAGTCTGTCCCACTCATTCAGCACCTAGCACCCCCTTGGGACATAAGAGGCATTTGGTAAGTATTTTGAATTAATGAGTAGAAAAGAGATGAGTTTTAAACTCATGTCTTCCACTAAACTAAGATTTCTGAACCTGGGACATATTCTAGAAACCCATTTTTCTGGCATCTTCAATCCTCTACAATAATTTTCTAATTTTCAAATGATTCCATAAACAAAACAACATGAGCATATTCTGTATTGTCTAGATCTTAAATTCTGCTGTAATTTGCATTTTTTGTTTTGGATGTATTAAACCAAAATGAAGACCAAATTACTACTGAGTTTATTATTTAAGCAAAAGCGTCTCAAGGATAAATGCCATATTCGCCTTGGAGACAGATATATTGAATGGATCATGTTTTTATGTATAATAGCATTCACCATTTTATTAGCAGTAGGTGTAATGCTAAAAAGACAATGAAGAATTTTTTTTTATTTCCAGTTTCAGCAACAATTGAATTAGATAGATGCCCATTTAACACAGTTATCAATAATGCAGTAACACCAACATTATGTTCAAATGAACAATAAAGCCTCCCAGATATATCAAATGATTCATTAAAATTGGTGTTTGGAGACTGCTTACATGCAGAGTTTGGATAAAGTCTGAGTCTCACTAACCCCAGAATAGCACATAGAGTCTTAAAGCATGTATCCTATACATTACATATGTTGTTATATGACATACAAAATTGATGATGATAATATTGAAGTTAAAACACAGAGATAAA
>NW_011888815.1:3461945-3467783 GCF_000151845.1 Pteropus vampyrus | reverse complement strand
GACTGTATTTTCTATGCTCTGCATTATATCTCAATGACTTATTTACTTTATAACCAGAAGCCGGTGAAAGGATATTTTGAGAAATTAAATACACATTAAAATTAATAGCATTTTGAAACATTATTCTCTTAAAATGTTTCAATAAGTACGAAACAATGTTTTAAAGAACACTTTAAAATTTTGGTGAAAAATAGTAGATAACTATTGTAAATAACTGAAACAGAAAAGTATAAAGAAAAAGTTCCTTAAAAAGTTTTGAATCCTCCCGCTCAGAGAGTGACATATTATACATTTACAATGTATACCTTTATCTGGAAGCCCCTTTTTAACTAGGGACCATGCACGTGCACAGAGTGACCCAAGAAAATGAATTGATTTAATAAAGCCAATAAATCAGTTTGACTATTGAAAAAAACTAGGTAGAACACATAGATTATGCAATTGATTAGTGTAATTAAATTTAACAGTAAAGAAACCATTATTATGGGATGAAAAAAAGTAGCACTATATTTAAACAAAGGATCTGTAACATGAGTTTTTCCCACTGGATTCAACATATAGTGAGCAATTATTATGTTCTATTTTTTAAAAACATGCATTTATAATAAAGTAAGAAAAGGCAGAAAGGTGTTTTATGTTATCATTTTGAAGCTGCAGTGAACTACATTATTTGATGGTATCTCCAAACTAATTAAATGTGGTAGGTGTAGTCTTAATAAAGCCAGCCAATTTTTATTTCAGGTTGACACCACTGAAGATACAAGCATAATTGCTATAGGTTCAGAATCTTGAGATAATCTGATACCAGTATTCGGCATTGGTTTAAGCATAGTTAAACCTCATTAATTGAGAAAGCTTCATTTGAATTTCTTGATGATTTGTAAAAGGTACACTGTTCTTCATTACCTAGGGAAAAAAGGTTCCCAATAGGGGAAAAAAATAACCCCAACAAGATCTTGGGGCTACAATACACAGTACACAGTACTGAATAGAGCAACTAATTTTTAAAGGTATTCTTTTTCTTATACTTTTCTGTTTGAATTATTTACAGTAACTATCTACTATTTTTCATCGAACTTTTACAATGATCTTCAAAACATTGCTTTCTGCTTATTGAAACAGTTTAGATGAATAATGTTTCAAAAATGCTATTAATTTTCTATATAAGTTCAATTTCTCAAAATATCCTTTCACTAAATTCCAGTTATAAAATAAGTAAGGCATTCATGCATACATAAATACGGTGACTATGCAATGAAGATATATTATCTTCTCTTAAAGTATATTCAGCACATCATCTATTTAGAAATAGTCAGTATATTATGATTTTCTATTATCTATCTATCTATCTATCTATCTAATCAACCTACCTACCTGTTTATTATCGTTCTACATCTATATAACCCTTAGAGGTCACATCTTCATTAATTTACAAAGGCATTTTTTCATGTTTTTCATATTAATGGTATTTAATGTGTAGGGAGAAAATATACTATAGAAATTATTAAGCAATCCACATCTACATAAATAGTACCTCATATTACATGTAACAATATGGAAGATCAAATTCAATACCTTTAAATTATGGCTTAAAAAGTAATAACCTTGGAAAGTTTAAGCTACCGAAATGTTTAGTGGTTCTCAACCAGGACCGATTTTGTCCATTGGGAAATATTTGACAAGGTCTAGAGACATTTTTGGTTGTCACCACTGGAGGTGCTACTGGCATCTAGTGGGTAGAAGCGTGAGATGCTGCTCAAACATCCTACGATGCAGAGAATGGGCCCCCATAACAAGGAATGATTCATTCCCCCCAAAATGGCACAAGGTGGTAAGAGTGCAAAGGTAATATTTTGGTTTTGATAATGATTGAATCAGCTGTTGATATGATTGAAGCAGCTCCTACCAAGCTGTCGAACATGAAAATGACCAAAAATGTTCGTCTGGCAACACTGAGGCCTGCTGGAGGCCTCCCGACAAATTAACATGGCCGGTTTGCTTCCGTGTTGGACCAGATACGTTAAGTTTGCTTAGACTTCTATTATGATACCGTATGCAAGCAGAACCTGAAGCAGAGTTGTTAGGTGGAAAAAAACTAGGTTCTCGAGGAAACAGAGCCTGAAGCAAGGATTTAAGTGTCAGAACCTTATCTGGGAGGTGCGAGCCCTAGCTAATGAAGACAAGAAGAAGGAAACTTGAGGCCGGAGAGAACGTGGTGGAATTCAGAGTGTTGGATGATGATGCTGGCCGCTGCTCGATGAAGAGCCATGGAGAGATACAGCGGTTTAATTGTACTCAGCAGGCCTGGCTACTAAGCCATTCAGAGCTTTCCTGACGGGCTGCAAGGTAAACTCTCAGCAGAGTTCTTGGAAGAGAAAAACAGGACAATGTTCTCTTTGTCACTGGTCAAGGTTTACTCCACAGTGTAGGCACAGGGGGTTGGGATTGGGGTTTAACCCTCGACACATTTCTGCTTAGCATCATCTCTTCCCTTCTGCAGCTCTTAGAGATGCCAGACTCCCTGCCCTGCATTTGAAGTCTGAAAGTGGCGGGAGGGCCCACATACTCTAGTCTGTGGCCGTTTGGATGCTGCACTGGCCCCCTAGATAAGTGAGTAGTTAGTGTCACGGTGGAGACAGCCCATTGGGCAGCCTGAAGATGTGTGTCTGATGGCATAAGTACAGTGACCACTCGAGCTACTTGCCAACTATTTCTAGTTACTTCCCTCCTAGGAATCCGGTGGACTATATAGGTCTTCCCATTGTGTTGCTTGAGTGGAACCATGTGGCTAGCTCAGACCAATGAGTTGTCAGAGGAAATGACATGCGCTACTGCATCTAATTATCAGGGTGACTCCCTCCAGATTGCTGCCTTTCACTTTGAACTGGTAACCGGAACAGTCAAGACGGTGGCTGCTCCAGCAGCCAATGTCCCCACATGACATCAATATACACAGTCCCTTCACTCCATCATCTTGACCTAAAATGGGCATGCACCATACAAGCAAGAAACAAAACTTTATTATTCTTTAAACCATGGCTATTTCAGAGTTTCTGTTACTGCAGCACTAGTTGGCCTATTCTGAGTGGTTATATTTAATGTGTACCTCTCGAATAGTCAAACAATGTTTAAATTACGCTACATGAACATCATCCAGGCACAAAGAACAGGGCCTTAAGACATAACAAATGCTTTTGATTTTATTTAAGCATAGTCATTTCCCAGTTGCACAACAGAATGCAAGAGAAAATGGAACAGAACCACTTATTCCTTACTGATGGCTGGATCAGTCTTCAAACGCACATTTATGAAACACTTCCTATGAGCAGACACAGCTCGGCACTGGGGATACAAAACCGATCAAGACGCAGGCTCTGTTGTCAAGAAGTTAGCAATCGTTTTAACGATATCGTTTGATATAAACAAATAAGTAGGCTGATCGTGGCCTTGAACATACAGAAAAGGAGGGTCATGAGTGACGTACACCGATGATAAGGTCGTGCTCAGCGAGAATGGCCGTGATAATTATCATCTGATGTGCATCTTATGCAGATGAATTATTAAGATTTATTTAGCATGCATATCCTATTACTGCATGTGTAGGTACAACAAAATGTACTATGAAATCTTGGGGAAATTGATATTATTGTGTACTAAAATATTCCAGTTTCTCTGGATAAATGAGGTTGAACAATCTAAGATTCTATTGTTTCTGACCCTGGTATCTCCTCCAAGTGAAGCTGCTATGGATCTGTTGCTTGATTCAAGGAAATCCTGGGACTATCTAAACATTTTACAAAGTCTATTTAAACACTGAAACTCCTGTAAGAAAGGGATATGTTGAAAAGGATAGAAAACAAATAAACGCGAGCATTGTAAAAATGGTAATGATTGCATTTTCATTCTCTACCCTAAAGAAATCTTTGAATATCATTTCTGGAAAACAACTTTAGTCTTTCGGAGTATGGCATGAGCTGATAAAATTCTTATTTGGAGGGATAAACAATTCCCAAACAGACCCTTCCTATAAAACCAAATACTTAAAAGCTTCGAAAATGGTCCTTTTGCCTCCTTTAACTTCTAACATCAGCTTTAGGGTTAGAAAGGAATAGGTTATTTGGCAGAAATCCAACGGTTAAAATACTTTCAGCTGACTTCATTTTTATTTCGGCTCAAAGTTTGACCGTGTTTTCTTAAAACTACACAGACCTTTGTGGGAAAGCCAGTGGTTGGGAGAAAAAAAAAAAAAAAAACAACTTGAAAATAAAGGTTAATTCCAAAATTATCTCTAGAATATATGATACAATCTGCTGAATAACATATGCAAACAAAATGTTCTTCATGGCATTTTAGTGCCATGGTCATACAAAAGTTACGACACTACAGGACAAGAGAAGATGCTCTAAGACGAGCATATTCGAGAAGAATATGTATTTGCCATTTCACAGAGCACCTCACGTGGAAGCATACAGTCCTAGGACTGTTCCCTGTCCTGCTAACTGTCTCTGAAATAGTGAGGTAAGTTAAATAGCCAAAAGCCAAGAGTTCTCATCTGCTGAATAGAACACTAACAACTCCATTCAGTGTGAGGGTCACACGAGGATTCATTAATTAGTGTGTGCAAAGTACACCAAAGGATGAAAAGCTCTAAGCATTAATGATGACCAACTGCACGTTCTCCAGCAATGCCTGTAGTGATTTCTGCATGTCGACAAGTGATAGAAATCAGCTTTCATATTGCAACAACGCATCACTTAAAAGGTGACTCTTCAGTGGATTAAACAGCATACTAAATTGAGAGTCGAGAGTCCATGGTATTAATAAGATACATGGGACGTTTAAATGATTGACAGATGAAAGAGAGAAGCGCGTGGTTTGCATACTGTTTCTGGGCAAGTGAAGTTTGTTTGCTCAAATTAAGTTAAGAAACAAGATTTTTATGCCATTTGACCCTAATGATGTTGGACAATCACAGTCTGGTTCACCACGTTAGAGCATCAATATCAACTTAATTTTTTAAAAGATGTCCAAAGAGGCAATATTGGCACTATCTCGCCGTTAACAGACTACCTTTTCCTTCACAAATTAACTAGTGCTGGCTTTATTTTGTTTGACATAATAAATGTTCAGTTCAAGGGCCACAATCACAGACGCGGGGTTCTATTTTTTTTTTCATTTAAATTAGTTTTTAGGTTTAAAAAAAGCGGCTTTACCTCTCAGGATGCCAAGCATGAAAATATACCTGACTAAACCCTAAAGTCTTTCAGAAATTTTTTCAGAACGAAACCATATATTTCAACCCAGGAGATCCGCAGAAAGGGGCATAATATCGACGGCCACGTTTCATTGCTCAACTAGGTTTATTCATTTCGTAACTCAAAGAGGACGTTTTTCTTTTTCTTTTTTCTTTTTTTTAAACGAAACAAAGGAGTCTTAAACTATAATGGGTTTAATAAAAAGAGCTGTCTTGCCTTGCTGGAACATTTTTTTTCAATTACATGGAAAATTATATATTTGCCATTGTACATGCACATCTGGATGGAATGTAGAGGAAGTGGTAAGGAGGGTAGACGTGTTCAAATCAGCACTCATCCCTTTGAGCACAAATCTCGTTCGGGCACTGGCAGAACCCTCCCTGAGAAGGATGGAGCTCAGGATGGCCAGAGCTATCCCTGAGATATCCCTTAGCATTCCACAGAGAAAATAAAGATGCCAAACAGCCTTTAAAAACTATCGGGGAACAGAAAGAAAAGGACCCAACTTCTAAAGAAAAATAAGCGCTGGGGGTCAGACCAGACATCAGCATGTACGACTCGCCTGGAATATGCCCTAAGCTTC
>NW_011888815.1:3435923-3461235 GCF_000151845.1 Pteropus vampyrus | reverse complement strand
AGCGGCTTTACCTCTCAGGATGCCAAGCATGAAAATATACCTGACTAAACCCTAAAGTCTTTCAGAAATTTTTTCAGAACGAAACCATACATTCCAACCCAGGAGATCCGCAGAAAGGGGCATAATATCGACGGCCACGTTTCATTGCTCAACTAGGTTTATTCATTTCGTAACTCAAAGAGGAAGTTTTTCTTTTTTTTCTTTTTTCTTTTTTTTTTTAAACTAAACAAAGGAGTCTTAAACTATAATGGGTTTAATAAAAAGAGCTATCTTGCCTTGCTGGAACATTTTTTTTTCAATTACATGGAAAATTATATATTTGCCATTGTACATGCACATCTGGATGGAATGTAGAGGAAGCGGTAAGGAGGGTAGACGTGTTCAAATCAACACTCATCCCTTTGAGCACAAATCTCGTTAGGGCACCGGCAGAACCCTCCCTGAGAAGGATGGAGCTCAGGATGGCCAGAGCTATCCCTGAGATATCCCTCAGCATTCCACAGAGAAAATAAAGATGACAAACAGCCTTTAAAAACTATCGGGGAACGGAAAGAAAAGGACCCAACTTCTAAAGAAAAATAAGCGCTGGGGGTCAGACCAGACATCAGCATGTACGACTCGCCTGGAATATGCCCTAAGCTTCACCGGATTAGTGACTTTTTTTTTTAACTTCAGATCATTACCCATTTTGATAGGTATTTAAAACAAATAAGTAAACCTATTAATGTGATAGAGGTTCATCGAACTCACCTGCTTGCTACAGAAGGAAGAGAAATTGGAGCAAAAGAAGTTTATGTCTGATATTCATTTACCAGTTTACAGCTTAGAAAACACCAAAGTAAAATTCATATCTATATCTATATCTATATATATCTCTTCACAGTGAGTGACAAAATGGTAGCTGTCATAATGTGCCAGTTAACATGTCCAATACGAGCTGATCGTTGAGTGTCCCCCAGGAAAAGAAGACAGAAACATGACAAAGAACAAAGAACTTGGATCAATAATGCTTGGGGAAATAAGACAGAGAAGGTTATTTACTTGCATTGATCCGCTGCTGCAGTCACGTAAACTTGGCCTGTTTTTCTTTTGTTAACCTTTAAGCCTGAGTATACTCAGAGGCAACCAGGGAGCCAACTAACAGGTGTAGATTAAGAATCGAAGGAGGTCACCGTACCTCTGTCACCACCAGGCACCCATGTAACAACATCCCTGAAGAAATTTAAACATCAATAGCCATAATAAGGGCAAATTTATCAAGCCCAGCCAGCTCTAGCTGGGAGCCCGCCTGCGTCCAGCCGGTTTGCCCTTGCGAAAGCTCAATTGATTTGGACATTCTTTTACTGGAGTTGATTATCAATTGTGACATCGCAAATTTGTTACCTCCCAAGTGCTGAGCGTATGGTGGCTACCGGCCTCTCCGAAGTGAAAACACCTGGACTGAACTTACCCTCGCTAGTGAAAAGGAGGGGGGAGGGGACGATCTTGCTCGGAGGGACGCAGGCCAGGCTGCTCCTGGAGAAGACGAGAAAGCAGCAGGAAGGCGGCTCTTAGACGAGCCGAAAAGATGCGTTGAGCAGAGAGGAGGAAACGTCTAACCTGTTTGGAAGTCAGATCACTAAGGTCTCACTCGCACTGTTCCCTCCATGTGGAAAACCCGGACCCATCCGTCCCCGCGCACCTAAACCAGACCCTCCTCAGGGCCCCGTTGGGAACTACTTCCTCCAAAATCCACGACATAAACGTTGTTCCTACCTCACTCCCCTGGATTATACTATTCTTCTAATTTCTCTTTTCTTCCCCATTAGATAACATACTCCTTGGACTCAGGGTTGGTTTATATATTTCTATATCTCCTAGATCACCTGACACACTATGCAAAGAGAAAACATATTTAATGAAACTTGCAGGTGAATGAGTGAATAAAGGAATGAAAGGAATGGAGAATGCACTAGTTCAAATGTACACAGTACTTCCAGATCGAGTGACTAAATAATTAACATCGGGACCTTTCAGGGGCAAAACTGTCCATGAGCCAGTCCATGTTCTGTTGTTAGATTTTCTTTGGGGTGCTATTTTCCCATTCCTCATACCTCTATCTCTTCCTTTCCTCGGCTGCACCTCTGGGACTGTCTTCTGGGCTCCTGGGGCTCCTCTGACTGCCACTCATAGTCATAACTAGCCATCAGTCATTTACACATTAGTATAACTCAGCGGTATGTCTCTCGAGGGGACATATATTTGCTAACATCGTGTTAAGAATTTTTTCATCTCGTATTCGAAGGACATTAATTTGAATTTTTCTTTTCTGGTACTGTTTTGGCTTTGTTATCAGGGGCATGCTGCCTTCATTCACTGCTTGTTTTTGTAAATAAAGCCTTCGGTAGTAATGTAGCTAACCATCCTTGTATGAAACCTTATATCCACAGTTTCTTTGGATATAGATAAATTTCGCATATAATATTCTATATCGTAGTCTGTTTGGGCTGCTACAACAAAAATACCATAGTCTGGGGGCTTTATAAACAACAGAAATTTATTTTTCACAGTTCTGGAGTCTGGAAGTCCAAGATCAAGGCGCCAGCAGCCCAGGTATTTGGTGAGAGCTTCCCGGCTCAGTGACAGTCACCTTTCACTGTGCTATCATGGGGTGGAAGGCGCTGGGAACTCTGTAGGCTCTTTGACTCATCTCCTTTATGAGGGCTCTGCTCTCATGACCTAGTCCCCTCCCCAAGGTCCTACTTCTTCACCATCATCACATTGGGGGTTAGGACTTCAACATACAAATTCGAGGTGAGACATATAAACATTAAGCCTAGATAGCACCCCGGTAGTACGTATAGCAGCCATGTGGTATAAGCAGAGCAGGTATTATTACCTCTGCTCTACTGTTAAGTAAACTGAGGCTCACAGTAGTTCATGAATAGCCCAAGGTCACCATGCTAGGAATTAAATAGCTGGGACTGAACCCACATCCTCTGACTCTGTACCCTGTACTCTTGGGTATCCTCAGTTTTTAATCTATATCCTCTTCGTGCTATTTCGGGCAAAACAGAAATTATACAAGAAAAAGTAGGACTTATTCTGCAAAAGCCTGTCGGTGGAAGAAGCCGGGGAGCAGAGATGCATTAAAGAAAACACAACTGCTCATTGTTCCAGAACAGCATTTCTCACCTACTTTCTCACAAGACCCGTAAGGCAGATGGAATCTAATTCAGGGAACTCACTCAGACCACCCCACCCCACCGTGTCCAAAAAGGATAAGTCGTTTAGCCATGTGCAACCATCCCAGCTTTACAACGTATCATCAATTGTGTCTTCTTCACACAGGCTATGGTGGGACTCGTGTCCCTACGACGTGACGATAACCTGTGGCAGGATAAGCCGTGTAGCTGAGTGGCCAGGGGCAAAGGCAGCTTGCGGCCCCGCCCACTCACAGCCCTCTTTGGGGAGAGGGTCTGCTGCTCGGTAGAGGGCCGTCATTAAGGCCCCCAGTGGCCTCACTCTGTGGCGTCTAGAAAACAGCTGTCTCCTCAGCAATGTATCCCTTCCTGAGCACTGTTTTTCTAGTCCACTCTTTCCAGGCCTGGTATCCACATCAGGAAAATAAAATAAATTAAAAAGCCCAAACACCTTTCTAATGAGCACTAATTGGTGCCTCTGCTGATGAGATCTGCAGAAAGGCCAAGCTGGGAAGGGGCCCTGGAGAACAGACCCCTTTTTCCCACTAACTGCAGGCCCCAAGGCGGCAGTAAGTGCTGGTACCTGGGGACAGCTTGTGTCACAGCTCCCCAGCATGCTGCCCCCTGCAGACAAAAGCTGCAGTGTCCTGTGCTGTCGTCAGGGGGTTTCCTAAGATGACCCCTCACCTAAAGATGACAAGGAGCAGCATTAAACTCTTCCTTGTTAATGTGGTTACAAAATGCAAGCAGACATACTTGACACGGTATAAACATGCCATTCTGCAACATCTGGAGAGAAAAGGAGCCAGGAATGAATTTCCGGGGAGGCTGAATGAGCCCCACAAACATAGTCTGGGGTAGGACTGTCAATGTGACCATTTGCTTACTCAAACATTTGTCACAAACTTCCTCCTAGCATTCGAGGGGCCAGGCCTGAGCTATGTTCTCAGGAAAAAGTGGTTCTATTGGCTGGCACGGTCCTACCCTAATGGAGCTACCTGCAAGGACGAGGGAGACATGGAACATGACCACTCGCTAGGTACAATTTTGTCCATTTACTGTGAAATGTACGCAGGAGAAACGGGGTCTTAATCCAACAATGAGAGAATGATTTCAGGTGAAGATTCAAGGACGTTTCCTCAGAGGGAGAAGAGACAGTTAAAGCTCGGACGTGGATTGGAAATAGAGGTGGCCAGGATGAGAATGAGGGGGGAAGCAAAAAGATTATCCGAAGTCCTTGACGTGAACGAGAGCTCAGTGAAGCCGAAGAGCTGAGGAGAGGTCCCTGTGGAGTGAAGTAAAGGCTGGGAAAATTGGTCTTCGTCCAAGAGCAAGGGTTTGGGCCCACAGACACCAAGAATCCACTGACGTAGTGGAAGTAGTTTGGTGACGTGACATGATTTACATTTTAAAAAATCACCCTGGCCCCTCTTTGGAGATTGAAGATTGACTTAAAAGACGGTAGGGGATCGGAATAGGAAGCTATCGAAATAATCGAAGAAGGGCACGATCAGAGTTAACAGTGTACGACGTATACGAGGACGTATTACATAGCATTATATGCGATACGGTATATATTACATGTGTATATATTATATTACAGACAGTTACGTATAATTAAAGATCTTAAAAAGGAAAAGAGATCACGATTCAAATAAAGAAATTAAGCCTAATCAAGGAGAAGTTTAACAGGGGAGATAAACAAACTGGACACAGCTGCAGAGCAAATTTCAGCGGGCAGAAAACCAGAGGGCCTTCTCCAGAGCATAGCTCAAAGGACGTGAGGGAAATGAAGGAAAAGGAAGCAGAATGGAAGAGCCGACGGTGCCCGGGGGTCAGTCTAAGCCCCCCGGGTTACGTTAAGCGGAGGGAGAACAAGAGAAGCCGGGGTAGCTGGTCTTATTCCAACGCGGCTGAACTTGGCCGATGAGAAAAGGAGTTTCCTGTTCTGTCATGTCAGAGGTGCCAGGCAGAGTTGCTAACCGACAGAAGCGTGACAACAAGAGTGTGGAAGCCCAGGATCACCCCCCCGCCTGAGCTTCGACCGCAGCCGAGACGAGAAATCAGTGCAGGATATATGCACGTGGCGGCCTTCCTTGCGGTTTGGTTGGGCTTTTTTCCCCCTTGCTTGGGGTTTTTTCTTCCGGCTTTTTTTTTTTGCCGTTGGGGCAACCCCTTTTCAACTTCTTTCCAAAGTTTTTTCCAAGGACCGGGGGGCCGGCCACCAATAGCGGCCCCTTCGTTATGACTTATTGTACGTATGTTCGTTTCTGATTTGTACTGTCATTAGCGTGTGGCAGGGTCTCCAAAAGCAATGACGGGTCCTGTACACGCGATTTAGGCTTTACTGAAACCTTAACCTCATTGGTTCAAGCCCCATAGTTTGTAAGTGGGAGGGCCGGGATTCATACCCAGGTAGTGTCTCCCTAGTCCATTGCCCTGAAGATTTGTCTGTCTTGTGAGCGAAGGCAGGTTTGTCGGCCTTGGCACTGTTGACATTTTGGGCCAGATCATTGTCACGAAGGGCCTGTGTTGTGCATCAAAGGACACATAGCTGTATTACTGCCCTCTACCTACTGGATTTTGGTGGGAGCCTTCCCAGATCTTTTTCAAATGTCTCCAGGGTTGGGGGTGGCAACATTGCCCGTGGTGAGAACTACTGGGCTAGAGTACCCACCAGACACCTAATTCTACTTAGGTGAAATATTAAAACTGCCCTATTAGCATCTGTGCCTTCTGACTTATGTGATTCACCATCACTGTACATGGCCTAGTCAGTGCAACCAAAAAAAAAAAGACATGTAATATATACAAACTACTCGTATTCGTAAATTTGGAGAATCTCAGTAGATTTCTGCCAGCTTATTATCATTGGCCCCACCAATATCCCCTAATCCACCTTCTTAGCATGTACTTTTATTCCAATTACCTGAACACTACCAGCTGCTGTCTTTCTCCAGATCACAAATAAAAACTTCATTCATAAATATTAAAACATTTGATACGACTCAGTGTTGTTATTTTAGAAACTTTAGCAATATATACCAACAGTCAAAAGGTTCCTACCGTTGACTCATCAGTTTCTAGGAATTTTTCTTAAATAATTTCATAAGCACAAAAGACATTCCCAGCAGCACTGCTATACTACTAGAAAATCGGACGCAACCTAAATGTCCTCTCTTGAGGACCGTTAAGTAAATATTTGTGCACACATGCAATGGTTTCTGGTGTCACCTTTAAAAAATAATATTCATGACGTAGTATTAAATGAAAAATGCGGGTTATGAGTGAGCATGTGTCGTGCAAGCTCATTCATAAAACACTGTAAATGCGGACAGAGAGATTTCCGTAAGGTTATTTTTCAAAGCATTACCTGCAATCATCTCTCGGCAGTGGTATTTGAATAAACTTTATGGTTCTTCATGCTTTGGCATCAATTCTCTTTTCTACATTGAGCACGTATATATTTTTTGGATGAAACAACAAAGTAGTTCCCAGAAGAATCAAAACAACTACCTGACTGACATGGGCAGTCAGTGCTGAAAGAAAAACGTTTTGATAAACTGGGCAGCGGAAACTTTGATTGTTAGGTCCGACTGCTTTGAGATGTCTAAGCCCGTTTCCTGCATGAGAGGGTCGACTCCTGGGGTTCTCGCCTAAAAGCCGAAGCAGTGTTCTCTGCATGTATATTTACCCCGAAATACGGCCATTCTCACTGAACACTCTGCAAGTACTTTAGCAAAACAAATAATAGTATTCAGCACTGCAGCCAAACTCAGGACTAGTGTGAGCACACTCTTGCAGCGTGTGGCCTCAACGTGGCTGGGGACAAGCAGGCCTCCTCACCCAGAGGCCTGGTACATTCCGACCTGCCCACTAGTACTGGCCAGTTGGCTGCTTGGCACCTATCCCAGCAGCCACTGCTCTCCAAGCATGACATCTATCATTGCTCTAGTCAGAAAAATGGCATTTACCTGATGGATGGGCAGAAGCGTCTTCTTTTACCATATGCTGGAAATTGTCAGGGGCTGTTCACGCCAAGACTGGTTACTTTTAGTGCCAGGAAACAGGCCTTTCCCCAAGCCTGCCAAAAAAAATACAAATAAAAATTTTAAAAGAACCAATTTTCGCATATCAAATTTCGTGTTGAGGAGTTGTGTAACAAGCTATGCAGAGCAGAGAATTATGGACATTTTTCTGGCATAGACATGCTAAACACAAAAATAAGAGCAGTTCTCATTTGTGAAATGAGAGAGAAATTAAAAAAAATAAAAATAAAAAACAACTCTCCCCTACCTGACTGTTATGTTTAGCTCTAGCCCTGTGCAGAGTTGGAGGGGGTGGCTCACCTATGCCGTGTAACTTAATGAACGTCGAAAGGCCTACCTTGGGTGAAAGCTTTGGTTCTCAACATTTGAGTCATTTTGGAGGTTAAGATATTATTTGATGAAGGATCCTGCTGAATCTCTATCTGTTCCTTTGGAGAACTGAATAGCATTAAGCCATTGTCTGCAATTATCATATTTGTGCAGATTAGCTGATTAGATACAGCAGATAAGTATGTTTTAATGAAATCACACAGAATCTGGAATTATTGGGGGGTTGTCACTGGAGAAAGAAAGCCACTGTGCAGTTGGCTTCTGTGCAGTTAAGGAGCAAGACAAGCCCACAGGCCCTGGGATTCTGAGGCTAGATCTCCAAAGGGGGACTCACAAGGAGAGAAGGAGTCAGGGCCCTGTGAAAAATGAGATGCGATGCCACCCGGGGCAGTGTGGGGGCTCAGGCTGGCGGGACCACCTGAGCTACACTTGGGAATATTGTCAAAACAGAGCGGAATAACCCAGCTGGGAGGTACTGGGAGAGTGACTGGAAGACATAGCACAGACCCTGAATTCAAGGGGCAAAGGTGGGGAGATGCAAAAGGCTGCCGCCTGAGCAGAAAGTCCATGGGCCCGCAGAGACCCGAGGGTGACGTCAAGAGTGGATGGGGTCAGGAGGCTCAAGGATCAAGCAGGCTTCCAGTCGGGGACTTTACTCTGGCTGTCCTGGCCAAGAGCTCCCAGGGCAGGCAAAGCAGCCTAAACACTCCAGTCAACGCTGCACACTGCAGTGCGACAGCCAAATCCATCTCGGCTTGGAGCGGCCTCCCCCCATCTTCTCCAGCAGCCTGAGGTCTCTGCTCTGGAGTTTTCTGTTTGCTCTGTTTCCACCTGGCCGCGTTCACATTCACCACCTTTGTACAAGAGAGTGTGTAACTGTGGGTGGACATGTTTGTGTATGTGTCCCTTTTAAATATATTGCTAACTGCAAGCTGTGTTCTCAAGGCAAACTTTGTCTCACTCATCCATGCTCATTTTGGCTGTTTTGTCACTGTCACAGGAAGGCCAAACCGGAACTACTGTCAAAGGGAACACATTCTATCATGGGTAGCCCCAAACTTTTGTGGGAAATGAGAAGCATTCCAAAGTCTTCTCTTTTATTCTGAGAAGCTTAGGATTTAATAATTCTGCTATCCTATCTTTGAAATATGTCTTCAACTAGAAGTCATCAAGGGGGAAGAAATCAATGGAAAAGGGCCAGATGCCCCAGTAGCTCTGGACTCGGATGACTTGAGTTCCTATCCTGGCAATTTGCTGACTGGGTAACTGTGTTTTCTCATCCAAATGACTTAAGAAATAAGAGAAAACACCTCAAGTACTTAGAAGAGCATTACCTATAATTTGACACATTTTTTTTTTTTTTGGTCTAATGATGTAGCAGTAGGCATTTAAAGTTTAAAGACAAATAAAGGCATTAATGAAGCACTAGTATCCATATTATATCATCGGTTCCTACTAATCAATAAGAAAATGAATAAAGACTAGAAACGGACAATTCTTAAAAAATGTATGTCGTCAAAAAAATCCATGAAACAGCATGACACACTTTTTTAAAAAATCAGAAATGCAATGAAAACATAATCATAAATTTTCTCTAAGATGTTGGTCAAAAGAGTGATAATTTCAAGGTTGGCCAGCGGACTAGGAAACAGGCTGTCCTCAACAGGGTCGGTGAGAATAAAAATCACTGTGACTTTTGGAAGGGCCATCTAGCAATGTATTTCAAATTTTTAGCTATGCAGATTCACATGCCTAGAATTCTGAATGCTAGGGATCAGAATATTTGTGCAAATCCATTAAAGGTAAACATTTAGATTTATGGCAGGATTGTTTACAATTGCAAAAGAAAAGGAAAATATTTGGAATATGTATCAACAGAGAGATATTTAATAAATTATGGTACAGTATCATAATAATCAGCCGTTAAAAAGGTTAACTTATATGTATTAACAGAAAATGCAAGTTGCAAAGTGACTTTCCCAAAATTTTATTTTTGAACATTGCATGTTTATTGCTGTTTACGGCAAGTAGTAATGGAAAATGACTACACGTGCTTTCGACAGATTTCAGAAGGATCAGAGAGGGTCAGAGAAGCAGATATGTCCAAGCTGAAGTCCCCAGAAACTCTGTGGTCCACAAACTATGGGCGGCTAAGCTATTTGTCAAAAAGGTTTCCGGGAGTGGGGAAAAAAACATGGATTTTATCATCCTACAGATCAGCGCTCAAAATTCGGTTTTGCACCTGCCTCGCTAAATAAGGTTTAGACAACTTTACAGACCTTGATCTTCTCTAATTCCTCTAATTCATTGCAGATTTGTCGTAAGAATTATATAAAATGTTTACAAATCCTCTGTTGTACCATTTGTTCTCAATAAATGCCACTGACATTTTTCACGTATCGAGATACACATTTACCCTAATAAAATTTCAGAGAGCAAAAAGATGATTTCTTTTTTTTTTTTTTTTGCATTTGGTGGGAATAACAATTCATTGTAGGTAATGTAAGCATGTAATATGCTAATAAGAAGCTTCGAGTGCCAATTCCCTTGATTGATAATTGAAGAAAAGGAGTGAACTATTATTGCTTAATAGAAATGGTTGACAGAACAAACTTTCCAAAAGTTAGAGTTTTGGGGGGAAACAATTATCTCCGTGGTGACAGTCACCCAAAGCTTCACTCGACAAGCTGCATTATGGGCCTCCTCCAGACGACTCCTTTAGCGATTTGCACAGGAAGGGAAAAAAAACACTTCCTAACTCAAGAGCAAACTCATCTTTTTAGTTTTGATCTGAAAACATACTGATAAGTGTATTTTTTTCCTCTTGGGGAAAGTGGTGTTAAAATGTTAGAAATCCAGGCCGAAGGATCACTTAGTTATTCTTTTGAGGCTGAAACTTTAATAATGAGAAAAATCTATTTTGTATCATTCAGCAAGTTTTTCTTCTCATATAGAAAATTCTTCCCACTTACCTCATCATCCTCCTCCGCCCAACCTAATGTTCATTCTTTATATTATTATTTACTCATACATACGTACCACAAAATGTTCTTTGATTTATAAATAAATGGACAATTCTGTAAAAGTGTAGAGAATTTCTTTTGGTAAAATGAGTTTGAGGTCATTTTTCGGGGTCCTTGGGTTTTTATATGCAATCTAGCTGCATTTCCTCTCTCTGTTTTGCTTGTTTAACTTACTAGAAACTTGGGCACAATTTTGCTGGTGTTGGCAGTTTTAAGGTATGGATTCGTGTAGGCTATTTACAAGATGCCAAGGGATGTCAAATCTGGAACATGTGATTTTTATCCCACGATCCCTCTTTGACAGCAGAAATACTCTGCAGATTATCAGATCCATTTGCTGATATTTAACATCTTTTTTTTTTATCCACCATGGGTTTGGGTTGCGATGAATTTTAATGTTTCTTCATGTTAAAACTGACAAAAAAATTCTTTAAACATTTAAAGAGAGGAAATAGGAGCTTTACATTTCAATATAAAGAGAGCTCTTTTCATTTACTTAAAAACTTCACGATTACTTTCCTGCCAAAGAAATTTAGTCTTTTAATTTTTTTTTTTTTTTTGAAAAAAGAGCACTTTATAGACATTCGCAACAGTAAGCAGAGCTAATGAAGATAGCGTTATGGCAATTCTAAATTTGTTAGTATTTGCTTTGCTCAAATTGTCATGATGATGCTATAGGCTGATTCAGGATTCTCTTGTCCTATAAAATGTTAATATTTTTTTTCTAGCCGAAACAGTTATTAAACTAGCTATCATTTTTAAATATTGAGAGTCATGAAATATAATGAGTGAAGATTAAAAGAGAGGGGGGTCTGTCTTTTTCATGGCTGTTTTCATGCTGCTCAGTTTTTTGATTTCTCTCTTTATTTGGCCTATTTGCTGAGAGGCACCATGCCATGACATTCATGTTCTCCCCGTCCATTCTAGTTTCTCTTACTGGGGAGAAAACATTTTCTTCTACCCTTCTACGTTCTTTGGGCTAGTCTAATAATTCAATCAACATGACAGATCAACGAGAGAAAATAAATAAATTTAATGACATACATATGTGCAGAGACCCCACGCGCATGAGAGAGTCAGAAGCTGTACATACATGAGAGGTCCTGAGACGGAACGGTAACATGAGGTGTGCATGACATCCTGAGCTAAGATGAGGTGAGGGGCCTGAGACTTCTGAAGGGAGGCGGGTCTTCCCAGAACAATAAGAAGAGCAGATGTTCGATAAATAGATGTTTACCCTGCCATATAGATAAGTTATTTCTGATTGTAACTCTTATAAGGAGCAAGGCCCCCAATTTAAACTGTTTAGGGAGAAGTAAAAGTTTCCCTTGAGCCTACAAGGTCTCAATTACCTTCAGGTCAAAATAATCCGCATACCACAGAGGCACATGTTGGGGAGGTCTGTTATGAACCCCTTTATGACGAAGCTCTCTAAACCTATCACTCAACCAGGGCGATAGCCTGGGCCTTTCCAAATGGGAAGAGAGTCAAAGTGTATGACAATGATAAGACCACACTGGACATGCTAGAGTCCTACATAGTTCGAGCCCGCAGTTCAAGGTGGCTGACACATTTTTCTGCTTGCTTAACTCTAGTCTCTGACTTCACTTTCTCAGTCTGCAGCCACTGCCCTTGTTTGTCATTACCTCTGGGGAGGATGGCCATGACATCGCAAATTCCATCTGGCAGGTCGACAATAAATATTTAAATGAGTGAATGCGGTACTGCCAATGCTACTATTACTTGTATCTCCACCAGATAATTGAGGGCAGGCTCCCTGCTTCCGCTGTCCCAAACATAAGACTGAATGTCTTCAACATGACAATGCTTCAAGGCTGGTCCCTCTCTCTCTGAGTTGCTAATTGAGCCTCTCTGGCAGTTAGCTGTTGACAACAACCAGCTAGATGGGTATACTCCAGTGGACACAGGCAATCTCACAGAATAGTAGCTATCAGGTATGTCCACTCCTTGGTCATGATCAAATAAGACAAACATAAGACCACTCTGTAATAGACATAAAAAGGCCACTGTGCCACCACAAAAATGACCACTATCTCCCTCTCTGCTGCTTCTTTAGCAATAATGCCTCGCTTTACTTTTCCTATATAAAAATCAGTTCACTATGTTCAGTGGCTAAATTGCCTCCGTTTGCTGACGACCAGTACCCAATCCAAAACAGATCCCCGCTTTCTAAAATCTTCCTCAAATCTCCCAATGCAAGCCTAAATTCTCATAAATCTTTCCCTCCAAAGGATATGAGGCAGCTTATACTAAAACATATATTCAAGAAAATAATATAAATAAAACGAGAAAAAATAGAAAGAAATGTTTCCACCCTACAGATTAATATTTTTTGTCATAAGTCAATACCAAATAAGAGTTTGAGTTTCTCAGAAGTGAGTGGCATAGGAATTTACATAGCTCTCACCATCAGAATGAAAAAAAGCACACTAGAATCCTTGGGGAACAAAAAAATATTTCCTGGCAAGAAATTCTTAAAGAAATTTCTCACTTCAGACCTGCTATAAATAAAGAGGAGCATTTTTGTTCAACTGGAAATCATCCCATCACAAAATCTGGGCCTTTTAATCGATGTTACACTCTCAGTGAAGAAAAAGAAAACCTGAAGAAGGATTATGAATTTGAATACAGAGGTTTTTTTTATGTATATAAAAATAATAATCATACATCACAAATTTAATGATTATTATGATGGCTATACAATTGAATACCACTTTGAATCTAAGCAAAAACAGTAGGGCAAAGAAAATAGAGCTTCGTAAATCATTTAATCAAAAAGCAATACAGAGCTAGCATTTAGTTCACGGGGTCCCACAAAGTTCGTGCTGAATAATTGAGCCAACTGAACTAAACAAGCTCCAGGAAGAAAATGGCATAAAGGAATGACTCATTATTAACCAGTCTCAAGTCATTTTACATTTAAATTATCTAGGATATGTCTTTCTAAAACAACATCAAAAATGGTTTCTGCGAAAAGGCAGCGAGGGGGAGGGGTCGAGTTTTATAGCGGAGAGTTTGGGGCAAATGACTACTATAGGAATTCTTTCAGCGTCTGCTGGTGCATTTTTAGTCTCTACATCGGAGTCTCAAGTCCGCATACACAATGTGAAATTCTCTCATTAACCAATCACTTCAGAATGCTCAAGATTTTGCTGTTTTGCAGGGCAAACCATTCCAAATGCAATTTGGAATTTTATTTTCATTTTTATTGTGAGAGCAAAATATCAAGTTGAGTCCACTTCAGCCTGGCTCTCACTCAAAGTGCTCTGAACACTCAATTTTTTTCCTTTGATAGCCAATAAATTCATGTGATCATCCACAGGGACTCGTGATTAAAAACCGTAAGTAAGCGAGCATGAGGTGTGAGGCAAGACCCAGCCAGGAGGAGGGCAAAGATCGTGGGCGGTGAGAATAAATCTCAGTTGATTACGGTATGTTATTTTTCTTACTAGAGCACTGCATTCTGTGTGTCAGTATTTAATATTTTTGCTTTGATAGACACAGGGGATATTGAATTTATTATTTTTTGCCCTGCCTTATGAGATTTAGATATCAGTGCTATGCTTGCTTCATACTAGAAATGAGGAAGTTTTTCTTCCTTTTCAATGCTCTGAAGGAATTTATAGGACAACTCTCTGGTCTTTAGAGACAGGTAGAAGTTCCCGTGAAGCTGCGAGGGCCTAGTGCTTTTTTCCTTCATGGCGTTTTCTGCTCCTTCAATGGAAATCGGTCTTTTTTAAGCTTTCTATTTGCAATGGGGGACAATTTCAGTGAAATGTATCTCCTTAGGAAATTATTTTTTTAATCTAGGTTTTCATATTTATGTCACTTATGATTTTAAGTCACTTATGATTTTAAAATTTTATTCTGTTCTAGTGGTTATTTCCCCCTTTTTATTCCTTATTCTGTATTTCCCTTTTTTCATGATAAATTTAGTTAACAGTTTGTCTATTTTGTTAATTTCTCTAAAAACGAGAATTTAGATTTATTTACTATATTGTTTTTCTATTTCTTATCTCATCAATTTCTGCTATACTTTTATGATTTCCTTTCTTCTGTATTTTTAAATTTATTTTGTTCTATTTTTTAAGCTGAGAATTTATTTATTTTTATTCTCTTATTTTTTTTTAATAAAGATGTTTGGTATTGTAAATTTACTTTTGCTCATCACTTTAAATATACTCCATAGATTCTGCTATGTAGCGTATTTGTTATTTTTAAAAATATGTCATTATTTTTAAATGTGTCAATTCAGTTAATATCTATTATACATAAAGAGTAGTAAGATTACCAAATCCCAAAATAATCAATTTCAAGAATATCCCCATAAAACTATTAAATTTCAAACATAAATATAAAAATCTTCAAAGATTCCAGGCAAAAAGATCAAATAACTAACATAGACAGGCATAAGATTTGTCTAAACCAACACACAAAGACAATAATGAAGCAAAATTAAAAAGAAAACAAAACAAAAACACCTTCATTAAAAAAACCCAGCAAACTAAAGATTTTATGTACAGTAAATCAGTCCATCAAATATCAAGGCTATAAAAATAATTTTTTCTTGAATTAACTTGGAAAATCTGGAATAATTTTTCCATATATTAATTGAATCCTTTTGGTAATTTTCAAGTCTTTTTCTATTTCTGGAAAATTTTTCTTGGATTATAGTTTTAAATATTAGTTTTGTCCCTTTTTTTTCTTCAGAGACTATAATTTAATAAATATTATTCCTTCCTTGCTTCTCTTCTATTTCCACTATTTTCTCTCTGACCCTTTAATTTTATGTTCTTGGTTGTTTTCTTGTCTTTCTTCAATGGCTTTTATCATATTATCATTTGAATCTATTCCTCCTTGCAATGTATTATTCATTTGGAAAGAAATTTTATCTTTTTCTTCTATTTCTTTTCTAAATCAAAGCAACTCTCTTTTCATTTTTTCTAGTTTTTATGTCCACTTTTATTTTTACTTTTAAAATTTCTAGCTCAAGTTGGCTTTCCATACATTTATTGCTTATTTGGATATATTTAATTTTGTTTGAAATATTAACTTGTAGGTGTCTTCTGTTTCATAGTTTGTTTTTTCCCCCAGAGGGAATGTTCCTTGTTTAATATGTATGAGATTTTGTTTCCTGATCTTCTATAATACCTTTGTATGAATTTGACTTTCCATTTAATTTTATGGTATTGAGGTATTTTGCATGATTTCTAGTTTAGTAGAATCCTCACCTATCATCATAGTAGTCTAGACATTTTGGCCCGTTTTTAAATTTGTTGGCTTGATAATTTGTTTTAGAGAAATCGGGGGTGGATGTTGTAAACTCTTCAATTAAATTTCTCTTTTGATTTCCAGGACCCTAAATTTCTGCTCTTTTCTCCTTTTATTCTTCACTATCCGTTGCCAAATAGTGATTTCCTTTCTTTCTTTTTTTGTCTTTTTTCTCATACCTGTCCCTTTAAATTATGCCTGCCCTATTAAATTCTACCTGTCACTTTAATTCACACACACATTGAAAACGCTTCTCTATACTCCACACTTTGATCCATCTGGGTACTCTTTAGACTTGGGAGTAGACTTGCTTTTTGGGGGGTAGTATAAGAACAAACTGAGTCCTTCCTCATCACTAGCTTCTGTATTCCTTCTGTATTTCACCGTAGATTTTTTGGATACATTAAAAAACTGTGGGGCATTCCATTGGGGGCCTTACATTTGGGATGGAGTTGCTGTGGGATGTGACAGATCTGAAGTTTTGGATTTGTTGATTTTTCCTTTTTTAATCACATTGACTTTGAAAGTTAGACTTTGTCTTTCATCACGTTATGCTGAGCATGTAATTTCCATGTAGATCTTATTTTCTTTCTGTTGTTTTGCATTGTTTTGTACTATAATGAGGAATCATTAAGCTGGGCTGTGGACACTGTCTTCAGCTACCCATGGCTCTGACTTTCTTTGATTTAAGTTAAATTTTCATCATTTTACCACTTGGCTCCTATCTTTATATCATAGTTCTAATGATATTTTTGTCGTAGTTATGGCTCTTGTGACCTTTTGGACAGTAGAAATTAATAATTAAATAGAAAGAAGACTGGCTGGAGAAATAACAATTTGCCCTCAGTCTATTTCCTTCTTAGTGCGATCATTTTCTTTCATGCCATAAACAGATTCTTCTATGACATTTTACTGAAATCTTTTTTAAAAGAATAAATGAATTTTAGCTCTCTTGATTGTCACATAACCACTGTGAAGTGTTTACTATCTTCACTCTACAGATTTAAAAATCTGATACCTAGAAAGGCTAAGTGTTTTGCACAAGGTCACACAGTTAGTGTCAAAGCCAGGAATTCAATGTCACTTCTGTGGCAAGTTATGAGAAAAATGTAAGAAACATATAAAAATAAACATGTCACATGTGTAGAAACATTTCTAAGGCATCAGGGTCTCTCAGCATCTTTATAGGATTTAGTTAATTAGGAAATTAGTATTATTAAGCCTTGACTTAACAGCATTTTTGGCTGTAGACTCTATCTCTACTCTGTTATGATTCAGGCAATTCTTTTTGGTAAAAATGGGGCAATTCGGCTTGAGATTATTTTTTTTAGAGTAGATAATATGAAATAAAATGCGTAATCCAACACACGTAATCCAAGGTCGACAACTGCTTTAGTGTCTGATATAACTAAACTACCCTGAGATAATCAGTTTCATTTGTAGAAATGAGATTGGGTGCACCTGTTTACTTAATATTAGCTCTGAACACCATTAGAGCTAATAGAGTGGTTTAGATAAATATTCAGTACACAATGACTTGATTAAAAGTGTTTTGTCAACTCGAAGCAGTTGATTTTTGGAGGCGAAGAAAAATTAGTAAATCCTTTCTCACTTGCTAAATTCTAGAGTCATCCCTTTCTTGCTTTACATGTAATTGCTTAGCGAAACGCTTCAGGAAATAATTCCCTGATCCTTCCCTTTCTCCATCTACGTATTCCCCATCCTTTACATGCTTCCATACATTACAGCATCATCAACTTAAATAACACTTAAATAACTCTTCTCTTTAGCAAATGGCTATTCAGTTTACACTGGAGGTGGAAAAACAATGCATCATGATTCAGATAATCCCACCATCGGTGTTCACGGAATCGTATAGGGTACTGTCTCAGCAAAATAACGCCAAATTTTTCATAGGCTGCATCTGATGACTGACCTATGGCAGGAAACTAATGTTAGTGGCTCTTATTCAAACATCTTTCTTTTTTTTTTAAGGGTCCCGAAGAAAGAGTGAGAGAGGATAAACAGGATAGATTGTTAAGAACATAAATGCTAGCCAACAGCTCAAGGTAGTACATATCTATTGGCTTCTTGTAGCAATTCTAATTTTCCTCCTTTAGAGTCAAATGTCAGCTTAAGATCTATTAGGGCAAAAACTAAAAAAGGATCACAATTTCAAGGTTTGCCTTCCCCTTCCATTTCCAAACATGATTTCAATGGACTTACAATAAGTAAGGATGCCAATACAATATGGGTGTCAGCATAAAACACTTGCTTAGGCATTCCCACTGAGGCACACTGTCTTCTTGTTTCTGAAAGATAATTCTAGCAGAAGAAAATATTCTATAATGGAAAAATCCTTTTATGCGTCATTAAATAATAATAATTAAAAAATTCCAGGAAGCAACACTACATGCATGTGATCTGGGTGTGAACACATATGTACATGTGTGTGTACCGGAGCCTACAACCAGCATTTGGAATATCTTCCCTCAGGCAAAGCAAGGACCTGTAAGTAGTACTATTTTTCCCATCAGCCCTGGAGAGTACAGAGGCGGCCCTGTGTGTTATTAATGGATAAAATCTGAACAGCAGCCAACCCCAAGGTGAACCCTATGCATTTAAAACATTTCATCAGACAGCTAAGTATTTTTTTTTTTTTTAAGCAGCAGATCTCTCTCCAGCCGCCACTCAATAGATCCAGATAGAAGGGAGCAATAGCTGGCCTCACTAATGTGCAAATTGATAGTATGAGCTCTCCACCAAAATATAAACAGCCCTGTGTTTCTTAAGTGTCAATATCACAGGCTGGGTTGGTGTGAGGGAGGGTGACAGATTAGGCTCAGAATTATTCAGCAAAGAGAAGTGGTAGATGTAAAACCTTTGCCCAATCGGGGAGCAGGCAGGGCTAATTTCTAGGGTATTGGGATGCTCAGCTGAGTCCTGGCAACTAGAACTTCTACATTTATATATAGTTTATGACTTCAATAGTTTGTAAGGGTCAAGGAAGAAGTGAAGGCAGGAAGAAAATTTTAAAAAATTAGTATTTACTTTATTATTTTGCTATTTATTCTCTGCTTAATTCCCAAAACGATGTGAAGTATGTGCTGGTTATTTTTCATTTATGACTCCAGATGCATTTTCTGCTCAGTTGTGTGTCCAGGGATGCTGATGTCTGTGGATGGCATAAGCCTGGCTACATGGCCAACAGGCTTACAGTTGGGCTTGGCCAATGGGAAGCAAGAGGAGACACAGACTGTCATATTTATTTCTTGCTTCCTTCCTGCTGTGGTCCACACCCCTGGCATTGGCTGCGTTTCTCCAGGAACACAGTTCCCGGAGAGAGTCCTGGGCCTTACTGTACTCTGCTAACACTATTGCATTTCATCCCCTTTGGGCCTGGGAGTGACAAAGGCTTTCGATGTTTGCTGGTTTCTGGTACCTACATCCCTAATTTGTCCTTCCTGCCCTGCCCACAACTCAGTATGTAGCTCCTTCATCAGAGTCTCCTTTAGAGTCCAGGTGGGATCCCACTTTCTCCTCTTTTTAATATTGAATTAGCTAATACTTGTAAAACGCTTACAATGGGTCCTGACACATAATAAGGGCTCTTTATGTTTGCCAAATCAATACAAAACGACCACACAGAAACACAATTTAGGTTCCTAATTCCTAATTGCTACACTGATAACAAGTAGAAGATGACAAGAAAACGTCCCCCTAATTTTATACTTTAAGTTTTGTTTAAAAAAGAGAAGAAAAAGAAGAAGTAATAACAGGCCAAAATGAAGTCACTTTTGCTAAGCCATGTCACCAAACCAAAAGCTAATCACTAATTTAATTGAAGTTTCAGCCTCTCCCCGGAGTGAAATTTTACGCCAATCAGTCTAGAACTTTTTGATCAACACTAGCGAGGTGATCTGCCTAATTAGACCCCCTGCCTTCTCCTAAGGGAGGGGGGCCTGGCCTGAAATAATCCACTCTTTTAACTTCTTAGTCCCACTCTCTTTCTGCTTAGAAAATCCTTGAGTTTTATGCAACTTGTCCAATTCATTCGCATGCCCTTCTAGTGGCGATGTGGGATGCTGCCCGATTCATGAATAACTTAATAAAGCCAGTTAGATCTTCAAAAAATGAAATAAAATACACCACATATAATCATGATACTATATTCAGAGAAATAGGGCGCTATGATGGCCTAAGCTGGGTCATGAGCCCACCCCAGTATAATAGTGTATGTGGAGTCAGGTGGTGACCAGGGGGGCAGGTATTCCCCAGTTCCGAACATGGCTATCTGGGCCTCGAGGATGCTCCCTTTCTGTAATAATGCATCCGATTTTATAGCGGTTAAAATTAGTTTCCTTGTTGCAAAGGTAGAACTGAGAGCAGCATTAACCCTTTCCTAATTATAGATATGAGTAAAACAAAACAAACAAGCTTTAATGAGAAATCCTAGCTTCTTTTAGATACAGTAGGGAGGAAAAGGTAGACGGGTTCCAAGATTTGAAGAATAAGGCATTCCACTTCTCACCACTGCAGCCAGACTGTGTGACCCAGTGATGGTGGAGACCATGGCAGAGGGCCTGTCCAGTCGGTCTATACTTCCCCCCAAGGAACTGGGTCAGCCTTATTTGATGGCAGGAGTGGATAGTGATTCAGCAGTCCAGCAGGTAAAATAGCCAAAGCCTAGCAGAGAACACATGTCCTCTTACCCCAGACCACCATGAAGCCCTTCTTTTAACTGGATATAGTTTCTTTTTGAACTTGGCCAAGCTGTCAACAGCTGGTCTGCCCATATACAAGAAAATCACCAATACAAGTGATGTTGCCGGAAGCCAAACATTTCTTACATTTCCCACATAAACTGTACACCTAAATTCAAACTGTACCCTGACATCAAGTTGTCACCAATGCATTCATAAACAGATGGTCCTGGGAATTTCTATTAGGGGTTCTGCAATGCAAACCTTTGCCTTTCGTGAACCCTCTCCAGTGAGAGCTTGCCTCGCCCCATTTCCATTACCAGTTTCGTACTTGCACCTCTGCCCAAGTTTAAGTTTCTTAGTCCAGATTCTAGAACACTGCCTTGGAGGCTGCAACAGCCAGACTGATTAGATTTCAGCGCCACGGAGAAGAGTTAAGGGTGCTAGGGAATTTAAGTCCTGCAGATGAGATTGAGTAGGCAGTCTCTATCCTGTCCTCTCTGAAGTGTTCTCACTTGGGTCGGTGGCAGACACACTTCTTTAATGGTTTGATTTTTAGTTGGTGACTGTTGGCTTCTACAGATGCATGGAAGCATGTGTGTGTGTATGTGCATGCACACGCACACGCACACGCACACACACACACACAGACGTGCCAATCCTATACATCTCATGTAGCTGCGAAGGCAAACGATACTTCCACTAAAAACTCATAAGGAAATAAAAAATATTTCCCGAGGTACAAGGGAAGAAATCATTTGTAAGGCAGCCTCTTACAGATAAAGTTAAAGTTGAGCTCCTTCTGAGCCCAGTATAAGTAAGAATAAGACACACTACTAAGGGGGACACCACTTCTATTGAGTGAGGGAGGAGCATTTTAATGAGTTGTTTTAAAATCCTGAAATAAGATATGCTCATGATTTTAAATAGAAAGGAACAGGATCAATAATGACCAGTAACAATACCCAAGACCACTCTAGTCCCATTCTCCTACTCCATAGATACAATCACTAATGACAACGTATTTTTGCTTTCTTTTTTTTAAGGCTATGTAAAACTGTTTCTTTATTTGTAATAACCGTACAGTTGAATCGACTGGTTTGTTTTTTTTTTCTTTCAATGTATAGGTCTGTGGTTTGTTTTTTTTTTTCTTTATTTAGTGTTGTAAAATACATGCAACATAAAATTTACCACTTTAACCATGTGTAAGTGTGTGCTTCTGGGACATTAAGTACATACAGAATTTTGGACAACCATCACCACCATCCATCTCTAGAATGTTTTTCATCTTGCAAAACTGAAGCTCCCTATCTATCAAGCTATAACTCCCTATTTCCTCCTCTACCTAGCCCCTCGTAGCCACCCTTCTGCTTTCTGTCTCTATGAATTTCACTATTCTATATACTTCATATATGTTAAATCATTCAATATTTGTACTTTTGTGACTGGCTTATGTCACTTAGCACAATGTCACTGAGATTTATCATGTTGAAGCATATATTGAAATTTTCTTTCTATTTAAAGCTAGATAATATTTCATTGTATGTACATATCATAAGTTGTTTATTCATTCATCTGTTGCTCCCACCTTTGACGACTGTGAATAATGTTGCTATGAATGTAGATGCACAAAATGTCTTTTTGAGCCCTTCCTTTCAATTCTTTTGGGTGTATACCCAGAAGTGGAAATGTTGGATGATGTGGTAACTCTATCTTTAATTTTAAGACCCCACCATACTGTTTTCCACAGCAGCTACACTATTTTTCACTTCCTACCAACAGTGCACCAGGATTCTAATTTCTCCGCATCCTCGCCCTGTGGACCTGAGAAGGATGCGTATTTCGCTGTTGTTGCATTAAATGCTCCGTATATAACTGTGAGGTTCACTTGGTCTGCGTGGTTTGTTTCTAGTCCTTTAGTTAGTGTTTCCATGGAAAAATGATGTTCTGCAGCTTCCATATCTGCCATCTTGCTAACATAACTCTTAGTTCTATGGATTTTTACACAGGTGGAGATTGGTGTAATCACCACCACAACCAGGATGTGTAACAGATGAGACGCGGAACAATTCCATCACTCCAGAAAACTCCTTCATCCTGTCACTTTGTCATCATATTCTCCATCCCGCCCTTAGACCTTGGTAACTACACAGATGTGTCCATAAAACACAAATAGAATCAAAGCACTACTAGCCAATTTGCTTTCTTCAGTTATTGGTTTATCTGGGCACTGCTCTAAATCAATACGTGTATATACTTAATGCTTTAATGAAAGTATAGTTTTCCATCATCATTTGTTTAACTGGCTTCATACCATGTACAAAATGATGTTTACTAGATTTTTCAAATAGTACTAAAATAAATATATTTTTATATAACTCATTCAATACTTGTGTTGATATATCTGTAGGATAATTGAAATTTCTGTGTTAAAGGGCATGTGGATTTGTAACTTTAATATACATTTACAAGTTATTGTTCAAATTGTACCACAATGTGTACTCCTATAAAAGTAAAGCGATTTTCTCTCCATAATCTATTAACAATAAGTATAACAAATACTTTTAAAATAGAGACAATCTTATGGGAGAAAAATTCCACATAATTTTGTTTTATTTTGCATTTGTTCAAAATGAGTAAGGTTGGCACTTTTTTTCTTTGTTTAGCCATTTGTTTTTATTCTTGAGGATTACCTCCTTGAATCTTTTGCTCAATTTTACATTTGATTTTTTGCCTTCTAGCAGCTCTTTGTAAATTGATGAAATTAGTCTTCCATCTGTCATAACTTTTTCAGTTTGCTATTTGTATTTTTACCTTATTTGTGGTATTTTGCCATCAAAAATTTCTAAATTTTAATGTGCTTAGATTTATTTATCTTTTTCTTTTTGGCTCATGTGTCATGCTGTGGAAAGAACTTGATTTTCAGGATAAATATACTTCCTCCCACTAATTTGAAGTGGTAGTTTTACGAATTACTATATTCCCATATACGATTAAATCCATTTCTTTACTCTCTATTCTATTTTTTGATCTGTATATTTTTTAGCGCCACTACCAAATTGCTTTAATTATTGTGCCTGCATAATTATATTGTACCTGTATACCTGTATCATACCAGTATAATAACAGTACCTGTATAAAATGTTTTATTTTATGCTTAGGTTAGTCAAGTCTCATACTATTCTATTTAGAAATATCTCAGTAATTCTCAGATGTATTTTTTATAATCTTTACAAAAATAATCTGACAGAAAATACAATGGAAGAAGTAAAAAAATTAACAACAATTAAAATAAATAATCTAATTGGAAATATATTTAAAAGAGCTTTACACCTCTTCTAAGGAGCACAAAAGAAGATACAAATAAATGAGAAGAAATAGTTTGTCCTCAGCTGGGAAGACAATATTGCAAACTTGTCAAATCTACCTATGCTATTAAATCACTGCAATTTAATCCCAATCAAAATACCAACAGGAGCTTTCTTTTCGATTTAACTAAATGCCACTAAAATTCATTTTTAAAAACTGTATGCCTCTTATTAATCGTTCTATTAGCAACAGAAATAACTGGCTGAAGCTTTTGAATTAAGGACCTAATTAACTTCTTAAATAAGGTCCTTTTTGTGTCCTAGTTTTGTTTTGTTTTCTTCCAGTTATGTAGCAACATAGAGTTTATATCTTTATCTGTAATGTAAATATATCTGCTAAGAAAACAGAATCCTCTCTTTTTTCCTAATACCTATATATATATATGTTTTTTCTGATTTAGAGCCCCAGGATATATATATTTTTTTTATTTTAAAGTCAAATTTCCATATATCACCACACATTGAAATACACCTTTATCCTTTTTTATTTAAATTGTAAGCTTCTCAAAAGCAGAGCCTTAGATTTCATTCTAAATCACATTTCCATTCAAAGATGCTCAAGAAACATTTAGATAGTGATCTGAGTCCAAAGCTTGTATATGTTCCTGATAAATACTCTTTCTTTCTTCCTCTCTTTTCCTCTTTTTTTACTTCTTCATCTGATTTATGTTTCATTTTTGTTTTACATCAGAGAAGTATGACTATAAGTCTAATATGTGTCTTTCACAGAGGAATGAATATGGGAAAAGATCAAGATTTCACTGAATCAGGAAAATTATGCATGATACCATGTGTTGATAACGGGCTTTGGTGGAGGCCACTTAGTAATATGTTCTCTGCTGTGAACATGTCTGTTTGAAAATCGGGGCTGCCTAGCTAAAATCCAGATTGTCTACTTGTTTACTGAGGTTTCTGTCTGCTTGCTCAGGCTTAGGGACCCTTATGACTAAGTTGGAGGAATCCAAATATCCCATTTTAACTTCTCTAGATGTCAAATGGTGTTTTTAATCTACAGACACTGTGGAATGGTGGGAGCTCGTGCCTAAATTGAGAGTTCTTCACTCCTGTGAGGCTGACAAAACATCCTGCAAGCAAATCTCAGAGGATTCAAGATGAGACAGTCATGCTGCC
Organism: Pteropus vampyrus; assembly: GCF_000151845.1. Classification (NCBI taxonomy): domain Eukaryota; kingdom Metazoa; phylum Chordata; class Mammalia; order Chiroptera; family Pteropodidae; genus Pteropus; species Pteropus vampyrus. Next base: position 3,436,157 of record NW_011888815.1, on the reverse strand, counting down.
TTGGAGAAATTATTTAAAGCAAAGCAGGGAATGGAGGAGTTGTATACAGCATTCAAATGTGCTATTTTTCTCACAATTTTTTTTTTCTAGACATTACATAGATTCTGGTCAACAAATAAGAGATATAAATACCTATACACAGCTTTTTATGGCTCACCCAGAGCTTAGATTCCCTCTATCTGTTTTTCTCTCTTACACACACACACACACACACACACACAGAGATATATCCAC
>NW_011888815.1:3431767-3435092 GCF_000151845.1 Pteropus vampyrus | reverse complement strand
ATAAAAATACTGTAGACAGGACAAGAAATCAGACCTTTATACCTTCAACAACCTTTGGCTTCCATCATGTCCACACTATTAAACACACACACACACACACACACACACACACACACCCACCCCCCAACACTATATTTTTCCATGGAAGGGCTATGTGCTGCATTGAGTTCATCTTTTTCTTCCTGTGAGTCAGTCAAAATGCAAACGCTAGTTATTTAATGGACATGTATCAATGTTGCTCTATGAAATAAAAATGCTCAGTGCTCTATATGGACACGTCTCATCCTAATCAAAGTGCTTTCTTGTTTTTTATATAGTTGGCTTCTTTCAAAAGCAGATTTTATTTCTGAACATTTCTTAATTTGGAGTCACCAGAGATCATTGGGCATATATGTTTATGCTGACAAATTCCCACCAAAGATTGGTGCCCATCATACTAAATGCCAGATGATGTTTTTATTCTACACACTTCTGAGGACTGTTGCTCTAATGTATATATTTTTAATGTCATGTGACTTTGCTGCCCTCCTGTGGCAGCTTCCTGGGGTGCCCAGATCTTGTTTATGCCTGTAGGTTCTTGTGACCTTTTAATTAGGTCACCCCCACGTGCCTACTTGCTGCTCTTGGTCTCGCGTGCATGTACTACCTCCCACCTCATACCAACCAGTGGACTCCGTGAATCAGTGTTCTAACTCGGAGTTCTGAGCGTTTCTCCTATTTCACCCAAGAACCCCCTCAAAATGGGACAATAGTACATCTGTTTTCCAAATAAGTGATGTCTTTTTTCCCTCTGATTTTCCTGTCTTCAACGATGTTCGGGGGAAGAACTTTCTGATATTCTATTTCAAGAATCAGCAAACTCTTCGATAAAGGGCCAGATTGTAAAGACTTTAGGTTTGGGGGGCCATACAGTCTCTGATGAGACTACTCGACTTTGCCATGGTAGCATGAAAGCAACCAGAAACCATGTGAATGAGCTTAGCTGTGTTCCAATAAAACTTTATTTAATAAACTTTATTTACAAAAAGCAGTGGGAAAATGAGGGCACTGGATATGACCGTTGTTTATCAATTCCTATTCTGTATTTCCTGTTATTTCAATGCTGAATTAATTTGTGGATAAATACATTTGAATAAGTTAATAAGTGGCCCTTTGAATTCATATAGTATTTCTAAATAGTCCATCCATAATTGAATCTATACAAATATTGACACTAGCTAGCCCCGATTTTATATGCCATGATTATGAGGTTTTTTTAGTTGCTGTGTGACTTTTTTGGGTAACTTTTTCAAATAGAGAGCAAGCAATCCATGACAACTGACTGTATACATCAATGTTTAGAATAAGCTTCTCCACAGAGAAGAGTGTCTTTACTTACTAAGGCGTATCATGCAAATTATTTTTTTCCTTAAACCTTGCTAATGCCCCTCATTCGATTTGCTGCTGGATCCTCCCGATTTGTTTTCTAAATATTTTTCCAATCTGTCACTATCCGTAGTTGAACCTTCTAGATAAGTTTCATAGTGTTGAAAATATCTTCTAGTGTATTCTTCTGTTCTGCCTCTCGCCTTTTATTTCTACACCATCTTGTAAACCATTGCCCAAGTCACCTTTCTATAATCCACCTCTGACTTCATCGCTCCCCTGGACCAGCGCTTTCTTAATAATCACATCTAAGCTCGGCACCGAAGGCCTTTCAGGCACAGTTTCCTTTTCCTCTTGCAAGCGTCACTCACCTCCTGGTGCCCCGTGAGCCTCTTCCCATGGTCTACTTCTCTTAACCACATCGAGCTTCCCGCGGTTTCCACTCACCACGCCCTTTTACTCAGTCTGTTCTTCACCACCTCTCTTTGCAATCGGCTCACTTTTTCGTTTATTCATTCATTCATTCATTCATTCATTCATCCCTTTATCAATATTTATGCAACAAAGATTTAGTGAGCACATTCCTACTACGATGGACACAAAATCTCTCCTGGCTCCCTTCCCTCCCTCTCAGTCATGCTCACGCTTGTCCCACGTTCCCAAGGCACTCTGTGCACACCTGCATCTACCACGCTCTACAGTAATTAGTTTTTCTGCTTCTGTGTTTTATCCATTGGACTATAAACTCCCGAAAGGCAGAAGCAGAGCCTTAGTAATTTTATGCCCCCAGCCCCCTGCATTTTTACAGGGTAGGCAATCAATAAGGAATGAATGAATAAATGAGCAAATGAGTAAGGGAGTGAATGGACTAATGAATCTTCCATACTGACTGATGAACAGAATGAGTCATACTCTATTTAACATAACCCAAATAACAAGTTATTTTGTTGGCAATAGCTGAACACCAGAAAAGAGCTAAAAAACGGGTTGTTCCTCAGAGCCTACTTCACTGAACTGACTTGCACAGAGCTATATTCTCAGCGAGTTATTTTTTTAAAATGTGATAGATCCCAATACTTTAAGACTTCAATTAAGTAACAGCTCCCTCTACCGATAGTGGGATAAGGAGGGACCTCGAGATCAACCATGAGGCTGCATCTCCGTGAGCCAACTTGGCAAGTCTACAAGCAAGGTGATCCAAGATCAGGCAGCTTGCTAGACTGAACATGCCCAAGTGAAGAGGTCAGGGGCAGGGCGCTGGCTACAGTAACAAAGCGGCCCCGGCTTCACTCAAGGACAAAGGCAGCTGTACTTTTACAGCAAAGAAACATTTGCCGCTACCCTTCCAACAAGTCTTTAAAAATGCTGATCTGAAAGACTGAAGCAACCCACTTGAGACTCATTTTCAGCATGGCAAAAGTTCTGAAACCCAGACTGAGAAATCTCAGGAAGCAGCTGGGCTCCTAATTAAAACAAATCGTTAATAGATTTAGCAGTCCAAATTTATGCTTTTCAATTAAAAATGCTATTGCAGTTGGTGTATCTGTGTGTAAGAGTATATGTGTGACTGTGTGTGTGTGTGAATGTGTGAGTGTGTATGTGTGTGTACAAACAAACACGCCTACGTTCTGGGCTTGGGGTATTCCACAGTTTGAGAGGCAGTTTTAAAGGCTGGGTCAAAAACCAAAATGCAAAGGTTAATTGCATCAATTCTTAATTGTTTTGGTGACTTCCTTGAGTCTCTATACATTTCAAAAATAGTTATATATAGACAAAATGGGGACCATCACAATTCTTTTAAGGAGACAATTTTTAGAGCTATTTTGTAAATGTTAGCTATCTTTCGAGAAGATACGTTTCACTTTAAATGCAAAGGTTAATTGCATCAATTCTTAATTGTTTTGGTAACTTCCTTGAGTCTCTATACATTTCAAAAATAGTTATATAGAGACAAAATGGA
>NW_011888815.1:3420417-3431407 GCF_000151845.1 Pteropus vampyrus | reverse complement strand
GTGAGTGTGTATGTGTGTGTACAAACAAACACGCCTACGTTCTGGGCTTGGGGTATTCCACAGTTTGAGAGGCAGTTTTAAAGGCTGGGTCAAAACCGAAATGCAAAGGTTAATTGCATCAATTCTTAATTGTTTTGGTAACTTCCTTGAGTCTCTATACATTTCAAAAATAGTTATATAGAGACAAAATGGAGACCATCACAATTCTTTTAAGGAGACAATTTTTAGAGCTATTTTGTAAATGTTAGCTATCTTTCGAGAAGATACGTTTCACTTTAAATGAAAAAGACGTTTTCAGGTACAGAGTGTTTCTCCAAGTCCATCCAGCAAGTCCGGAGAAAGTACCCTAAACCCAACGCCCATTTATGTATGTATATCAGCAGGATGCTAACTTTCTGGGTGAAAAAGCCAAATTTTGTCAAAGAGATGGATAGCCTTTTCTTCGACACAGGTTATCAAAAAATGTACTAAGCAATAATGTATGGTGCCCATGAGCTGAGCGATTAAGTCCCTCCTCACCTGGAGTATGGGTCACTTTGTCTTTACTTTATTCAGCAATTGATCCACTAATGTTACATTACCTGGGTGCTCTCAGGGCACCAAGCATTCAAGACAGAAGACAGGTCTTGGGAACCAGCTTAGGAGAAAACACGGCTCCCAGTCCTGCTTAAGGAGAAATCACCTGGTCACTTTTACCACACCAGTGGTGCTCTGAATTATATTTGTATCATTGTAGTCTATTTGTTCTGAACTACAATAAGTGTTTTTAGGCAACAAGATGATAGAAAATGTATCAGACCATCTGGAGTATCAGAAAGGCTGATAGTTTGGAATCAGAAAGAGGGCAATATGAATTCTGGATCTGCATATGTGCCTATAATTATAGACGGGTTAGTTCATCTATCTGGAAATCAGTATGTTCAACTTTTAAATTCCAACAAACTCTCCTGGATAGTTAGGAGATTTCAAGGTAACTTTATAATGGCTCTTTCGTACCCCTACTATTGTATACATTTGGGGAGAGACAAATACTCCAATGCATAATGTGTTTTTGCCCATATCTCAATAAAACGAAAGGGAGCATGATCTAGTGAAACTGCACTCCGAAGTTAGGTCTGGGTTCAAGTTCAAGATCAATTATTTAAGAGCTGTGTGACCTCGGGCAATCTACAGAACATCTTTGAACACTGATTTCTTCAGCAGTACAATGAAGATCTGAAAAGATCTCTCTACCTTGGCTGGCTTGTTCTGTGGATTCGAGATAATAAATGTGAAGTGTCTGGTACTTCACAATTTGTGTGCTCAACAAATAGAATTCACTCAGCCTTATTCACAGCTCAAATTACGATGGAGCAGTCTCTGACCGTTCCTGCAAAGCCAGGAGGCGTAAGGCATATTTAATGGCTCTTTCTTCCAGCGGAATGTTGTGATCGCTTCTTGAAATAAACAAACTCAATTGTTCTGTAATATAGTGGTCTGGGGCCATTCACTCACTTCCCAGAGGTGTGTGATGGACATATAAGAACACTTTACATATTTAGGGAAACTGTTGGGGTGAGAGAGAAAGAATGCGTGACAAATTCCACAGGGCTCCACCTATCAATTCTGAGAACTCCAGGCTCAGAGTAAACCAGAAAACTGGCCTGCAAGCCGGGCTGGGGGTGGGGAAGGAGAGCTCTGAGATTCCACTGCTGACTACAGAGGTCACATGGCCCTGACACATAACTTTTACCGAGTTGACTATATCTCACTTCCTGTAAGTGCCTGTCCCTCATGCTCACTTTCAAGGACTTGGCCAATCTCCTTTTATAAATAGAACAATGCTTTATATTTCTCTATTACTCTGGAGTGACTATATCAATAATGCAGGAAACGCATCTGTCCAGCACAATGAGATTATTTTTCTGATTTCGGTTGACAGTTATGGTAATAGTTTGGCAAACAATCTACTCCACCATCAACGACCGCAGATTACAGCTGTTTTTAAAAATCTCAGCCACTTCTGGAAACTGGGAAGATGGATTGTGCATTGGGAGAGAGACGGAAAGACATGCCATAAGCCTTAATGGTAGAAAAATTCTTAACTCTTTCTGCACATCAAAAGCGAAGTAAATATTAAGGGAATCACAACGTGTTACCTATGGATGCTCCGTAATGAGAACAAGATGAAGAGACAGGGTTAGGAGTGTCCAACACGGCCAGAGGGGCTGCAAGGCAGTTGAGTGAGCCTGAAAAATTTCAGAGCTCTGCTTTTTACACTGATAAATTTCCTAAGTCGCCCAGGAGTTACTGCAAATATTTACAGGGAAGAAAATTGAGAAAGAATATTATCATCTCTTCCATATTGGCCTTGATGAATAGAGCCACTTGTCAGTCAATAATAAGGACCCACGCCTAGGATTTTTCATGTTTGTTTAAAAAAAGAAAAAGAAAAAAAGAAAAAAACGGTTTAATTCTACTTCTGCAAAGGTGATGAATAGAAGTTAATTTTTTTTTTCCCCCATTGGAACTTCTTAAGTCTTAACAAAACACGTGCTTTTTCCTAAAAGTTCATAACAGCTCTGAAATAGGCTTTATTTTCTATAAGAATTTTCCCCCTTTGGTGTCTTTTTCTCTCACTTCCGTTTCATAAGAAGTAGAATGCTGATCTTGCTAGCGGCCTGTGACCCTGGCATTTGGCCAGCCATTGTTACCCAGGGGCCAGGAGACAGAAGGCTGGCTGTGCAAATCTCCCAAGGTGCGAGATTCTTCCCCTCAGGGTTCCAAGGTGAAGGCATTCAGAAGTGAAGTTGCAAAGGGGAAACCACTGGACTGTGCCTAGTCCTCACACCCAGGTGAGTTCATTTTTCTTGTGAACTTTTCACCTAGGCCCCAATTAGTATCCTATTAACCTCCTTAAATATGGAATTGCTAAGATCTTAGAATACTCCAAAATGGACTATTAGCCAGCCCATTTCCTGGCTCCATCAGATGAAAATGCCAACGTAGGTCATACAACAGAATTATCTTGATTAATTTCAGCTCTCTCCCACAGGGCATGATATCATGCAAGTTAAAGGGGATTCAGATGTGATGCATCCTTTCGATGATGGATTAAACATAGGGTTCTTTAAAAAACATGTACAACTCCGGGTTTATAAAGATTTTCCTTTTTAACGTGACAAACATGTTAAACGTGCTAAACTGATCAATTATCCGAATGGGGCCTTCCCTTGAATGTACTTTTTCATGTGCACATTCTCCAAGGCCTAAAATGGAAAAAGGTTTATTTTCCCCAGTAACTGCTATGTTAGATCAGAAACTCTCAGCATTAAGCCCCATTCATATCCGTAGATGTTGGCTGGTTTTTAAACACACCATGAAGATGCTATTTCCACTCCAGAGGCCACTCAGAATGGCATTTGCAAATATAAATGGCTTTGCTAAGGCTAAAAAAAGCAACAAATTTCCCATCCTTTCTCATATATTCCTAAAGGCCTGCCTTAAGAAAGTACTTAAAAAGAAACACTGTATGTTTGTAATATCACATATATTGGTGTGATTTATTTACAATCGGTAGATTTAATTTGTTTTCACGTATAAAGCAGCTTGAGAGACTGATTGGCAACTGCAAATATTGCAGCACAGCATGTCAGACCCATCTAAATTACGTTATCACAAGAAGAGTGACTTAGGTGAGGTTATTTGGTTCTTCAAATGTAGAAGAGAACTAGTTCTTTAAAAGGCTCCTTGTTTCTATCGAATTATCTTACACAAAAATAACACCACCTTTGGATGGAGCAGTTACTTAGGCTATTCCATCCATGTTGTGTCTCTTTTGTGTTTACAAGCAATGGAGGCACATCTTGCTTCTATAAACACTGGACCTGGCTCAACACTCCCTAGCCTTTATTAGACAAACATGCTTAATTTTCTCATTTCGACTATTCAACTTTTAAATTATATCATATTTAAATTAAATCACATTTCAATGTTCAGGCATTCCTTCCCCTACTGTGATATGTATTCTTTTTTTCAATTTCTCTAGCAAATGCTATAACATCCAACTGCTCTATGAAGCATCTTTAAAATTCAAAAGGTCTACTTTTCTGACTCAAAGCTTCATAGGCGCCCACTTAGCACAGGTTGGGCTGTGACACTGACTATAGCAATACCTTCTGGGGGGCGGGGGGAGGGGGCGGGACTCTTGCTTTCTTTTCTGATCAGACCACTGATCGCTAAGAAGCAGTGGTCATCTGCTACCTTTTCGACACTACGGCAGTAAATAAACTGCTTGCCACCTTCAAAGAGACTGAAAGCTGCACAAGGATGTGTATGTTATCAAGTCGCATGTAATGTCTATAAGGCTAAGGGAGCTTCAGAGTCCCCCTTCTCTGCTCCCTGAGATACAAATTCTGAGGTCTGCAGCTAAAGGGTTCAGATTTCTAGGAGCTGGGAGAGAAATTCTACCCTCATATTCTGACATCAGATCCCCCCAATCCTGGCTCCATTTACTGACCTAGTTAGCAAATTAGGTCGATGTCCAGGACAAGATGTTGTGATATTAAAACAAACGAACAAAAAAATGTGACTTCATAATAGTAGTTAGGAAAGTGTCATATTTCAGGACTTTTTTTTTTCTTTTTCTTTCTCCATAGGAGTATTTCTATAAGTCCCTCTAACTCATTTATATGTATTCTCGACACTTTAATCTATTCATGTAGTTCCCAAGCAATGTGACTTATGTTTTATGTGAGTAAAAAGAAAGGAATTTGGACTCAGAGATTTAAAAATCACACTGGGTATGTCTCCCACCCCTTACTTTTAATTGTTCTGATTGTTTATAATTTCAAAAGAAATACACAGTAGTCTTTAAATTAATTAAAATTAAATAAAATAAAAAGTCCGGTTCCTCAGCTGTGTCTGCAACATTTTAAGCACTCATTATTGTGGATGGTTCTTTTATTAAATACACTGGTTTATAGTGAAAATGCTCTTTTACCCCCAGCATACAAATCCCAAAACGCATCTCAGTTGAAAGCACCAATTAAGGTTTAGTATAAACTCTTTAGATGTTTTCTTATGCATGTCCCCAAATACCTTATTTCATACATTCTGATCAGTAGCTTGCCCTTTTCTCTGAAAAACAGACCTCAGACATCTTTCTATTTTGAGTCTCATAGATTAATGACATGGTGTTCCATAGCACAGATATGTCATGCTTTATGTAATCACTCCTCTCGAGTTGAATATTTAGCTGGCTTTCAGTCTTTCACTATTTCATCGATGATGAAATGGGCACCCTTATTCAGGTATCTATGGACGTGCATGTACATTTTCTGTGGATAAGATTCCTACAAGCTGGGCTCTTTTTAACCCCCGAATTGGCCCTCTCCTGTCTGCCTCGTGCACTATGTCTGGGGTGTACCGATGGTAGGACCAAGGCCTTACAGCATTTACCACCCTCCCTGGGATTAGTGCCACCAGCGTATTTTTTGACTTTCAGTGGGAACTGAAAATGCATCCATGTGACAGAGTCACAACTCTCACTTGCAATTACTCAGGAGAACCAAGCCGTGTTTGATAGTTGGGCCCTTAGCCGTGGCTATTAAGCACTAGCACAGCTTGTGTGCTCAGTCCCATCTCTCTATCTCCATCCAGTCCAGGACGAAAGATTCTCGTGTGCTCACTCCCCCACTCCATTAGCACAAGCCCTGCTTTTACGTTGGTCCTTCGTAAGGTCTCTCCTGGATCACCACAACAGCCAACTAATTAGAACCCCTATCTCCCAAGGTTCTCCCCTTCCCACGTGCCACCAGGGAGGTGACCAGGGATGTGCCTGAAATGTCATCTGCCCATCCCAGCAAAGCCCGAACTCCTGAACATGGCTCACGACATTCTTCATGAGCTTCGGCATCAGCTCCCACCACCGATACCCGCCATGCCAGCCCAGATCCCTGTGGACTCCAGATGGCACCCCAACTGCTCTGCCTGCTCTCTCTGTCTGGACGCCATTCCTTCGAAACTCCTCTTAGACATCACACCTTCACAGAAGAGCTTACCTGATGCCTCTCCCTACCCGAGGAGGTTATGTGTCTCTTCCCCATTTCTCCTCCCTCAACACCTGACGCTGTACAAACTCTGACATGACACTACACACAATTACAATTTGGGGACATATGCTTGAATTTCCTTTTCTACTCATCAACGAACCCAAGCTTAGCATCTACGATGCCTTTCTCGATTCAGTGCAGTGATCGCGACACAGTAGATGTGAAATGAATGGCTGCTGAATCAAACAGTTCTGTGTAAGGACCTCCCATACACGCACTCCCTGTGGACCAGACCTCGAGGTAGGCAAGTGTGGATGTCTGCATCTGCCGTACCGCACGCTATGAACAAACCCTCTCTCCCTCTCACCATCACAGCTTCTTACTGGTGTTCAGTGAATATGACGTGAAAAAAAATCTGACTCTTCTAGGCCTGGTGGGAAACTTTAGATGGTTTTACTCAGTTGCTTTGCCAAGCTTGTTCTTGCATCCTTCCCAGGGCAGAGTATCAGAACTCGCTTCTCCTAGGTTAGGGCCGTCTCCCCTACTGTAACGACAGTAAGAGAGATGAATTTTCCAAAATGAGGCAAGCCAGTGAACTGTGGTGCCAGGGTAAATCTTATTACTTTCAAGGTGTCGAGTCTGTTATACTCACTCAAGTGTAGCAATGCTGTATTTTTAAAGGGAAAGGAGATGGTAGTCTCTGGTAGGAGGTGTTTTTTTTCTTTGTTTGGTTTTTTGTTGTTGTTGTTTTGTTTTGTTTTGTTTTTTAAGACGAACCTCCCAGGTTTGGAAACCCTGTGTATCAACAGAGGCAATGCCTTTAGGGAGTGCATTAAGATCATTAAAACGATCCCAAAGTGTGTATTCAAATGGGTCAAAGAAGTTGATATCAGTGATGTCCACCTGCCTCCTGCCTGAGATAAAATTAAACAAACATGGGCCTTTGTTTCTAGGCAAATGAATTCCCCAGTTTTGATCATTTCTGTGTTGGCTCTGAGATGAGGACGTTTATTTATTTATTTATTTTTTAGAGTTGAGAAAGAGTGAAAGAAAATTAGCAAAAGTGTGGCAGAATAATCCACTGAAAGAACTTTTCCGAAAAGAGGAGTGAGAACTCTTAAATGATAGCTCCACATCATTAAAATCCATGTCACTCTACATTTTACTATTTAAAAAGCTGATCTTTGGTGTGGATTAAATCGATGTATAGAGTAAGACATATTGTGCTGCAATGTTTGGGTTCTAAGGAAGTATTTCTCCAAGTAAAGTCTTTAATCCAGTCGTGGACTATAAAGGTTCTCTGAGGGGTCCTAGACCTTATTCCCAAAATTAAAATTTGTTCTATGCTGGTTATGTGTAAATGACATCAAATTCCACTGGATGTTGGTGGCCATTAAATGAGTTATGAAAAAGTACTAACAGATGATATTGATAAACTAAAATTAGCATGCTAAGGGAGTTTACTCTGGACCTTAATCTAGTATGGTGCCAGGAAGTCTGGCTGCTCCAAAAAGCTTGGCGATGCTGTGAAGCTCCTCCTGTTTAGGGATGTAAGCAGATGACTGGAACTCTCAGTCTCCAGGAAGTGAGCTTTGTTATCAGTGCATCGTTAGCATCTTATTGAGTTGTCCTTGGTTTTTAATTGCTGCTGAGTTTATATTAATATTTTACTTGGGTTGATTGTTAGGTTCTTGCATTTGATCTTTTTCTCTGTAGTCCCTTTTAAATCAGAAGAACTTTATTCTACTTTTTTTTTTTCCTAATGATATTGACTTTTTAAAACTCTAGGCCAGTTGATGATAGATTATGCTTCATTTTAGATGTGCCTTATTGTATTCTCAAGGTGTGATTTATCTTTTCCTCCTATCCTCTGTATTTCTTTTAAACTAGAAATTATTTATAGAGGATGGATTAGATTTAGGTTAAACTTTTTCTGGCAAGATTACCCCCTCAGGTGATACATATTTCATTAGGCATCATATCAAGAACTGTATTATGCCAAGTGGTCCTATTATTAGCGAGGCTGCTGTTTGATTTGTTAATTTTGTTAAGGTGATAACTACTGGATACTTCCACTATAAAAGTGCATATTTTCTTTTGTAATTAATAAGTACTCTCTAGGGTTACTATATTTGTTTTCAATTGTGGCTGTAATAAACTATCACAGACATTGTATCATAAACCAATACAAATCACTGTCTAAAGTTCTATAGGTTAGAAGTCCAATCTAAGTGGATTCCATAGGCTAAAATCGGTGAGTTGCTAGGACTTCCTTTCTCGTAGTTCCAGGGAAGAATCTGTTTCCTTGAATTTTCCAGCCTCTGGAGGCCACATCCACCCCCTGGCCCTTTCTTTCCATCTTCATAGCCAGCAATCGCTGGCAAAGTCCTTCTCAAATTAGACCTCTCTTACTTTCTCTCTGCCTCCCAGTTCTACCTTTAAGCACCGGTGTGATTAAATTGGGCCTATTAAGATAATCCAGAATAATCCCCATATTTTAAGGTCGGATGATTAGCAACTTTAATTCTACCTGCAACCTTTATTGCCTTTTGCCATATAACCTAATATATTCTCAGGTTCCAGAAAATAGGACATAGATATCTTTGGGAGGCCATTATTCTGCCTTCCACAGGGATACTTTGTCACTGTGCAAATAACCTGTTCCTTAACAACCTTCTACTTCATAGTTTAATCTCTTAAGATAATCCTCAGTTATATCAGTAACTGGAGAATGAAAATATTGAGAAATGCAAACTCGTGATCTAATTATATTATTCCTTTTACAGTTTTTAGCTAGCGTTATTCTCTAAAAAAGGGCCGTACATTTTATCTCCTTTACATATTTTTTATTCCTTTTCGATGTCACTGTGCTTTTAGTGTATCATAATAAATTATTCTTATTTTTCTTTTCGATGTACCAAATTTGGCTGGTGCAAGTCCATTACATCTGGATCCTATGACCTTTTGACATATACCCTTATTTTCTGTTCCAACTACATGCCAGAGGCACACCTTATACGTTCTCTGAATGAAATCTGATATCATCTATTTCTCTGAGAAGATTCTTCCTTGCCTCTTTATTCAAAGACAGCAGTGATACTTAGAAATTAAAATCTGAGTGTTAGCTATGCTTACTGCTGCTGGAGTATCACTGTCTCTAGGTTAAGGATGGATGGATGGATGGATGGATGGATGGATGGATGGATGGATGGATGACAGGTAGATAGATAAAAACATAGTCAAATATAAACTGAATTCAGATCAATATTTCCAATATAAATTTAATATAACAAAATTTAACTTAATTAAAAAAAATATTTAACGTTTTTCTTACAATGAAATCTTGGGTCCTAATTCTACAGTGCAGAAAAAGAGGAAACTCATTATCACAATAAGTATTACTACCGACAATAATCCTTCTGTGTAATTTAAGATTTATTTGCCATTCTTTTTGTTCTCAAAATACATTCCACCAAAAATGTTTGAATTGTGTCCAAAAGTTACTTGCTATAATGAGTTTCTCTATGTCATCATTGATTTCATAAAAAGTTACATGTATTTCTTCCTCTTTCATTTCATTTGGTGGGGGGTTGACTTAATGTTATTCTTTAAAATGCAAAATATTTACATCATTTAGAAGTCAAACCCACAGAAACTATGTTCTCAGTCAAGTTTCTTTCTCATTTCTACAGTCTCCACCCACTCCCTAGTGAGAACCTTCCTAATTTGTCTGATTAACCTTTAGATGTTTCTCTTTGGAAAAATAAGTACATGCATATATTTTTTGTCATTTTCTAATTAAAAGTCTACTCTGTTTTGTTTTTGTTTTTGCTTTTGTTTTTTTACCTAAAAATCTGAAATCATAGAGTGGATTCTTTGTTCTTGATCAGACACAGATGGTACAATTCCCATGAGGTAATTACTAATACTATCAGCATTTTGTAGATGAGGAAACTGAAGCATATGGGAAAATGAACCATTGATGAAAATCACTCAGTTTATGTGGGCAGCCGAGGTAGAATGTGGACCTAAGCACGTGTACAATCCTTTTATCCTCCCCTGAAACAATGCCAGCGATGCTGCCAAAGTTTATTTTTCTTTTGTTCTTTTGTTTTATTTCTTTTCTTTTCTTCCCTCTTTTTTTTCTTCCTTCCCTCCATCTTTTTTTTTTCCTCCCTTGAATGGGATTTTAAGAATTGAGTCTAGAATACCTAATCATAATTAGAAGTTCATGAATGTAGTTCAATTATTTTATTTTATTAGCACATGCATTAAAGTGCTAATCGTTGATTGTCAGAGTTAGAAGGAAACTTTGAAATGATTGGTCCCGACACTTTTATCTCTCAGGTTAAGACTAGTGAACACATGGGTGGAAAAGACTGACCCAATATCAAATAGTTAGCGGCAGAGTGACATCTAGAATTCTGGTCTCCTAAGTACTCATTTAAAGGTATTTTTCACTATAATGCAAGTTTTGATTGGGCAGGCACAGATAGCTAACATCCACAATAGCAGAGAGCTCAAGAAAAATAGGCATGCACCATCGCTTTTTGTTTAAAGCCTTACGTAATGAATCCAATAACCCAAAATGTTGTCATCATCTTCCTCCCATTCTTACTTCAGCAGTCAGCATTTGACAGCTATCTATAGAGTGCGGTGAAATCTCCTGATGGAATGTCTACTCATCACACGTGAAGAACTTAAGTACATTGAGTTGTTAGAAAGCACAGCTCTAACCCGAAGGAAGGCTTAGCGGCTACGTTTCAAAAATAGAGTCAAGCGAGGAAAGCAGTCCCAAGAGGAAGCCTGTGAAGTGCTAGCCTGCAATGATTTGGAAAGAAACACATTTCAGCACTACTGTGGAACGTGTACATTATGTTGTCTGTAGGTGCATTAGTAGGTCTTTACCTAAGTACCTAAGGGGAAGTTTCCAACCACTCAGCCTCACTCACCAGTGT
>NW_011888815.1:3397096-3420367 GCF_000151845.1 Pteropus vampyrus | reverse complement strand
GGATGGATGACAGGTAGATAGATAAAAACATAGTCAAATATAAACTGAATTCAGATCAATATTTCCAATATAAATTTAATATAACAAAATTTAACTTAATTAAAAAAAATATTTAACGTTTTTCTTACAATGAAATCTTGGGTCCTAATTCTACAGTGCAGAAAAAGAGGAAACTCATTATCACAATAAGTATTACTACCAACAATAATCCTTCTGTGTAATTTAAGATTTATTTGCCATTCTTTTTGTTCTCAGAATACATTCCACCAAAAATGTTTGAATTGTGTCCAAAAGTTACTTGCTATAATGAGTTTCTCTATGTCATCATTGATTTCATAAAAAGTTACATTTATTTCTTCCTCTTTCATTTCATTTGGTGGGGGGTTGACTTAATGTTATTCTTTAAAATGCAAAATATTTACATCATTTAGAAGTCAAACCCACAGAAACTATGTTCTCAGTCAAGTTTCTTTCTCATTTCTACAGTCTCCACCCACTCCCTAGTGAGAACCTTCCTAATTTGTCTGATTAACCTTTAGATGTTTCTCTTTGGAAAAATAAGTACATGCATATATCTGTTGTCATTTTCTAATTAAAAGTGTACTCTGTTTTGTTTTTGTTTTTGCTTTTGGTTTTTTACCTAAAAATCTGAAATCATAGAGTGGATTCTTTGTTCTTGATCAGACACAGATGGTACAATTCCCATGAGGTAATTACTAATACTATCAGCATTTTGTAGATGAGGAAACTGAAGCATATGGGAAAATGAACCATTGATGAAAATCACTCAGTTTATGTGGGCAGCCGAGGTAGAATGTGGACCTAAGCACGTGTACAATCCTTTTATCCTCCCCTGAAACAATGCCAGCGATGCTGCCAAAGTTTATTTTTCTTTTGTTCTTTTGTTTTATTTCTTTTCTTTTCTTCCCTCTTTTTTTTCTTCCTTCCCTCCATCTTTTTTTTTTCCTCCCTTGAATGGGATTTTAAGAATTGAGTCTAGAATACCTAATCATAATTAGAAGTTCATGAATGTAGTTCAATTATTTTATTTTATTAGCACATGCATTAAAGTGCTAATCGTTGATTGTCAGAGTTAGAAGGAAACTTTGAAATGATTGGTCCCGACACTTTTATCTCTCAGGTTAAGACTAGTGAACACATGGGTGGAAAAGACTGACCCAATATCAAATAGTTAGCGGCAGAGTGACATCTAGAATTCTGGTCTCCTAAGTACTCATTTAAAGGTATTTTTCACTATAATGCAAGTTTTGATTGGGCAGGCACAGATAGCTAACATCCACAATAGCAGAGAGCTCAAGAAAAATAGGCATGCACCATCGCTTTTTGTTTAAAGCCTTACGTAATGAATCCAATAACCCAAAATGTTGTCATCATCTTCCTCCCATTCTTACTTCAGCAGTCAGCATTTGACAGCTATCTATAGAGTGCGGTGAAATCTCCTGATGGAATGTCTACTCATCACACGTGAAGAACTTAAGTACATTGAGTTGTTAGAAAGCACAGCTCTAACCCGAAGGAAGGCTTAGCGGCTACGTTTCAAAAATAGAGTCAAGCGAGGAAAGCAGTCCCAAGAGGAAGCCTGTGAAGTGCTAGCCTGCAATGATTTGGAAAGAAACACATTTCAGCACTACTGTGGAACGTGTACATTATGTTGTCTGTAGGTGCATTAGTAGGTCTTTACCTAAGTACCTAAGGGGAAGTTTCCAACCACTCAGCCTCACTCACCAGTGTCCCAAGAGCAAGTGTTAACAGCGCAGTAACAGCGTGTGGCTCGCTGATACGGTGTCTTACATCTCCAGAATGGTACCAAAGCTGTTAGTGGGAGTAGAATCAAGATTTTGACAGCTATTGTGAGATTGCACTTTACTCTTACCGCTGTGAGTTGAAAATGAATATCGGGTCAAGCATTACTGTGAGGTGGAAAACCACGGACTCGGTTCTGGATTATTCTATCCAGCAGGAGATTCTCCTCCGGAAGGCTTTCCCGCCCTGGTGGAAAGCCTGGGTTCTGATGGGGCTTTCTTTGTGTTTTCCTCATAACCAAGTATCTCCCTGTGCCCTCAATTTTTCATCTTAAAGAAAAAACAAAACAAAACAAAACACAACGCCGTTGGTAGGCCCACAGTGGTTTCCGTTTAGATGTGCTGTCAGTTTATTTTTATGGCAGTACCCATTGATGCACTTTTTTAAGCATTTAAAATTGTATGACAAGGTCCTCGGTGTAGGATCACATGTTACAAAGGTCTTACTTAGATTGAGAAGATGCAGAATGATCTCAAAGACTGTAATATTGAGTGAGCTCTCTGCCTCTGTTCCTCCTTCCCCTCGCTCCTGACCCTTCCCTTGACATTTGACAGCCCAGGTGAGTCCCCAGTGGCCGGTGGTTCTAATCAGAGGCCTCCAAGGTTCTCCTGGGCTCTTTCCTGATATCCTTGCACATATGAGTCTTAGGTACTGTTGTCAGAATAGGACTAGGATAAGCAAGCCTGAGTAGCAGTTCTTTATATCCGTGGTGAGATTTTCTAAGATAGAGGAGCCAAGAAATAATGAGACTAGCGTTGCTTCATTGATCGAATTTTTTTTTTTTTCCTTTTTTGCTGATAAGGAAGACGATAAAAATTTCCCATGTCATTTTGTGTTTGGGAAACTCCACTAGCCCAAGTTCCGAAGAAGCTAAGAATCAGAAAGGAGATGAATCTCATCCAGGCTGACTGAACAGGACTCATAATCAATCACTTCATAGAACATAATACCAGCAAACAACACAAGAGTTGCCAGCTGCACAATAAGGAAAGTGGGTATCACCACAGACCTTTAGAATTCTGAGGGGCCCAGAGAGCTTCGAAGGTGAATTAGCTAAGTTCAGAGAAGTGATATAACATTCTTAAGGCTCTAAAGAGAATTTTGGAAATTCCTACCAAATTTAAAACTGTGAAATATTTAGATCTGGATAAAAACAAACTTAGTTCGATTATAGTTTAGATTTATGACTCAAAATTAATGCACTGGCTATCTGCTAATATATATATATATTATATGCATTTTTATAAGAAGAAAAACAACAACCTATATAATGATACTATTCTCCTACTTTGTTTATTAATATATTATTATCTGTTTAACAAATATTCATATAGCTTTTACCTTGTGCCAAGCAATGTCCTAAGTGTTTTACAAAAATGGACTCACATCATCCTCACAACCACTTGATGAGTTAGAAACTATTATTATCTCTATTTAAACATAAGAAAGACTGAGTCTCCGGGAGGTTGTACAACCTGCCCAAGTTCACAGAGCATGTAATAATTTTTTTCCCCAAAGAATATTGTCAGAATTTGATAGAGGAAAATTCCTCATTTCCTTCTCTCCATCCTAATCATATCTACCACCATAATTTCTTCTATTAACTCCCTGCTCTAGGCCTGGGGAAGAAGGCAGTGTTTCCTTCAGCTATCTAGCTATCCTGCTAGATAGATGTTTTCTAAATGCTTATGTCAACCGTGTAGCCGTAATTCCTCATTGTAAATATTCTCATGAGTTTTTTAGGTTTTCTAATAAACAGACAAGATGGCAGACTCACAGCTACAGAATATCTAAAAAATCTTGGTTGTGGTAGAAAGAGGAAAATAAAACAGAGGAGTTAATTGTAACCAATTATCTCAGGGAGTCCAAGTCTAAAGAATGGCTCACTCCTTTCTTTTTCTGACTCATAAGTTTTATGGAATCACTGGGTATAATAATGCATTGAGTTTTATTCTGGAGACCTCAACCCTCTATCATCAAGTTAACTGAACCACGAAGAGTGCTAAACTCTGGTCTCAGATGGGGTACATGCACACTCACACCCCCACATACCATTAAATATAGCGTTACGTCGATTTGGTATTTCTCCGCACAAAAAATTCTAGGCCATTGAAGATGGAAGAGTTTTTGAAGAGCCAGAGTTTTTATTCCATAATAATGACAGTGACCAAGATGGCAATAAAATGGCCAATTTACCGACTGCTGACTATGTTCCAGGCACCGTGCTTTGCAGTTATAAAGATCACTTCATTTAATCACTACCACAATTGTGTATCAAGTATAAAGATCTCGTTTAACCAATGAGGAAATCAAAGCTCAAAGAGTTAAATGAACTTTCCCAGGTCACACAACTAACAAGCTGTGTTCGATTCTCTTATTCGCCAGGCTTTTACGTGCTATGTCAAGTTCGTCAGATATTAGTTAAGCTTGATACACTGTGTACCTTAAAGGGAGTATAAGCGTGTTATCTGAAGACCTCACTTTAAGAATCGCTGGGTCATCTGCTGGATTTTCTCTGATTCTTACCTTTATCTCTAAAAACTATTACCAGAATCTACAAATCTGCAGAGAAAAGAAACCACCTTCCTGAGCCCAATTTCAGCCTGATTCAATGTGTACAGTTGGCTCCTTCTAGTCAGGATCTAGATTGTAAAAGCTGTGGTCAAACTAGTTGAATTTTGAGTTAGGAATGACTTTTCTCTCTGGAATATGCTGGGCTTCTACACTCGTTTGCCCGTCATTGGTTGTTGTGAACCACTCGTCAAAGAATACCAAAAAGGCTGTAGTTATCATAAAATGACTACTCCCCTGGTGATTAGAGATACTTGGTGATTTGCTGCTTCTTCTACCCCCTTCGAGGGACGATCATACGTGTCTGATGGTGTTGGAAACATACTAAGAGAACTCACACATCCCTTTTCAAACTGGAACCACATGCTGAAAGAGGAGATTAATTTATGTGACTTTCTAGCTAATCACCCTGGCATCTGCCTGTTTGCACAGCGCCCAGCATTTTCTCTGGAATAGGTGAAGCTGTGAAAATACACTAGTCCACTCAGAGGTGGAAAGGTCTCCAAAGCACAGGCTGTAGTACTTCCATCGAGAGCTCTTAGAAAGAACAAAATGTGTCCTTTGTTTTATTCACTTGGAGCTGGTTTCAAGAGCGAACAGGAAAACAACGCAGAATGCTATCCAGTATACTTGGCACGGTTTACTGCCGATTGAAACTAATAAAACACTTTGATATCCTGTTATTCACACCAACACCAGCATCGGTAACATTTACCAAGCACGCGTCGTACCTGGCGCTTGGTTGGTGTTACCACGTAAAAATGAGCCCTGGCTAGTTATGTTTTTAGACTTAACCATTTTTTCCCCTTAACTAAATCACTAAGAAAATTCTGCCTTCGGAGCCACGACTCTTTATAAAGTTAGGCATTAGCAATCATGCCCTTCTGAGACAACATCCTTTCCTGACGCGCTGCCCACCTGCCCTGAGCTTAAGCAGAAATGCGTGGGGACCTGGAATGATGGAGCTGAAATGAATGAATCTGGACCTTGGTCATTCTCTCCAGCTCTGACTTCAGAAAGATGCCACCTTCCTACTCACTTGTACACAGTTCTTCCATCAGTATACAGACCCTGTCACTGATGTTTATAATCCACACAGAGAAACAGAATGTCAGTACCTTTCCCCAACACAATCTCCAAATAAAGATGACTTTCACTTGGAACTAAACCCTAAGACTACCCAGAACTACTCAGAGCCATCACTAACTGTTCCTATTCCTCATCTGAAGAGCTTGGCAAGTCCCTGACATTACAGCAAAAGTCCTCCTACTAGGACCTTGCCAACTTCAGCTTCAATTCCATCAGTAAACAACTTTGACTGCGTTGGGAAAATTCCATTAATCATTCATGTTCTGGGAAGAATGATACACACAAAGGAGCTGTCAGCACTAGGCAGCAACTTTCCACTTGTTTGGTAATTAAGAACTCCAGGCCTTCTAATGGTGCCGAGATGCAAATTCATTGCCCGGTTGGAGCCACCAGAATGAACTGAGAAGAATTCACTTGCACTGGAACCCTAAACATCAATGATTTGATGGATCTTTCCCACTCCTGTTAGGTGAACAGCAGGCATGTTGCTTCAAGCTGGAATGACACTCTGTGCAAAGCTTGTGCTTCCTTTAGGTACATAGCGACACTCTAGGATGCATCTTCAAGCCTGTTTCTGCTCTATGTTTTGATTATAGAAATACATAAATACACGTTTTCCCTAAATCAAACTTTTACATCACCCAATATGGTGAATTGCACTTTGATTTAAATACTGAGTAAGATTTCATTTTCCTCTGCGGGAACCGTATCATTTAGCAGAACAGAAATCCAGAAAACGAACATTAGACTTTTCCATGCAACAGGTTTTCTTTCTCTCCTTTTTAATGAGTTACACATTAGTACGTCTATTTTGGAGTGCCAGGGACAATTTGATACTTAAAATTTACTAGGAATTCATCCCGGGAATTAGGAGAAGCTGTGAAACTGATCCTTTGGTGAACCAGAGATCCCTAATGCGTCCTAACCAGTTTCTTACATCATCAGAAAAGTATAACCACAACATCACACTTAGGAATCCAGATGGCGTTCAAATGACCCAGGGGCACTGTCATCATTTGCTACTCTCTTCTTTCTTTCTTTTTTTTTTAATCATCAAAATGTCCACTTGAAACATGTAACTGTGTGTCACAGGATAGGTGAGTCCAGTCAGGTGAAACTCACATATCGATGACAATAAAAAAGAGACGTTCTCACTGACCCTTTCTGGGCATGTCTCTCTGGGTTACTTGGTCTTCGAATGGGACACTCTTAACCTACTGCTACTCCCTGAGAAAACAGTGCTGCAGCGGAATCTCCAGACTTCTTTTTAACTGATTTGTTTCAACATTAGGCTTCCATACATTTGGATTTCAAGTGAGGCTTCTGGCCTCTCTTTAAGTAAAATGTGTTTGTCTACAGGTGAAGATGCACTATAAAATGTAAACTCTGAGGCTGGATGGTGAGTGCTGTTTATAAAACCGTAAAAGTATAAGGAAATGATAGTTTCTTAATAGTCATTTTTCTCCAACTATGTAGCAGTCTGCCTTGTTTTTAGTACTCTTCCTCTGATACGTTTTCTCAGCATTTTGCCAATTTAATGAGCCTTGGCAATAAGAAAACGTCCTGAAAGAATCATTAGAAAGAACTTTTTTTCCTCAGTGGCTTCTCTTTTTGTGGAAGACATTTGTTCTACGTGATATTAATCCATTATGCCGAAAACAAATTTCATACAAAGCACAACAGAAGAAGGTAATATTGCCCTATGCTCTCATCTCTTTACACACAAAAGGTGTTTATGTGAATGTATGCTATTCCGTTATACAGTGAAATATTTCAAAGCACTTGTCTGTTTTCTTAAAAACGCAGGTTACATTGACTATGCATGTTTAAATTTCCATTTTGCCTTTAGAGATACAAAAAAAAAGGTCACTCAAATAACAAATTATTGCATTTATGTGTCTCCAGTATCACATTTGTGATTTCTTTTTAGAATAAAATAAAGCAGTTTCATGATATTTTAGCTCCGGGGGAAATTTTCACGTGTTCGACTCGCGCAAATCGACGATTTGTGTATGGACATTTTCGGAGCTATGCGAGATCGTTAGAGTAGAAATGCTAGTAAGTTAAAATGTTGGGACTCAGTTTTCCCCCTGACTTCCGGCCGAGATCGAGGTAAGCGAGAGAAAGATGGGGACTGGAGGAGAACAAGGAAGGGATGAAGTTGACCGGACCCCATTCACACCCATCAACACTCAGGAATTCTGCCACAAACAGAATTCGTTGCTTGTTTACTCCAATTCAGTCTGCTGGACCGTGGCCACCAAAGCGTCAGGCTCTCACGTTTCCGTCTTAGATCACGACTTCCTTTCCTTCCAGCTCTTTCTCCCTCCGTACGTCATTGTCCACCAGCTTCTCATCTTCGCCGCGACTCCTAGTGCCTGATTTCTTTACTTCTTGCATCGGAACCTTCCTCACATCTCTTCCTTCTGCACTTCATCTAGAACGCTATGGATAATTTTCCCCAAACATCATCGAATTAACATCATCCATGGCCTCGCACCCTCCACCTCATGTGCCAGCTGGAGCTGGCTTCCTGGGTATGGGACCAGTGCAGTCGCACAGGGTCACATGATCAGAAAGTGGCTACTGACTTGGGGTTTGCTGCCCTCTAGTCAACATCTTGGAATTATTAGTAATTCTACCTTTGCATTTGTGTCCTATAGATGACGTCTGAATTGACAGGAAAGTACATGTCAGGGCCTTGGAGCCTCTGCTCCTGCAGGGACCACCTGCTGCCACATTCTCACCTCCCTGGGATAGCCTCCTACCTGCCTATTTCTCAGTCCCTGCCCAACGACCACTGTCACCTTTCACCCCTGAATAAGGTGGGTCCTGAATAAGGGATGGTAAAGGTCATTGTTGGGCACATGCTACGTGCATCCCAAGTATGGCGTGGGGCTCTGGAGGCCTCTGAGTGTCTAAGCTCACCCCATAGTTATCCTGGAGGCAGAAGGAGCGCCACGACATCAAGTAGCCAATAAAAAAGTACTATAACAGGTCAAAAGCAAGACTAAAAGAAATGAAAAGGACTTTTTCCTGCATTTTGAACAAGGGGCTTCCTATTTTCATTTTGTATTAGGTCTTGCAAATGAAGTAGCCGGCCCTGGCCTCGGCCTTCCAGCAGAAGACCTGTGTTTGGTTTACTCTTACAACCTTTGCACTGAGCCTTTGTGGCGGCTGGCGTTTGCAGAAAATGCATCACATACTGCAGTCTCCAACCTCGGCTAGGCCTCAGCGCCATTTGTTAGTCCTCTTTCATGTTGCCCTGAGCAGGTATTTAAAAAAATGATGCCACCATTTTTAAGAGCCCAATTCATCAGCAATGTTCTCTTTGTCAGCCTCAAATCCTAATCCTAACTCATGAAGAATATTGGGGCCGTGAACAGTGAGTTCTTGTAATTACCAGATGTTCCCCGTGGTATAGTCATTTTTATACTCATCTTTTTCCACTTCTCTTTTATCTAAAAATTGCCAACGCCCCCTTTTGTCCTACACATGGATTCCTCTGAGTCTCCCCCTCGCTCTCCTTCCCTCCCATGCCTGTATTTCTGCACTGCCCATTCCCCCACCAACCACTACAACCTGGTTTCTGGTCCCATCCTTCAGGCCGAGGTCGCCCCTGAGATCCCCTGGTAAACAAGGGGTCACTTTCAATGTTTATCTATCCTACACTCTCGATTCCTTTTCACCACGGTTACCGTCATTGGTTGAATGGTGTCCACCTCGAAAGTAAGTAAAAGTTATCCCAGAATCTGTAAATGTGACTTTATTGAGAAATAGGGTCTTTGCAGATGTAATCAAGTCGAGAGGAGGTCATCCTAGAGTAGGGTGGGACCTGACCCAGTGACCGATGTCCTCATTAGAAGGGAGAAATGTGGACACAGACACACAGTGAAGAAGACCATATGAAGACAGAAGACCATATGAAGCCAAGGAAAGCCAAGGCTGACAGGCAACTAACAAAAACTAAGAGACAAGGAAAGATTCTTCCCCTAGAACCTCCAGAAGGAGCATGACCATGCCAACATGGCTCTTCATGTCAGGAACTAGGGGTTTTTTTTATTTTTTATATTTTCATTTTTGTATCTTGGTTTCCTTCACAATTTACAATACCTAATATGTGTTAAATGTTTCCTTGTTTGTCCAGTCTTTACTCATTAACTTATCCAAGGAAGATAATCCTGATTTATCATTTTTAAATGCCATGATGTATAGCCGTGTTATTTTTATGCTGCTTTTATAAAATTTACCTGGAAAGGCTCAAGCGAAGCATTCTTCTCATCCCGTCCTGTCACACCTCACTCCCTAAACCCGCCCCTGCACATGGATAAGCTTTCTTTTCCCTACACCTTCTGGGATGAAGCTTATGTTCTCTTATCAGAAAAACTGGCTATGGCTTCCAGAAGCTAACATCTCAGGAAATTGTTATTCACAAAGTGCTTTGAAATCTTCAGCACAACAGGATACGAAGAATAAAGTGTCTGCTGACGCACACGTATTGAAAACATATGGCTGTGATATAAACGTACATATCTCAGACCCACAAATAATGCACGAGGCAGCATTTAATTTCCTGGTGGAAAGGCTTTCCATTATTTTCTTCCTCAAACTCCCAGTTCCGTCAAAGTAAAGAATAAACACAATTTTCTTAGACAAGTGAAATAATGAGAGCCAAAGCCATTATTCTAGACCATTTAGAGTTTCGATGTAGATAAATGTATAAACTTATAGGACCTTTGGAATAATGGTTGACAGTGGTTAACAATTGATGTTTCTGACTGTTAGAAAAGCACCCAGTAAAGGACCAAGCTCAGGGCAGATTCTAGCAGTAATTCTGATCGAAAATTTTTTTAAGATTTTTAAAAATGTTAGTAAAATACACATAACATAAAATTTCCATTTTAACCATTTTTGAGCCTGTAATTCAATAGTGTTAAGTATGTTTCTATTGCTGTACAATTGATCTCAAGAACACTTTCGACCTGGAAAACTGAAACTCTATATGAGTTAACAACCCCATTTCACCCTCCTCCCAGGCCCTGGCAACCACCATCCTTTCTGTGTCTATGAATCTGACTATTTCAGGTACCTCGTACAAGCAGAATCGTGCAGCATTTGTCTTCCTGGGACCAGCTTATTTCACTTAGCACCGTGTCCTAACTATGTTGCAAATGTTTGGGAGCATATGTCAGATAATTCAAAAGCTGGGTCAGGAAGTGGCTGCACTGGATCTTAACCCTCTCTCTCTCAGTCGCTCTCAGCTCTGGAAAATATTTCTTCACATGTGGTGCAGAATTTGAAAATATTTTTTTAATATCCCTGATAATATGTCTTCAGTTAATTTCGCTCAAACGCGAAGACTATAAAGTTCCCTTAAGGAATTCTAATATTTCGTCTTTATTCTTAAAGTGAAAAAATTACTATATTAGCACTCTAAAATTAGATTCGGGCTACTCCAGATAATGAGTAACTAAGATGTATCACTTAAATATATCACTTAAAATCATTCCAAGCGTTTTTTTGTTTTTGTTTTTTTCCTGGCTTTATCAGTGCAATAAAAAAAATATTTTTTACAAAAGTTTTCAATTAATCAAACCAAGTCAAAACTTTCAATTTGCACAAATAGAATATTTTTTTCCTTTGGGAAATTAGACTGTTAGCCTTACAGAAAATTTCTTCCTTCAGGATGCTGAAGAGGCCTTCAGTAGCCTTTATATTTTCACGGTAACGATTTTCTGTAGCACCTTTAACATTGAATCCAGATTGGGGTAAGACTGGAGTAAAATCGTTGGACAATTGTCCCCTGTTCTCATACAACCTACTCCATTCTCACAGCGAGGACTTTTACTGCCCTTCACTTAGAGGGTGATCTGTTGTCCTGGTTCCAATGTGACTTTTCTAATCTTACTTCGCTTCTTACAAAATGATCAATAATTAATTAAATACTCACATCTTCTAGAGCATAGGTTTTCAATGATAAAAACAATTTTATCAAACGCTCCTGCTTCATACAGTTACTATAGATAACGAGGTATTAAAATGAGTTTCTTTTTGTCTCCATTTCTATCCAATCCCTTCCCCCCACCATGACAGCATCCACAGAATCTACATTTACCCCAATATATATATATATATTAAACTACCTTTTCAAGATTGGCAAAGGATGTGTATAAAAACAGGTTTGTCACCCTTGTCCATCACCTACCTCCAGATTATAAAACTCAAGTACAGGAAAGCATCTAAAGGAGCTGGAAATTGGAGAATATTTTTGAAGAAATTCTTAAAACTCCATAGCCTTTTTTCTCACCCCTTCTCCCAAAGGACAGTAGGGTTGAGTGTGCTTCTCCCTTCTCTCAGCCCTGGTGAGACAGTCTTCAAAGAGATCACCTGGAAACTGTGATATGCGATTCTTAGAGTTTTGGACAAGGTTTAGGGCACAGTGGACTAGATCTAAAAATATGAGGCTGTGTAGAATATTAATCAAGTAGAAAATCTAAAGAGAAAAGTCTGCGATTGCTGGCAAAAGCCTAGAAAAGGGAGAATGGTTCATGACTACACTTAATTCATGAAAGGGCAAGGACCAGTGAAGGTTTCTCATAGACTGTCTAGGGGCCAGGTGGGAGGTAGAGCTGGCCTGGAGACATTGTCGTTCTTTCCAGAACTGCTGGGAGGAAGTAGTGCTGGGGCGATTAGCATACAGAGGCAAATAGTGAAATGGTGCAGAAAAACTCATCTACAAAAAAAATCTGCAGTTAATATTCTACTTAGCTGTGAAAGACCAAACGAATGCTTTTTCCCTAAGAGCAGGAATAGGCAAGCATGCCCACTTGCATCACACCTACACATACAGTCCTGGAAGTTAAAGCTTGTTCTGTAAGGGAGCAAAATGATATAAAAGACATCCAGATTGTAAAGGAAACGCAAAACTATCCTTGTTTCGGATGGCGTGCTTGTATGCGTAGACAATCGTAAGGAATCTACCAAAAATATAAAAACTATTCTGTGACTGTTGTTTGTTCAGCAGGGTTGCAGGACACAAGATAAACGTAGGAAAACCCCATTATATTTGTATATATTAGCAATGGACATGTAGACACCAAAATTAAAAGTACAACATCTTTTCCAACATATCAAAAATTAAATATGTACAAAATCAACAAAATATGAACAGGATTTCTATGCTGAAAACTGCCAATGCTGATGAAAGAAATTCATGAAAATCTAAACAAATGGAGAGGCGTATCATGTTTTTGAATTAGAAAACTCGACATGGTAAAAATTTCAATCCACCCCTCCAAATTGATACCTAGGCTTAACACAATTCAAATCCAAATTACAGCAAGATTTCTTTTTTATAGTCAAGGACAAGTTTATTCTAAAATTTATATAAAAATCAAGAGAACTATAATGGCAAAAACAACCTCAAAAAAGAAGAAAGTGGGAGGGATCAGTCCACCCAATTTCAAGACATCTTATATAACTATAGAAACTGGTGGAGGAAAAGACTTATATAGATCAATGGCAATAGAGCTGGAGCAATTAGCACACAGTGGCTAGAACACTGGATGTCTGCTGGTCTGATGATAATTTGGGAGAAAGCTGAGAATTTATTTAAGAATGTAAAGATTAACATACTGAAAGTTTTACAAGTTCAAAGCTCTTTTAAGTGTGAAAGCACTTTGTTAAAAGCACCAGCTGGGGAAGCTGTAGCTCTCAAGGCACTCCCGAGAACGTTTGTGGCAGTCGCACAAGGAGACGAATGCATGCTTCAGTTTGTTTCCAGTGTTTATGAAATTGGTCTATTTTGTAAGCCGTAGGCTCATAGAAATGTATCAGCAGAAGAACAGCATGTCCAGTGAGTCAGTCAGAGTTCTGTCAGAAACAGAAAGTACCCTAGGTGTTCCAGAAGGAAAGGATTAAATGGAAGTGAGTTACTTGCGAAACCATTAGAAGATCTGAGGAAACAAATAGCAGGGAAAAGCTCTGCTAGATTCTAGGGCTCACAGCTAGTGGGAATGATAGGAGGCAGTCACCAATAATTTCAGCACCCTGCTGCGTGAAAGTCGGCGATTAGTAGGAAAATGCCTGTAAGTCACCAGCAACGCCTAACATTTGCAGCTTCTTTCCAACTGATATTGAAGTGCTCGAGATTTTTGCCTCACTTCCTTCTTCATAGTCTATGAGGATTTATTTACTTACTTAGTTACTTACTCACTTATTTATTTATTTAGACAGAATAAAAACCAGATTTGCTTTCACAGATTCTCAGAAATACAGTTCTCATGTTTTCAGCCCCAGTGATGCAAGGGAGACCATAGAAAATAGAGGATAGTGTAAACGTGCCAATCGTTGATCTGGCCCAGCTGGTTTTAAAGCAATGGACTTATTAATAGCCAGATGAAAATGATAGGAAATTTTGTTTTATCACAATAAATATCTACAGAGATTTTGTTTATGGGGAATTATGATTCTTGTTTGGTAGATTAAATGGGGACTAATAAAGTTTAAACAACTAGTCCAAGGTTACCAGAAAGAAGTGTTGGAACTTAGAATTTGAGGTGGCATTCGATTGTCCTATTAGCTGTCGATTTTCACTTTTCTGTTGGAAAGTTTTGAGGAATAAAGTAATAAACCTAAGTGTATAGCTCAGGGCATTCAGGTATCATTAAAAAGTATGTTTCAATCAGAAAACTACAAAGTATAACAGGAATGTGATGGGTGTGCGGAAACCAAGAACAACAGACTGAGAAGACAGATGACAACACACAGAAAAAAAAGAAAAGGGCGTGTATTAAGCATTTGTAAACAGTTAAGGTATGCTGGTGACCACCGATATTCAAGATGAGAGAAAAAGAGAATTCAGTGAAAATGTTTGAGTAGTGAATGGCTGAAGAAAAAACTTGGAGAGACAATGCCCCCACATTCTAAGAATAAAGAGAATTTAAATTCTTTTCATAGTCTTTGAACTCTCCAAATTCCTTCATACAAACGGAGCGACTAGACAGCAAAAGCACCTTATGAGGAACCTTAACCTGAAAATTGTTGAGCAATTGCCAGCTTTCCATAGCAGATGCACCATTTTGCATGCCTACCAGCAATGTAGGATGGCTCTAATTTCTCCACATCCTTAACTGTTATTTATTATTATTATTACTTTCGTAGTGAGTGCTGAACGGTATTTCATTGTAGTTTTGATTTGCATTTTCCTAATGACTAATGATGTTGAAGATCTTTTCATGTGTTTGTTGGTCATTAATATATCTTCTTTGGGAAAATGTCTCAATTCCTTTGCCCATTTTTTAATTGGCATTTAGTTTTTGTTTGTTGTTGTTGAGTTATAAGTTCTTTATATTTTTTGGTTCTTTATATATTTGGTTCTTTATATATTTTGGATAATAGACTCTTAACAGATTTATGCTTCCATGACTCATTCTGAATGTTTGGGAAAACAAACTCACATATATTTGAGTAACACAAAAGTATCTAGTTCAAATACCATGCAAAGTTATAAAGAAAAAATTAACAAGAAACAGAATAACATTCCTATAGACAGTGAAAGCATACCAAAATAATGTGCTCACAAAAGAGATTCATTTACAAGCAACTATTTCAAAAAAAGATAAAAACATTTATATGATATTAGATATATAAGAAAAACAGAAATCGATTTTAAAAATGTATTGAAAAATTGCAGTGATATTATAAAATCGAGTATGTAAAAAATCATTTTAGATCTGAAGACTAAATTAGAACAAACAGTAATAATATCATCATAGGAATGTTATATGAATCAGAAATATATTTTTATAAGAGAATGGAAAGAAAAGTATCCAAGAGGAAGTAACAGGTGATGAATATAAGCAAAATAAATAAATGAATAAAGTATATGGGCATAGGAGTCTCTGAAAAAGAAAACAAAAGCAATAGAACAAAACAAATACTATAACTTATATTTCAAGCAAAAAGTCCCTGGAATATAAGAAAAAATATGTGAAACTATACAGTAAAAGTGTATTTTATATAATTGAAGGTATTTATCTGGAATTACCAAGACACATTGTGGTAAAATTACCAGACCTAACGATAACAACAAAAAGAATTAAAAATATTGGAACATCTAGATAGAAAAGCAAATCTTATATGGGAAGTAAAATTAGATTACTATCAGTTTTATCTACAGTAATGCTTATTCCAGAAGAAAATGTAGCAAAATATTGAGGGAATGGGAAGAAAAATGAGCCACATAATTTTATATCCAGCAAAATCAACTTTTACGTCTAGAATGTGGACCAACTGTTATTAACATGTTAGAACTTAAGAAACTGTTCCCACAAGACTTTCCTGATAACTGTACTAGAAAATGGGTTTAAAACAGCCCAAATGTCTAGAGAGACACTGACATAGGACTGGTGGTAAAGATTAAATATACAGTTATTTGTCAACCAAGACTGAATGAGAGTCAAAAGGCAGAAAGCATAGTACTTAATGACTCTAAGCTCTAGTATTAGACACTTCGTCCTACTATAAAAATAAACACTGGAGGAAAATGTGGAGAGCATATGCAGTGATGTTAACTGTTTTCAGTAATCACATGAATGTTAGTAATAGTTGTATTATTCTGAGAGAAATATGTCCATAATGTGGACTGAAACAAATGAGAACATATGGGAAATTCCAGTTCTATCATCCCTTGTGCCCTTGAGAGCCAGAATTATTGGTGTAGAAGAAAGATGACACAGATATGAGAGAGAAGATTGGTTATGCAAAAACAAAACAAAACAAAACAAAACAAAACCTCACCTATGATCCTAAATTTTCATTGGAATTTTCAATATAAATAAATGAGATGTTTCTTTCCTATTGATCCATCCATCCATCTATCCACCTATTAATCCTGCTTAGTTCTGTCCACTAAAAGACCTAGAAGCGGTCATCGTCTCAGCTTCAATAATCATGTATTGAAATACCTTTCCACACTGTATTAGTCTGCTAGGCCTGAAATTAAATAAATATGCTATAGACATAGCGGTCTAAAGAACAGAATTTTACTATCTCACAGTTAAAGAGTCTAGAAATATGAGATCAATGTGCCAACAGATTCAGTTTCTGGTGACACCTCTCTTCTTGGCTTGCTGATGACCGCTTTCTAGCCATGTCCTCATGTGGAGTTTCCTCTGGGCACATGGGGAGAAGGGATGACCCCTGGTGTTTCTTCCTCTTATGATAAGGAATCTAGTCCTATCAGATGAGACCCTTAATCTTATTACCTCATTTTATGTAATTACTTTCATAAAGGCCCTATCTCAAAATATAGACACCCTACGGGGTTAGGGCTTCCACACACGAATTTTAAAGAGACACAATTCAGTCCATAACATGCACTAAAGGAGAGGTGGCTGATTCCAGATTTGGGGCAGGAAATAGAGAAGATGAGCCTTAAACATTTTGCTATATTAAATAGCAAGGAAGCCATCAAAGATTCCTAAATATTACTAGGGTTGTGTCAAAGAGACTCAGTAGCCACTGCCAAAGATATAACAATTTGAACATCAGTAAGGATAATAATTGTAAAGCATTGAAACTCAACAAATATTTTTAAATTAGTTCATATTGATATTAAAAACAAGATAATTGATTACCTCCAGAGAATATGAGAAGCATATCCATTATCATAAAAACTGATAATTAAAGAGAAAGAAGTAAGCCTTTATCTTGCCTTTCTATGTAAACGGTTCCATTACATGACCAAAATGAAAAAGCACCTCTTTCTAAAAGTATTTCAGACAATACCTAAAAAAAATGAAAGAATGAGAATAGCTCCCATATTGTATTCCATCAGTGAATCATTGGATCTAGACGTTGAACATCAATGACGGGTAACTTCACCAAAAGACAAGCAAACACTATATGCCTTTGTCAAAACAACAGAGTTATCCTTTTATTCTTGTCGAAGAGATCAAGCCTGAATCTCATCAAGACTCTATATCCTCTGTCAATTTTTAGGATATATAGAGGACGTGGGGGCATGAAAAACTGCACTCAGTATGCAACAGGTCAAATCCAGACAGTGGGAAGATCTATAAGCCTTCCATAGTTATACTGTGAGAATAGGAAAGGGGTAGAGAGAGAACCTATAGACAAAAAAAAAATTCAAGAGTCATCAAATTAAAAAAGGATTAAACTATAGTATCTAGGGATGATAAAAGTGAGGAAATACAAGAAAATGATGATTATCGGTTAGAAGGGATGAGGTTATGGCACATGGAAGGATAGCTGTGATTGGGAATGGCTAACGAAATGCAATGTTTTGACCAGGGTGTTGATTACAAGGTTGCTGATCTCCTAATAGTTCATTAAGCTGTAAGCTTGTTTTTGTGGTTCTCTCTCTGCTGTATTTTTTTTGTTTTTTTTTGTTATAAAATAAAGAATATCATAATCCTAGAGGTTAAAAAGAAGAGTGGCACTCTTCCAATGTGTGTGTATGTGATTACATGGTCACGGCTGCAACCCAGGCTGTTTGGGATCTTAGGCATGTCATTTAATTCCTCTAAACCCTCTGTTTCCTTATCTACACAATGAAGATAACTTGCAGGGCTGCGATGATGATTAAATGAGATAAATGATGTCAAATACCTGGCGTGGTATTTGTCACCGGAGTAGTTGTTGAACAATAACTATTATGTTGATTCAATGGTGCAAAACTCAAGGGTTGGGTAGAGACTCTCGATTCAAAAGGAAACAAATGACAAGAAAGAAAAAAAGAGAATAAAGGGGCATAGAAAAAAGTGAGCAAGAGAGAGAAGGATCAGTGATAAAAATAAACAGGAAATAAATCCTAAGAGCAGAATGAGGGAGAGGATGCAGATGCCCAGAGTGTTGCAGTATAGGATTTTCTTTAGAATATTCATGGGAGTGTCGCAAAAGGCTGGATCTTGAATGTGCCCAAGAGACTTCGTCTACATAGCCATGTCCCTTGCAGCTGACCCTCGCTCATATTCCTCCAGCCTCCGCGGCTGCACAGGTGGCAGTGACAAAAAAAAAAAAAAAAAATGCCATGAGATCTGATATTTTCCAAGTGAAGAGATGCTGCATGCCACAAGCACTTGGCCAAATTAATCTCTGCCCTTCCCGAGACAGATGCAGTGGCTCTTGTCAGTGCTATTATTTTTCTGTTTGGGATGACTACCCTTCAATTAGCTGGATTAATTATGCATTTAAGTATGAAAAGCATGCATTTCAAGGAAGGTGGACATATTCTCCACCTCCCTCTCTCTTGTAAATATTAGTCGTCTTATCATAAGCTAACGATCCATTAATCTGGAGCATTTTTCAGTCCTATTCTGAAAAACTGAGGATTAATAATTTTTGTCATTATCATAGCATCAGATATGTGTGAACAGTTCCTGGAAGTAAAAACTAGGTAAAGTTGACCCTTTTTTACAACCCTTTTTTAGCCTGTGTATTCCTCTAGAAAGCACATTGAACTCTGTGCTTCAAATATCCTCGCTCAGAAGCACTGCGCTCAAGGTCAAATAAGCCATTTGCTCTAGTTTAACATGGGTGACTGTGGAGATGAACAGATTTGACATATTTAAATAAAACATTCTAATAGCGTGTTCCGGTCTTGGAGGCCTCGGGCAGCATACGTTGTATTTGTTAGACCCCATGGCTTAATTACTCTCATAAATGAATTATACCCATTTCAATTTAAAACCATAAGTGTTACAGTTGAACTAGGGTCAAATTAAACTTTCTGTCAATTATGCAGATTACCTAAGCAATTATGTAAATTGTTAATAAATTCTTAAGTGATGTGGAATTTTTCTTGAAAAAATATCTGTTTTATGCTATTGGGCTCAAATACTTGGTGAATGTAGGGACTCAGGAATAATGAAAACTTACTTCTAAATCTCTGTCTTAAGAATTCTCCTCTGTGCCCATTCCTCCTTATGGCGAAATTAGGCCTTCTGATCACTTGAGGCTGGAAAGGAGAATGTTTTCTACTCAAGAATTTCTTAGTTTTATATTGTGAAGACGCGCGGTCTTAGGAATGGAAGCTAGCACTAGAGTTCTAAGGGTGGCTGTGGGGAGGGAATGGTGGTGATAACAAAAAACATATCTACTTTTCGCCAGTTTTATTGTTGCTTTCCATCCTTTACAGACAATGTCCCCTTTTCTGCCTGTTCCTGGGGCAGAGTTTGCCCACGGCCCACCAGCCCTTTAGATGAGATTAAACCATGGGAATGAGATGAGCCAGAGGGTCCAGGCTGAGAAACATCGCTGATTCTCCCTCTCGCATTCAGTGTTCGTGACAATCTTCATTAATCTGCTTTTATTGTCTTTCGTGTCACGGACCTCACCCCTTAACTTTTAGGGCTACCTTAAACCAAAGCTACTCACCAAATAGACAAAGTGATTTTGTTTTTACTGAAGGAAAACTAACAAGCAAACAAACAGAAAAAAAGCTTAGGTAGAAAAGCCAACTCTGTTAATTTTGGGTTTCCAGTTTATAAAGGTACATAACCAATCCGAAGCCTTTGGTAAGCATATATTCACTCTTCTCTTTGAAATGCTTTAAAGGCAAGCGCTTGACTATTACTTTTTCAGTTGCTTCTTATGTAAAGTTTATACATACTCTGTGGTAAGACGAGGCCTCTTTTTTAAATATGATTGTACGCTGTTGTGTTAGGCTGCCTCACTCAGGCCACAAAGAGAAAAGAGCTCAGGACTTCACAGGTAATGGAGCTTAGGGATGGGGAAAGTATGGGCTCAGTGATTTGGTTGCAGCAAATGCCAGGCTCAGAAGCGGTCAGGTGGTCAGGTCTTGGGGGGTCCTGACCATGCTCTGATGCCACAGCTTTTCCGGTATGCGGCAGTGACCTCGGTGCCCCTGTCCACCTTGCGATTCAGTGCCCTGTGGCCTTACTTCCTGCACGCTTCTTTTCACTGCTGATTCTTTCTCTCCATTTTCATTCAAACTCCTTCAAGAGTATAGACTTGACTGAGGGGTTCCAAGGCTCTACACAGCCGTCTACACACTGGGGAGCATTCTTAGGTCAAAACATTCCCTGGGCTCTTGGTTAGTTGAGGCCAGGGTGGACTAATGACATGGTAGAAAGTATAGTGACCAGTACACAGAGAACCGACTATGGCCAATGCCCCTCACAGGGGGACTAGGAAGCTAGTCTGATGTGTCTGACAGCTTCAAGAGAAAAAGGGTGAGACATGCCAACTAGTGTTCCATGGGGGGAAACTCCATTCTCTCCTTCCCTCTTCAAAACCATCTCTGGTTTTGAAGTCTGACATTTGCTGCAACTGAGCACTGAGCTCATAGCTTTTCCCATAATTTTTTCCCCCATTCCAGGCATGTCGATAGAGGAGATTTATGAGTCCCAGGAAAAAAAAAAGACAAAAGATACCCAGGTTTGAAAGGGGACATCCCACTGCTATCCCATGACAAAGGCAGTGTTTGAATCCAGTTGAGAGTCTCTAAAGTTCACCTGTGACTAATTGAAGCCCTAATAAAAGCAAAGAATCTGACCTTGGCCCTCTCCGAGTCCCTTACCTTGTGTAAATTAACATGTGAACACAAGTTATATAATGTGTGACATATCAAAAAAGAAAGCACCTGATACTACGAAATGTTCATATTGATGGGAGGCAAGAGAACTCACTGAATGCTAAATTATGGGTCCAGAGAGGACAGGCTTTGTTAGCATCCACACGTCACCATCTGCAAACTCCAGAGCATTCGACAGAAAGCATAGAAGCCAGTGGACCTGGCACACCTTCTTTTTAATATTGTTAAAAAAAAATTCTTTATGATATAGAGGCAAAAGGCCTATAAAATGTTAGATGAAAAGACCCCTTTCAAAATGTATTTGCTTTGTAGTGACTTTCTGGCTCTTCTGCATACTCAAAAGTCATCACCACCCTGAGCACACCGCTGACACAGAGCCACCGGACCCGCATTCGGAAATCTTATTGTCATCAGAAGCATTTCTGTGACGGCAAGCAAAGCCAAACAAAGCCTCCCCCCAATTATTTTTTCGAATCCACCCAAGAACAAAGCTTCGTGGGCACTCTCCACGGCCCCAGCTCAAGGACTACAGATGACTGTCGACAGAAAGCTATTTCGAGCATTGAAAATAGCCGTATTACTCTGCCATTTTTTGCACAGGTTTTTTTTTTTTTTTTCCTTTTTCCCTTCCCCGTGACATTAGAGAGTCCGAAGTGACATACATTTTTTATAGCTTCATAAAGTCGTCTCCTGACCGGGTCACCCTTCTCATAACTAGGGAGCAGAACGCTTGAAAAAACCCATTCATCAACGTGAAAGGAGCCTCTGTCTGCAGCTTCCAATATGCACAGTCTGGCAAGATCCAGCGCAGTGCAAATGCTAACTTACTCCTCTGCTGATGCCGAATGACCCACTCCCTTCTGTCACATGGCGAGGAGGACGAGGAGGACACGGTGGCCATCCACGACTGCAGCCGTGCTTCTCAAGGCAGAGCCCAGCGCCAGCCCTTCCTGCTCCATGTACTGACCGCGTTCAAAAATTAGTTTTCTATTTATGCTAATTAAATATTCAATTAAACAAAGATAAAATGATGGGGGAGAAATTTGTTCTTGCCTAATGGACTGTGGCCCGCTTATTACTTTTTCACAGATATACATTAAAATTCCACAGAAAAGTGCA
Source organism: Pteropus vampyrus (assembly GCF_000151845.1). Lineage (NCBI taxonomy): Eukaryota > Metazoa > Chordata > Mammalia > Chiroptera > Pteropodidae > Pteropus > Pteropus vampyrus. Next base: position 3,398,184 of record NW_011888815.1, on the reverse strand, counting down.
GGATTTGTTACCCTTATTTTTGTTACCCTTACACACAAGGTTCCTCCTGTGTGTTTTGTTCAGGCTTAGAGTGGTCTCGCCTGGGATTATGGGTGTGTGAGAGAAGGCAGAGAAGGTGGGAGACAAGGAGAAAATTGCTATCCCTTAAACCTCCGGTGACAGGCAGAAATTTCCTCCACGAAAGTAGATGTCCAAGGGGATCTTTTCTATGGAATCCCATGGTGTGATTTAGGGACATGGAGGCTTTGGGATTTGAAAGCTACACGCTCGTGATGGATTTCGGCTCCATTAAAATTGAGGTCTCTGACAGGTGCAGACTCCTCCAGGTCAATGCTGAGAACACCGCACGCACCCCTCGTATCTGCCCTGCACACGGAAGAAACATTGAGTTTCTGTCCTGAGCCTTTCGATTTTAGAAGCCTGGGTCTGAATTTGAATTAACATCGCACATGAATAAAAAGTGACCCATCACACTCCAGGACTGTGTTTTTATTGAGGATTCTTGCTCTCGTGGTATTGAATAGGTCATATCTATGCATGATTGTATGTATATGTACATGTGTAATACAAATATATACATGTTTTTTATAAGCCACAAAATTATTTATAAGCACACATGTATGTACAATTTGATATGCAGCTCAGAAATAATTGGAATACTATTCAGAGGACAATAAAATAATTGCTTTAAAATTATCTGCTTTATGTTAAAGAAAATCACACCAAGGCTGAAAACCTGTGTGTCATCTCATGTGTTAGCAAGATGTCAAACTGGCAGATGTGGAAAAGGAGACCGTATGAATTTTACTAGACAAACCGCCAATCGTACACTGCATATCTGATGTGAAACTCTCACCCCAACACCCTGCCAGATCTAACACCTAAAGGGTCACCACTTGGAACAAAACGGTCACCCTTCCAGGCCGGGCGCAACTGTGGAAGGCCGTAGCCCTTCCTCCTTCTAAAATCGAAATCCACATGGTCACCACAATGGGGGCATTGAGGGCGTGAGAGAGGAACTAGGAAATAAATCACATCTTCGCATTTATTCTGAGCAGTAAAGACAAGGCTGTGGGGAATGGTTCCAC
>NW_011888815.1:3392061-3397046 GCF_000151845.1 Pteropus vampyrus | reverse complement strand
ATCAACGTGAAAGGAGCCTCTGTCTGCAGCTTCCAATATGCACAGTCTGGCAAGATCCAGCGCAGTGCAAATGCTAACTTACTCCTCTGCTGATGCCGAATGACCCACTCCCTTCTGTCACATGGCGAGGAGGACGAGGAGGACACGGTGGCCATCCACGACTGCAGCCGTGCTTCTCAAGGCAGAGCCCAGCGCCAGCCCTTCCTGCTCCATGTACTGACCGCGTTCAAAAATTAGTTTTCTATTTATGCTAATTAAATATTCAATTAAACAAAGATAAAATGATGGGGGAGAAATTTGTTCTTGCCTAATGGACTGTGGCCCGCTTATTACTTTTTCACAGATATACATTAAAATTCCACGGAAAAGTGCAGGATTTGTTACCCTTATTTTTGTTACCCTTACACACAAGGTTCCTCCTGTGTGTTTTGTTCAGGCTTAGAGTGGTCTCGCCTGGGATTATGGGTGTGTGAGAGAAGGCAGAGAAGGTGGGAGACAAGGAGAAAATTGCTATCCCTTAAACCTCCGGTGACAGGCAGAAATTTCCTCCACGAAAGTAGATGTCCAAGGGGATCTTTTCTATGGAATCCCATGGTGTGATTTAGGGACATGGAGGCTTTGGGATTTGAAAGCTACACGCTCGTGATGGATTTCGGCTCCATTAAAATTGAGGTCTCTGACAGGTGCAGACTCCTCCAGGTCAATGCTGAGAACACCGCACGCACCCCTCGTATCTGCCCTGCACACGGAAGAAACATTGAGTTTCTGTCCTGAGCCTTTCGATTTTAGAAGCCTGGGTCTGAATTTGAATTAACATCGCACATGAATAAAAAGTGACCCATCACACTCCAGGACTGTGTTTTTATTGAGGATTCTTGCTCTCGTGGTATTGAATAGGTCATATCTATGCATGATTGTATGTATATGTACATGTGTAATACAAATATATACATGTTTTTTATAAGCCACAAAATTATTTATAAGCACACATGTATGTACAATTTGATATGCAGCTCAGAAATAATTGGAATACTATTCAGAGGACAATAAAATAATTGCTTTAAAATTATCTGCTTTATGTTAAAGAAAATCACACCAAGGCTGAAAACCTGTGTGTCATCTCATGTGTTAGCAAGATGTCAAACTGGCAGATGTGGAAAAGGAGACCGTATGAATTTTACTAGACAAACCGCCAATCGTACACTGCATATCTGATGTGAAACTCTCACCCCAACACCCTGCCAGATCTAACACCTAAAGGGTCACCACTTGGAACAAAACGGTCACCCTTCCAGGCCGGGCGCAACTGTGGAAGGCCGTAGCCCTTCCTCCTTCTAAAATCGAAATCCACATGGTCACCACAATGGGGGCATTGAGGGCGTGAGAGAGGAACTAGGAAATAAATCACATCTTCGCATTTATTCTGAGCAGTAAAGACAAGGCTGTGGGGAATGGTTCCACCCACCCTCCTAATTTTTCTCTCTATTAAAGTGGAAAGTAATCTGAAAATGCTGCAGAAACAGCTTCTGAACACGACAAGGGTTCGTCTTTTTAAAGTGACCCCCGATAACATCCAAGTGTGCCTCTTATTTTTGAAACAACAGATGGTGAAGCAATGACATCTCATTTGATTTTAAGACTCAATTATAAATTCAGGGGTAACCTAAAATGTTGGGATTAATAAAGCTCACTTCTGCAAGCTTCCTGGGCGCCTTCCACAATAAATATGAACCATGTGGCCCCTGAGGCCCAGCCCTCTCTCCCTGTCCTCGTCCCAGACTGATTATTTGTATACTGTCATTTGCTCATCCAGAAAACCCTACTGCACCAATCCAGTTGCCTAATGGCTTACTGTTAACAGGCCTAACCCCTCTCCCTCTCTCTCTCTCTCTGTCTCTCTGTCTCTCTGTCTCTCTCTCTCTGTCTCTCTCTGTCTCTCTCTCTCTCTCTCTCTCTCTCTCTCTCTCTCTCTATCATACAAAGAAAATGAAGGATGGGGTAAGCCTTAGGAGAAAAATTAAGATTTAGAATCATTCTTATCTAGCCTAATACAACGAAATGCAGATCAATAAGACTCTGATCATATAAAATGCTTTTCAATAACTAAAAAACAGCACTTCATCCTCTCTATTTTCAGGAGCCATGGTGTATGTGACATGAAAAATTAGGTAAAAACAAAATCTTTTAGAGCGCACTTGAACACAACCATGTTCAGAAGAGTAAGTAAAAGGCAGACAGAATAAGTTCGCTTTTGACATTTTATTTAATATTTAGTACTTCAGGATTTTCCCCAAACACCTGGAATAGCTTATCAGTTTTGTATTACTCTTACTCTTACTCTTAGTAAACCCTTTATTTAATGTCTCCTTATAAAATGAAAACTCTCAGAAATTCTATACGTGTTCTCTCAACTTAATTTCTAATCTTATAAGGCCAATTCTTTATTTTGTCTGTTATTCAAAGTACTTTAACAAAGTCATGTCATGGCAGTGAATTAATGCCTTAAATTGACATTCTCTGCTAAATCTTATCCCAAATATAATTTGAGAATACGTTTGATTTCTCTAAAATTTCCCTGAAGTTTTTGGGACAGAGGGTACATGTAGTTTTTCTTCCCTTTCCTACTGATCATTCAGCTATGCCAAAATGAACCTCACTTTGGACTCTTTAGGCTGAACTGTAAATTTCATGGGGGCTGAGAAACGGGGCCATGTAACCCTCAGCATCATTAAATCCCCAGCCTCAATGAGTATGTTGGCAATATTAGGAGCTTGAAAATTCTTTGTTGAATAAATGCATTCATAAGACTGTACAAAGAGATGGGAGCTTTACTGCTAGTGTAAGCTTAACAAAACAATGGAGGAATTAAACAGTGCTAGCTGTGAAATTCCTAAAAATATTTTTGAATGAATGAGTCATAGGACCTATCTCTCCTGCAACACGGTGAATGAAGTGAGCATGATAATTAGTCATCCATCCCTGCGAAACACTAAGATGGTGAATGAGTTCCCCCAAATATAATTTTAAATACATTTCTGAATTGACAAGAGAAGTTGAAGAACTAAAGAATAAGCTGAAAACACAGATGTCAGCACATGTAACACACAAAAAAGATGATATTCTATTGAAAGAGCAATACCTGGAAAATAAAGTTTTCTATTTAATGGCTCCTCAAAAACTAAAATACTATGTCTTGGGCTCACATGAATTGAAGTATTTGAATCATAGATTTACACATAAAGGATACTTAATAGGGTTAAACTATCTGGAAAAAGTGAAGCAGAGAAAAATTTTGTCTGTGATATTGCTTTAGACAGCAAAATTGTCTCTTCTGAGAATGTATAACCACAAGCCTGATTTTACAAGCCTGAAAAATATAATTATTAAGTTTTACTATCACTAAACTTCAGAGCACCTCAAGTCAAGAAATTAAGGTACTTCCTGTTTAATATCAACATCACACCTAACAGAGGAAAAAATTATCAATAGAGAAAAGATAAAAGCATCTCCAAACTGGTGCCCTGAAAATATCCAGTAAAATATGATAAAATAATAAAAAGAAAATTGCCAAATACACAAGGAAACATACCACTGTCTCTGACAATTAGCCAACTGGTTTTTTTTTTTAAATTACAGGTTTAGAAAAACAACAGATTTAAGTTCTCAAATACAGATTTCTAAAATGTGTAAAAGAATTTTAAAATAACAGAATTTTTGTTTAAAAATTGAATGAACACCTTTAAAATTATCAAAATAATCAGAAAGAATTGAATACAAGCCAGAGAACTTCTGAAAATAAAATAGATAATGCTTAAAATAAAAAATGCAAATGAAATAAACAGCACATTTAGTACAAATGAAGAAAAATCTATTGACTTGGAAGACAGAGATAAAAAAATAAACTCAAAATATAGCTAAGAAAATAGAAGTGCAGAAAATATAAAAGGTAAGTTAAATAAAGCATGAAGAATAGAAAGAGAACGTATTTCATGTGTTTAATTGGAATTTCTAAAGCTAAGGACCGAGGAGAGGAAATTTGGAGGATATAATAGCTAAGAAATTCCTGGAACGTTAAACTAAACTGTAGAACAATAACATGAAAACAAACTAAAAAATGTGGGGTCATGAACAAGCTACAAACTAAGAGACAATATTTGCAGTATATACAAATGACATGGCTTAGTACCCCAGAAGTGTATAACATAGCATAACACTCAAGAGGAGGAGGAGGAGGAAGAAGAAAAGGACAACCTATATTTTTACTGGAAAATGAAAACAAATAATATACGAAAGTTGGAAATTGGAAGTAATTTTTAACAGATGTAACTAGAGGACAATAGAGTAAAATCTTTACTGAAAGAAAAACTTCTGTCAACTCGGAGTTCTATACTCAGTGATATCTCTTAATTTGAAGGCGAAATGTTTTTCTTTCAGGAAAAATAAAAGCTTGAAGAATTTATTGTCAATTTGTTACCCTCAAGAAATGTTAAAAGGAGTTCTGGAAGCAGAAGGAATCAGATATTAGAGAAAAGTTTGGATTTACGTAAAGAAATAAAGAGCTCTGGAAAGGTAGTAAGGAAGGTAAATCAAAGACTTTTCATATTTTAAATCACTCAAAAAATAATTCACTACTTAAGGCAAAAACAGTAACAGGTCGTTGTTTAGTGTATTGGAAACCACAGGGCAATCATTGGAAAAACATTGTTGAGTGGGTACAACTAATAGGACAACAGTGGAGACAAAAGAAAATAATAATTTTAAAAATCAATAACATGACAGGCTGAGGAAAGATTTAGTCTGACATAATCTCAGTTCTTAATTAAGTTTAATGTGATTAAGAATCATAAATATTCCTTAAATTGTAGATGATACACTGAATTGTACATGTCTGGATTCACATAGATTGTACATATTTGAATATAACGGTAGTATTTTTTTTCTCTCTGAATCAGAAGATACAGAAAATCATACAAAATTCTCCATAC
>NW_011888815.1:3388369-3392011 GCF_000151845.1 Pteropus vampyrus | reverse complement strand
CCTGAAAAATATAATTATTAAGTTTTACTATCACTAAACTTCAGAGCACCTCAAGTCAAGAAATTAAGGTACTTCCTGTTTAATATCAACATCACACCTAACAGAGGAAAAAATTATCAATAGAGAAAAGATAAAAGCATCTCCAAACTGGTGCCCTGAAAATATCCAGTAAAATATGATAAAATAATAAAAAGAAAATTGCCAAATACACAAGGAAACATACCACTGTCTCTGACAATTAGCCAACTGTTTTTTTTTTTTAAATTACAGGTTTAGAAAAACAACAGATTTAAGTTCTCAAATACAGATTTCTAAAATGTGTAAAAGAATTTTAAAATAACAGAATTTTTGTTTAAAAATTGAATGAACACCTTTAAAATTATCAAAATAATCAGAAAGAATTGAATACAAGCCAGAGAACTTCTGAAAATAAAATAGATAATGCTTAAAATAAAAAATGCAAATGAAATAAACAGCACATTTAGTACAAATGAAGAAAAATCTATTGACTTGGAAGACAGAGATAAAAAAATAAACTCAAAATATAGCTAAGAAAATAGAAGTGCAGAAAATATAAAAGGTAAGTTAAATAAAGCATGAAGAATAGAAAGAGAACGTATTTCATGTGTTTAATTGGAATTTCTAAAGCTAAGGACCGAGGAGAGGAAATTTGGAGGATATAATAGCTAAGAAATTCCTGGAACGTTAAACTAAACTGTAGAACAATAACATGAAAACAAACTAAAAAATGTGGGGTCATGAACAAGCTACAAACTAAGAGACAATATTTGCAGTATATACAAATGACATGGCTTAGTACCCCAGAAGTGTATAACATAGCATAACACTCAAGAGGAGGAGGAGGAGGAAGAAGAAAAGGACAACCTATATTTTTACTGGAAAATGAAAACAAATAATATACGAAAGTTGGAAATTGGAAGTAATTTTTAACAGATGTAACTAGAGGACAATAGAGTAAAATCTTTACTGAAAGAAAAACTTCTGTCAACTCGGAGTTCTATACTCAGTGATATCTCTTAATTTGAAGGCGAAATGTTTTTCTTTCAGGAAAAATAAAAGCTTGAAGAATTTATTGTCAATTTGTTACCCTCAAGAAATGTTAAAAGGAGTTCTGGAAGCAGAAGGAATCAGATATTAGAGAAAAGTTTGGATTTACGTAAAGAAATAAAGAGCTCTGGAAAGGTAGTAAGGAAGGTAAATCAAAGACTTTTCATATTTTAAATCACTCAAAAAATAATTCACTACTTAAGGCAAAAACAGTAACAGGTCGTTGTTTAGTGTATTGGAAACCACAGGGCAATCATTGGAAAAACATTGTTGAGTGGGTACAACTAATAGGACAACAGTGGAGACAAAAGAAAATAATAATTTTAAAAATCAATAACATGACAGGCTGAGGAAAGATTTAGTCTGACATAATCTCAGTTCTTAATTAAGTTTAATGTGATTAAGAATCATAAATATTCCTTAAATTGTAGATGATACACTGAATTGTACATGTCTGGATTCACATAGATTGTACATATTTGAATATAACGGTAGTATTTTTTTTCTCTCTGAATCAGAAGATACAGAAAATCATACAAAATTCTCCATACTGGACCCCTAATTGAAGCAATTCAGATAAAAATGTGAACTTGGGAGAGATTATCAAAAGCAAACCTGTGAACTATTGCGGTTCACCTGCTAGTACACTGTTTCTATTTCGTACTGTTTCTAAGATTTTTTTCTTTGTCAGTTTCATTGACCCAACCATCGCTGACTCAGGTCTATACTTTCTACCCAAAAAATTATATTAGATGCTTATATATTTTGATATTTAATCAACAAATGCATCTTACTCAGTAAGATTTCTCTTGCTCCAAGAATTCTGATGAGATCCTATATAGCCATAGACAATCAGCTCAGCTAAATTTCCATGTTACAGAAGACATGATTATTCACAAGCTAAAGGTTGGTTTTACTTATTCCAGCTTTTTCTGGAAGTTTTATCTTGAAGGTGAAGAGTCAGGTATCCTAAAATTGGAAGGAAAAAATAATCTGCTACACCTAATAAGAAGAACTATCCTCCTAGAGAAGAAATTTAGCTTGTCCTACATCCGCCTGAGATACTCCTTTGGAAAATACTGTTCTGCAGTTCCTTTCAGTTCCTGGCAGGAGATGGAAAATAAAGACACCACACTGAATTCTCACCTTATTTGATTCATTGACACACATCTCTCTACCCCCAACTCTACCTTCTCAATAAAAATAATAATAACAATATAACTATTAAGGCCAAAGTTTATCCTTTATATCTTTATATGCTAATTGAAATTAATAACTAGTGGACACCGCTGTGATAGGCCATCTATTTGGCAATGGTGATATTGTATATTATAAATAAAGTGTATCAGAGAATTCACTTCATCTGTTCAGGGAGACAGTGGGTTGGTTTCAATCAGTTATAGGATTTTAATATGGCTACCAAGTTCAAAGTCTAGTTATCAGCTTTCCAGTCATGACAATTCAATTTTCTTAGTATGCTCAGGGGTGACTGGACTTCAGGGTATTAATTATGGTAAACAAATGCATAAAAAAATTGACGAATAAAACCAGAAAGCCAATTTGTTAACTCCCAGAAAGACTCATAACTATCAAATAGAATTAGAATATTCTCTCTCAGTGGACAGATTTATGCAGGAAACTTTAATCAGAGGGTTATTGCTTGGAGGTCATGGGATTAGAACAAGAGACGTTAGCTATTTGATCATAATGGCTGCTGTCACACAATGTGATATTCTGGTGCCTGTGTCCTGACACTTATTTTCAAGAGCCTGGGTACCTTCTCTTCTGTACTGCCTAGAAAATACAGCGAAAAATTGCTTCTCTAACTTGCTTTTTCCCTTGTCTGTCAGGGCCACCAACCTCCTCAATGGCAGATTTTCTTTAGACATGCTCATACCAACAGTCAGGTTCCCTTTAAGTCTTGACCTGGGGAATATTTTGACACTTTAAGAAGAAATTAGAGGTACAAGTCCCCAGTAACTGTTCTTACAGGGCACCTCATTTAACGAGTCCTCAAGGATTTTCACTAGCTGACTAATGAGATAGGATTTAGTATTTTATATGTTTTACGAGTGGATACCAGAAAGCTCTAGAAAATTCATAGGCACTGCTTCAATTCTTTCTTGATTCTCTTCCATTTTGTATTTAACTAGAGAAATGAACATGATCTCTTGTAGCCATATAGGAAAAAATAGCTAGATGGATTACCATGAGATTCAAGTAAATATTTTAAAATCTTCATGCCTTCTGATCATTAAGATGTTAAGTTAGTGATAAATTTACTTAATATGTGCCAACTGGTTCTCTACATGTAACAAATCCTCATTATGGGGCAGTGACCAGTCAGAATTATTGAATAGTGGATATGAGAGGTCATTTTACAGGAAGGTCCACTAAGTACTCTCAGCCACATATGATAAAACAAAAAGTAGAAATCTTCCTGAGCTCTGATAATGCAATGTTGTTTGAATACGGGGGGTGTTCAATAAGTACTCATTGGAATCATTTCTAATGAACGTAATTATTTGTCCACATATAATGACATAAATGTTTGCTCTTCTTTAAAAGTAATAG
>NW_011888815.1:3374444-3387489 GCF_000151845.1 Pteropus vampyrus | reverse complement strand
AGATTCTAGCCTTGGGAAAGGGGGCAGGGGGGTGGCGGGCGATAGTTGTGATTCTAGACACTTAAGATTATGCTGTTTCACCAATGCTCAGTAGAAATTTGATTCCCAAAGGCAGACCTGCTATTTCACACAACAGGTTCAATAAAGTAATTTATTTGTCTTATGGGTTAGACGGACAAAACTGAAGGTGTCAAGCTGAGTTAATAGAAGACCAGGTGTCGGTTGGCACAAATCCTGCCAGCCAGCAGGAGAAATGAGGAAATTACAGGTTCAAGAGAAACATTAGCCCAAAGATAAGAGAATAAAATCCCTTACACTTGGGGAAACCTCTGCCATAAATGAAGTCTAGGGAAATCCATGTTTCTCTATTTCCGGGAAATAGCCAATATCTCGGAATTCAAATATATATACATAAAGAAATATATATATTGTTTAACACAATGTGCATTAAGAAAACATTGCTAATTAAACCCAGAAGAATTTCTGATCTCATAAGGCCAGTCACATCTTACTAAACGCCATTTGTGTAGCAGAGATCCGGAAAATATAATTTTGATTTCCCTCCGCACAAATCTATCAATATAAAGATTACCTAAAACTCAGTATTAGAAAAATAACAAAATTGTTTGGATAAAACCATTGAGGAAAATAATAATGTCTTCTCCTAAATTCTGAGGTTGTCCACACACCGCTAAATGAACATGTTTTGATGATCTCACACACATTCCCAACACCCTGCTCTGTTATTCAAGTTTGGAGTATGTTTTATGAGGGCAGTTTGAGCCCTATGGTGACAGCTAAGGAGTGTTGCCCTCCCGCGTGACCATGCAGTTGAACGGGTCTTTGTGGAAGGAAGACAGTGCTCGCAAAGGTGAAGATGCTCACCATGCAACCTTTTCCCGGATTTTCAGCTATGCTACCTCTTTTTCCTTCTATTGCTTCTCCTGCCACCTCTCAGTATCGCCGAACTTTAAGAGGCCCAGGAGAAGGAAGAAATAAGACTTTAAATAATTTATTTGGAGAAACAGTCAGTGAAGAGGAACAAATCATGTTTCGCTAAAAGAACCCAGACCTTTGACACTCCCCTTTTCGCTCCAGTACCTGGAGCTCTAGCCGGATTGCATTAGTGAAATTTTCATTTGATGGCATTTTAATATTCTGCCTTGATGACTTTTTAGCAACATTTACTTTCAGAGGTCTCCAGTGTTCCCTCGGAGGAAATGAAACATGTCAGAGCCCATTACAAAAATCAAAATTTAAATACCTCGACCACGTTAGGGCTTCCACACAATCCCATCAGCGCTTAAGCTGAAACTCAAAACTATTCATTCTCTTGCTCAATCGGTAATGAGTACATTTGATGAAGCATTCCAGGGTCAGGGAACACATGACAGTGATCTAACTTAACCCATTGATTTCCTAGCCACAGAGGACCAGGGCGGGACTTGATGAAATTGTAACAAACGCTTTCCAACAGCACCACAGGAAACGGTGGGGTTGTCTGTTTGTTTGTTTGTTTGTTTAATTCACCATTCCCGTAAGTAGTGGAAAGGGATGACAATAAGCCAGTTCTAGATTAGGGTCAGTATTCCTTGGGACTTGCTTTATGTTCACACGTCCTATAAAATGACCTGTTTAGTTTTCATTCAACTATGGCCACAGTTACTCTGTGATTAGGAGCTGCTGTATTCTATAATTGGAGGGTCACTGAATGCATTATTTTTTGTTTAAGCAACACCATATCCCTGACCTCCTCAAGAATTTCAACATATTACTGGCAAAGAGGCACCCCTAGGTTGTGATCTGACTGTCTAGAGCATATTGTATGCTACTTGGCAACATGAGGCTGATCCCAGAGTTTCTTGGATATTGACTTGGTAGACAAAAGCAATGCAAGTCACATATATTGCTGTCTGACATCACAGTGAAAGCCTCAAAAATTTAATTCAGTCCACAGATGATTGCTATTTTTGAATGAAAAATGAAAAGCAAACATCTACAAAATGGAAATTCCTAGAAATAAACCACAATGTCTTATTAGGGGTTTTTGATTGAAACCAAGAGAGATAATTTATTTGCTTATTTAAGCTGAAAGACAGCCATGGAAGAATTTTTTTTTTTCCCAAATACTAAGTATTTGAATAAGTTTGCTTGATGGTCAAATGTAATTTTTATGACATGAGGTGTCATGAAAAAGGAAAGAATGTTGAGATATAGCTATCCCTAGAATTATTGAGATCTACAAATTTCACCCCAAAAGTTAGTCAGCTAAATTATCTCCTTTCTTGTCTATAAAAATTGTTCAACAGCACAATGTTTATGACCAGTAAGGGAAGCTAGTTCTAGCTAAGAAAGGTGGATATTTCTCACATTGAGATTTTTCCCTGCTACACACCCCTTCGCTTGACATGTCTATGTAATAAAGTCAGGCAATAACACCATTTGAAAATAACGTGGCTATAATTTGCAGTGGTTTCATAAACCTGATTCAGGACCTGTGTATGAATCCTCTGACCCATTTCCTTCCCTATCCATCTCCATCCTGTCCCTTGCATATATTAAGAATCCACCAAGTAACATGCTGGGCTGCTGTTCTGTAACGTGAATTTATGCTAATGGCTGTCTGCATATGCTTATATCACATATCTATATTAAGCTTAATAGTCTGTTACATTGCTTCTTAACCCTGTGTCCACACATGATTAACTTTCCTGATTTCTTTCGAAACCGTTATTAACACCGTGTAGCATTTCACTCAACATGTCACTAAGTTTCTCTGTCTAGTGCTAGAGTTGGGGTGATTATAAAACTTGTAGTTTGCAAGTAAAAAGGCATATAGAGAATTAAGGACACATGAAGATAGGCTTCTTTTGTTGTGTGTTTGTGCAACTTGAAGTTGGCCAGAGCTTAAATTCTAAGCTCTTTAGGCAGTAAGCAAACTCTGACTAGTTTTAAGCAGTCTTTGGTAACTTTCAGTCTAGCTTGTGGTTCTCCATTCATCAGATTAAAAGACAGGATATCTAACTTTGATGGGCATGCACGTGCATGTAGTATAGATACACACTTTCACACATGGATACATGTACAAACATTCTTTCAACACATGTTGAAACAAACACATATACCAAAATGAAGCCTATAGTGATTGATATCTGAATTACTGTTTACTACTTGGTTTGAGCTGACTGGTAAGGTGACAAATAATTATTGTTAAATTATACTAATTTCTCTCATTCTGAATCTGACCTAAAAACAAGTGAAAAACACAATACTGATTAATGTGCCCCCTATACTTGAGGTATACTGTTAAAATGGTAAACATAAGGTATGTCAAATTTATTACAAACCAAAGATAAATGGATCTTTTTTACTATTCAAACAATGGTTGAACAATCAGGAAAAATTTTCATCTCTCAAACAGAACCAGTAAGCACATCAATGGGATTAACTCTTACACTGGTCATTCTCTGGGATAAAAAGAACATTGGTGATGAAATCAGATAAGAACTAAGAGAGTCAAATACAGTGGAACATTAGACCATTATGGGGATTGAGTGAATTGCATAGAGGAATAAAAAATGGAAAAGGAAATTAGACTTTTCACTAGTGGAAAAAAATGACTAGGCAACTCTGGGATGTGTTACAACAAGCTCCTGAATAAAATAAATAGGAAGCATTTTTCAGACTGTGGGGATTGAATGAATTCAATCAATCTTCCTTGTGTAGGAACTGCATGGCTCCTACCCACAAGCTCCCTCTACTGAATTAAAATCTCACAGCAACTCAACCGATAAACAGGCTTGAGCAATGGCCACGTAACTAGGGCAAAAATATTTTGCACCTAACTGGTCAGTCCCACAGTCACACTGCATTCTGTTATGAGCTTCTCCTACAGCAAGCCATTTTATATCCATGTTTTCTATCTTTCTTGTATCAATTATAGTAGACATACATATGCATAATTGCCCTAACTTTGACAATAAGAGCGTTGCGTAATTTTCAAGGTACAAAACAAAACAAAACAAAAAAAAACAAACCAAACCAAAAATCACCTCATTTTTGTTTGGTTGGGAAACGGTCTCAGTTAAATATGGTATGAATATTACAAAGTTTATTTAATAGTCCCAACAGAGGTGGCTGGCTTTTGGGACACTTCTGCATCTTATCCACTCAAGAAATATATATTAAGCATATAGTACATTAAAAGTAGTTCACTAGGCCACAAAGATGAGATATTAATTGCATTGGCTCTCGATATATGAGTAATCCTGTCATGAAGGAGTCATATATATCATTATAATAAAAAGCAGAATGTATGTGTAAGAAAATTATAGGCAAAAATGTATTTCAGGAAACGAAATCATAAGCGTTTATAATAACCCATCTTCCTGCTATTGTAAAGGAAGACTCATATCTGAATCAATGGGCTATTGGCTTGGGCTGGCCAGTACAATGGAAATATGTGCTCAACTAGAGAAAATCAGGGAGATCAAGTTATGAAATGAGAAAAATATGAAGGAGAGAAAGATTATAGATGGAAAAATAGGGAAGCAGAGGGAAGGCTGGTTTCCTGAGAGGGACAGGAAGTGAGAGGGCATGCAAAAAGATAAAGAAAGATAAAAAGTAGGAAAGTGAGAATGATTTGGCCATTTGGCATAAGATAAGGGATTGAAAAAAAAACCATCTAAAAAGGATCTTAAAGATGTTTTGCTGTGAGATTGCACTATAAACTCCATCCATATCCCTAACAAATATTCCCTAAACATCTACATTACTCTTCAATAGAGCTGTTGGATGTTTTGACATCATTTTATATGCATTCATTATGCCATACATAATAGGGACTCAATAACCATTCATTGCATTGAATCTTCTTTGTACTCCATTCCATGGAGAATAGTTCAATTTTAAGTCTCTTGGGCTTAGCCTAGAAACAATGATAGGGGAATGTAATGCATGACATCCTTTGCTCAGTGGAGGCACTTAGTGGGTTTTTGATCTTGATGAGAGGAACAGTTAACCTGGTAGATAGGAAAACTTGTTGAATAGTTTCAGATGGCAACCAGCTAGCAGCTTCGTTCAGGATCACACGAGCTACTCACAATACGTGACATTGCCTCAAGGCTTAGACAGAGGACATCGTTTGAAAGAATTTCTAGAATGTTTGCTATATCGGCAAGAAACAACTAGTTTTTCACCCCTAGAATTTCAGATGTCTTCCTGGTGGCCCTGTCCCAAGTACGGTACTCTTTAAGCAGTGGTGTGCTAGTAAGCCAGCTCTCTGGGGAAAAAATGAAAATAAGAACGGACAAACAAATAAATGTCCTGATTTATAGCATGTGTCAATTTCTGTGTTGCAAATATTCTCCCCTGGCTGATTTCAAGCTTCCATTGGTTTCACAACCAGCTCAGAGTCACAAACTAGCTTCAGCCCATTAAAAAAGATAAACTCTGACACTGGGCATTGGGGACAGGGGCCCCGGCTGTTCACGATCAGCGCTCGTGTCAGACCTGGAGCCCAGATCTGGGGCCTGGAGGACATCGTTTGTCTCCTCTTCATCGTGGTCCTCCATCTTCTGTGACCCGGCTCCCTCCTAGAACATGACATCAGTGTGGGCAAACACCTTGCCATGACCAAGACAGAGTCGGAGATAAAGCACTAAGCAGAAGGGAAACATGTGTGGTCTGTTTACCACTGTTTTTAGATACTTCACAATTTTTTTTTTAACTTTTCTAGATACAACGTCACCATCTAAAAAACCCAAATAACGCTATGTGGAAACGATGAGGACGGCGCATGAGCTAGACTTTTAAAAATAGCATCTTGAATCACAAGATGTATTATGGCCTGAGATCTGTAAAACCAAACTGTGAATTAGATACAAAGCCTCAAACAGGGGAACAGGCTAGACATTTGCACCGTCTTATCAGATAAAATGAAAGGAGCTGAGGGACAGAAAAATGGCTGAGGTGGCCGAGGGTGGAATTAGGCCTGGAGGGAGGGCTGGTGAGTTCGCGGAACAGATTGTGCAGCTCAACTGAGCAACGTGATCGGGGACCTCAATGGTTGTGATCAGACATTTCAGGGGAAAGATGCCTTAACGTGCCCCTTCCCTTCCTGTCTCATCTTCTTCCCCTTTCAGCTGTGAATAGTGAGAAAATGACAGAAGACAATGTGCTAGTTTACAGCATTTACACTGAGGCTCTTTCTTCTTTGCCTTTGGCTTGTGAATGACTGAGAATTGTTTTATTGTTAAAAAAAAAAAAAAAAAAAAAAAGTTTCTCAGAGAATAGGACTTTCATTTTACCTAATAATGCCGGAACAGGCAGCAGCAAACAGTCAGCGCCTTGTCTCCAGCTGCCACTGGGACACTGGAATTGTTCATGGGGTTCCTGGGTGTCTCTGCCTCTCCAGCTTTTCTGCCACCGGCTGCACATAGAGAGGCAGAAACACTTCACAGATAAGCCACCCGGTTCTCTGTAATTCCACCTTTAATTTGTCAGGTGAACTATCAGGGGCTTTTAGCATCGAAATGAGAACCTCTTCTGGAAGTCTAATTCTCAGGGGGATTAGAACAGAGAGGAAAAGAAAAAGGACCCCAATTTGTCCCCTTCCATAATGACGTGCTGAGACAGGAAAAAGAGGAAGCGTGGGGAGCTGGCGGGAGTGCGTCATATTAGAAAAGGAGACACTGAAACTCATTTGCCCAAAAGTTCTAACTGCAGATTCATACTTGATAGCTAAATGTCACCCCCCCTGACAGCTTCATCAGGCCTTTTTAACCCTTCCCTGCCAAAACGGGCATTAGGATAAGAGTTTGCTTCAGAGAAGGAAATCTAGAATTAGTAATAGGAGTATCCCTCTCAGAAAATCTCAATTAATGCTCTTAAAAGAGGAGATGATATAAAAATGTTATGTCAAACATTTGATGTCTCCAGCAACCAAATAAAAATTTTCCCTTTATCCTCAAGGCTCTTCTGGCTTAGGTACCTAGAAAGAACCTCCTTTAGGTTCATTTTCATGGAATTCACTTTATTTTTTTTAAAATAAGAAGTGTTGTGTTCTTTGCTTATTTTAAGTGAGTGATGTTTCTTAATGGACCCTGCACAAAATACACATAGGTTTAAGAAATGCAATTTATAAAAATATAAAAAGATAAGACGTCTGGAATTCCATTTGAATGCTACAGTGACAAGAAAAAATAAAAATTAAAAATAGAAAAATAAAAATAGATATCAAAAAATAACATTAAACAATAGTGGTTTAATTTAAAAGTTGAATTAGAGAAACTTTTTTTGTTATTTATTGTGCGTGTGTGTGACAGAGAAAAAATTACATGAGAAGTCAGAAAAGATTTAGAATGACTATATACTGTATCAAAACTCAGGGATGCTGTTCAGCAGTACTTAGGGAAATTTCATAGCTTTAAATGTTTGTATTAGAAAGGAAGATCTAAATCCAGTCATCTGAGTTTCCATCTTAAGAAATTAGTAAAACAAGAACAGATAAAACTCAAAAAATGAGAGCATAAATCAATGAAATAGATTTATAAGAGCATAAATCAATGAAATAGAAAGAGAGGAAATAACAGGAAATTCATGAAACCAAAACCTAGTTTTTTGAAGATTTATAAAATATATTTAAAAAAAAAATAGATCCAAGAGGGGTAAATAGAAATAGAATTATCAAAATTAGGAATTAAATAAGGCACATCACTACAGATCACATAGATGTTAGAAGGATAAGGAAATACTGTGAGTGTTATGTCAATAAATGTGACAATCTAGATGAAATGAATTCCTTTAAAAACACAGACTACCATCTAAGCCAGAAAGAAGTATAAATCTTGAATTGCTCTTATAATAAAAAAAAAAAAAAAAAAATTAAGTTCTAAATGAAGAACTTTTCTCACTGGAAAGTTTAAGGAGGGGGCTCCCAAGATCAGCCTCACTCTGAAACCAACTATAAATCTCAGTGTCCTCAATCTCACCCTCCTGTCTGATAGTTTGCTAGAAGGACTCACAGAACTCACTGAAGATGTTATATTTAAAGTTATTGGTTATTGCAACAAAATGATACAGATTAAAACTCAGCCAAAGGAAGAGACCCAAGGTGCAGAGTGCAGAAAATTTCCAAAAGCAAAACTTCAAATCCCCTCCTACCAGTAGAGTCATGGACAACACTAATTTTTCCCAGCAAAAAATGTGTATTGATATACATGAAGTATTACCAACCAGATATGCTCACCTGAGCCTTATTAATCCAATTTTGCTGAGCACAGTCACTCACCCATAGGTATTTTTGATCATACAAGTGGTCCTGTGCCTGACCTCTAGCACTTATGGAGGTGGAGAGGTTACAATGCCACCATCTAGCACATTGTTAGACTATCTGGTGTGGCCCAAGGCTCCCAGGTCAACAACAGAACTCTTATCAAGCAGGACATTCCAAGGTTTATAGATCACTTCCCAGGAGCTGAGATCAAAAGCCAGCCATTCAGATAAGGCAAATTCTTTACTACACACCCATGAAGAAAACTGCAGACCCAGACAGCTTCCTTAGTAAATTCTATCAAACACTTAAGAAAGAAATAACATTGATGCTACAAAAACTCTTTTAGAAAATAGTAAAGCTGTGATACTAAAATAAGACAAAATCAGTTGCGAATACAGACACAAAAGTTCTTAATAAAATATTACTAAATGAGGTTGATCCTAGAAACACAATATTGTTTCGACATTTGAAAAACCAATCAGTGTAACTACCCGAATGAATAAAGGAGAAAGCCTTATGATCACTGAAATAGATAAAGAAAAAAGTCATTTGACATAATCTGACACCCATTTACAGAATAAAAACTCGACAAACTAAAAACAGAGAGAATCATCTCAGTTTTTAGCGAACTAAAAAGAGAAAGAAACTTCCTCTGAGTAAAAAGGTATACGAGAACCTACAGCTTAATCATCCTCAGTGAATGGATCCATGCTTTCTATTAGATGCAAGAGAAGACAAGGAAGTTGATTCTTACTACTTGTTTTCAGCACTGTCCAGCAATCTTAGCCAAAGCAATAAGGTAAGGGGAAAAAAAGGCATACAGTTTGGAAGAACAGAAATAAAACTCTTTATTTGCAGATGCTATAATAGCTTGTAGGAAAACCCTAAGGAATCTAGAAAAAAAACTTCTAGAAATAAAAGTAAACTTAGTAAGTTTGAAGTATACAAGGTTTATATAAAACATTTTGAAAAATATATTGTATGTATGTATACTACCCATGAAAAAATAGAAAATAAAAATTTAAAAATATCTCTACTTAACAATGGCATTAAGAAATACTTAGAAATAACTCAACAAAAGATATGTAAGACTTCTGCACTGAAAACTGCATAATGCTATAAAAGAAAATTTAAGAAGACCTTAAAATGTGAAAATTATAACAGATTCATAGATTGTAAGTCTTGAATTGGAATAATTGATTTTTGACAAAGGTAACAAGGAAATTCAATGGGGGAAAAGTCCTTTTAAGAAATGGTGCTGGAACAAATTAATATCTGCATGGAAAAAAATCAATTTCAACTCTTTTCATCACATCATAAACAAAAGAGTTTGTTCAGGGTAAAGCTATTAAATACATGGTAGAAAATATAGGGAAAAAATTTGTGATATTAGGCTAGGGCCATATTTCCTAAATAGGGCACAAAAAGCATAGCCCGAACAAGTGAAAAATAATAATAATGACTTTTAAAAAATATAGTTTAGAAAACAAAAAAGGAACCCACAGATAGGGTAAATTATTTGCAAAGTGTATATCTGCCAAAGAGCTGATGATATCAAGAATTTATAAAGAAGTCTTAAAATTGAATAGTAGAACCCAATTAAAAAGTGAGCAAATGATTTATAGAAATAGTTCACAACAGAAGATATGAATGATAATAAACATAAAAAGACGCTCAACATTACTAGCCATCAGGATCACACATACATACATACATACATAATATTCCATTACATACATATATATACATATATATATGTATGTAATGTATGTAATATTCCATTACATATATATATATATATATATATATATATATGTAATGGAATATTATTCAACCATGGGGGGGGGAAATGAGGAAATTCTTCCCTTTGTGACAACGTGAATGGAACTTAAAGACCTTATGTGAAGTAAATAAGTCAAAGACAAATAGTATGTGATGTCACTTATGTGTGGAATCTATAATGAAACAAACAACACAGACATGTAGAAAAAGAGATTAAATCTGCGGTTAGCAGAGGTCTGAGGAAGGCAAAGAAAGGAGGAATCTGATAGAGAGAGCCAAAAAGTGCAGACGTTCAGTGATAAGATCAATAAATGGGGACGCAATGCACACCATGACTACGGCTAGCCCTGCTGTATGACGTGAAAGTTATTAAGAGAGTAGACCCTAAGAGTTATCATCATAGGAATCTTTTTTGCTTTTTCTTCTTATTGTATGTATGTGAAATGATGAATGTTAACTTATTGCAGTAATCATTTCACAATATAATGTAAGTCAAACCGTTATGTCGTATGCCTAAAACTTGTACAAGGATGTGTGTCAATTATATCTCAATGAAGCTGGAAAAAAAAACGTAAAACCACAAAGAAACACCATTACACACCCACTAGCATGGCTAAAGTCTGAGGCTTTTAACATGGAGAAATTAGAATTCTCATATGCCGCCAGTGGGATTGCAAAATGATATAGCCACTTCGGAAAACAATATTGAAATCTCTTATAAAGTAAAACTTATATTTATCATATGACCCAGCAATCTGACTCCCAAGTATTTGCCCAAAGGAAGTGATAGCATAACTTCACAGAATGACTTTATGTGTATGATCAAATCAATATTACGCATGGATGCATCTCAAAAGTTTTAAACTAAGTCAAAGGAATCAAACCAAAATGACAAACTATTGTACAATTCTACCGTTTGAAATTCTAGGAAAGGGGGAACTATGATGACAGGAAGTAGATCGGTGGTTGGCTTATGTCCATTGGTCAAGGGAGGCCATAGACTGCAAAGGGCATGAGAGAGTTCTGGGGTCATGGAAACGCTCTATATTTTGACCATGATGGTGGTCACATGATACCATACAATGACGAAAATTCATTATATGTACACTTAAAGTCTGCAAATGTTGTTGTATGCAAACTGTACTTTAATAATGATAAAAGTGGTAAATTCCGGAAATTTCTAAAGGATTATTATAGATAGCCCTGTGTGTCTGGCAGAGAGTCCCTGCTGTCTTATTTTCAGTGTGGAAGTTTCTGGAATTGAGACCCTGGCTTGGCTAGCTGGCCATGAGACGTCACTACGGCGGGAAGAAGAGAGGGACATTCTTTCTGAAGCAGAGCCACCGGTCCTTGGGGCTCTGGACCTTTCTTTATTCTCCTCATTTGTGTCTAAAAGTGACTTCCTTCTCTGAAGGAGAAAGACAGGGCTAATAAATGTGACCATCTCTTTCAGGTAAATGTAATTCGCCGAATACGGTTAGTTCCGCCTGCGTTTCTATCTGCAGGTTCCCCCTCTCGCCTTCGCACAGAGAGCTCTTAGTTAAAACCACTGCGGAAACTGGAATCTCAAAAGCAATTCTGATGGAAAGAGCAACATTTCAATTAAATGAATAATCAAATTCAAAATGTTATTTGAATAATTCGAGTTCTTAAATTAAGCACGCAGATTTTTTTTTTCTTTGCAAGTAAGCTATAAATTACATTTTCCGCTACATTGACAGTAAACGGGTAATTAATATTTCAACTTTTCCTTCTCAATGTTGATTTAGAAAATAAAATTAAATAAGCACAGAACATAAATCAGCACCGCTCCCCCAGATTAGATGTGACTGCCCATCTCCTGTTTATAGTGCTTTCCGTTTTGGAGTGCTGCCTGAACCAAAGGGAGCATGTCACACACACAACAAAAGTTCACTCATTGTGTAGGTGATAACTGAAACTTTAGTAAGACAATGAAACCTATTAAATAATTAGTAGATTTTTTTCTGCTCCAAGTGTATGAATAATTTTCATATAAATATGGCACCTTATGTTTAATGTATGATTTCCACTGTCACTTTTAACTGTTGGAAGAAGGCAATTTGCTAAGGAGCTAAAAGTTTACTCTTTAGGTTATACCTTCTAAATGTTCTATTATTTTGGTGAAAAGAAGTATGAAGTGTTATGTAAAAGAACCTGAAGAGAATTTCATGGGTGCCGGGCAGTGCTGTCAATGCTTTTGACATACCGATTCATTTAAATTTCACAATGACCCTAGAAGGATGTTACTTCTACTATTTCTATTTAATAGATGCTAAAATTTGTGAAAAGAGAGCCAGCTATCCGTCCAAGCTGAGAAGCGGCAGAACCGGGCTGGAACACGTGTGGCCTCCCTGTAGAGCCTCAGATCTTCACAGCCATACCGGACTGCCTCCCACGGTGTGCCTTCACTGAGACAGCTATACATCAGAGCACACGTTTACTTCTTGGTGTAATATAATTGTGACACTGCTAACAGTTAAGTCAAATGTCATAGTTGAGAACATGGCACGACTTCCCTTACTTCAGACACCAGCGACAAACTCAAGGGTTTCTAGGTCGCCTCTACTTTTGACTAACTGGTTAAGAATTTTGGAGCGGGGGGGGGTCTCACTACTTCCTCAGGTTTACTAAGTTCCTAGGGTGATGCACAGAGCTCAGAAAGCAGTACAATATGATTAGAGTTTTATTAGGATGGATAAAATTAGGACCAGCTGATCTAAAGATATAGAGTGTGAGGTCTGGAGGTTTCCAGATGCTAAGTTTCC
The DNA here is from genome assembly GCF_000151845.1 of Pteropus vampyrus. NCBI lineage: Eukaryota > Metazoa > Chordata > Mammalia > Chiroptera > Pteropodidae > Pteropus > Pteropus vampyrus. The sequence continues at coordinate 3,374,646 of NW_011888815.1, read as the reverse complement.
ATGTCCTCAAGACACGTCATCTTCCCGGCACATCCACGGGTGATAAGCAGCCAGGAAAGTGCACCTAAGCACTGATATCCAGAGTCTTTACTGGGGTTTCATTACATAGACATAACTGATTAAATCATTGGCTACGTCAATGAACTCAATCTCCACATCCTTCTTCTCTCTGGATTTTAGGAGGCCAGGTCAATATCATGTG
>NW_011888815.1:3355250-3374394 GCF_000151845.1 Pteropus vampyrus | reverse complement strand
GGAAAGAGCAACATTTCAATTAAATGAATAATCAAATTCAAAATGTTATTTGAATAATTCGAGTTCTTAAATTAAGCACGCAGATTTTTTTTTTCTTTGCAAGTAAGCTATAAATTACATTTTCCGCTACATTGACAGTAAACGGGTAATTAATATTTCAACTTTTCCTTCTCAATGTTGATTTAGAAAATAAAATTAAATAAGCACAGAACATAAATCAGCACCGCTCCCCCAGATTAGATGTGACTGCCCATCTCCTGTTTATAGTGCTTTCCGTTTTGGAGTGCTGCCTGAACCAAAGGGAGCATGTCACACACACAACAAAAGTTCACTCATTGTGTAGGTGATAACTGAAACTTTAGTAAGACAATGAAACCTATTAAATAATTAGTAGATTTTTTTCTGCTCCAAGTGTATGAATAATTTTCATATAAATATGGCACCTTATGTTTAATGTATGATTTCCACTGTCACTTTTAACTGTTGGAAGAAGGCAATTTGCTAAGGAGCTAAAAGTTTACTCTTTAGGTTATACCTTCTAAATGTTCTATTATTTTGGTGAAAAGAAGTATGAAGTGTTATGTAAAAGAACCTGAAGAGAATTTCATGGGTGCCGGGCAGTGCTGTCAATGCTTTTGACATACCGATTCATTTAAATTTCACAATGACCCTAGAAGGATGTTACTTCTACTATTTCTATTTAATAGATGCTAAAATTTGTGAAAAGAGAGCCAGCTATCCGTCCAAGCTGAGAAGCGGCAGAACCGGGCTGGAACACGTGTGGCCTCCCTGTAGAGCCTCAGATCTTCACAGCCATACCGGACTGCCTCCCACGGTGTGCCTTCACTGAGACAGCTATACATCAGAGCACACGTTTACTTCTTGGTGTAATATAATTGTGACACTGCTAACAGTTAAGTCAAATGTCATAGTTGAGAACATGGCACGACTTCCCTTACTTCAGACACCAGCGACAAACTCAAGGGTTTCTAGGTCGCCTCTACTTTTGACTAACTGGTTAAGAATTTTGGAGCGGGGGGGGGTCTCACTACTTCCTCAGGTTTACTAAGTTCCTAGGGTGATGCACAGAGCTCAGAAAGCAGTACAATATGATTAGAGTTTTATTAGGATGGATAAAATTAGGACCAGCTGATGTAAAGATACAGAGTGTGAGGTCTGGAGGTTTCCAGATGCTAAGTTTCCATGTCCTCAAGACACGTCATCTTCCCAGCACATCCACGGGTGATAAGCAGCCAGGAAAGTGCACCTAAGCACTGATATCCAGAGTCTTTACTGGGGTTTCATTACATAGACATAACTGATTAAATCATTGGCTACGTCAATGAACTCAATCTCCACATCCTTCTTCTCTCTGGATTTTAGGAGGCCAGGTCAATATCATGTGGTTCAAAGCCCCAACTCTCTAATCATATGATTGGTCTTTCTGGCATGACTAGCCCCCATCCTGAAATATCTGGGGCCCATCATGTGTTCAACATATTAGCATAAACTCAGGTATGATCTAAGGGGCCCGCCGTGAACACCAAAGACCCTCCTATCACTTGAGAAATTCCAAAGACTTAGAGTCTCACTCCCAAGAACCAGGAACAAAGACCACAGAGATTTTGTATTACACAGCATGGATCAATCCAATCAGCATCAGTCTCCGCTGGCAACCCTGTCTCTCTCTAGCATTCCTCACAAGGCCACACTAGAAAACTGTCCAAAGGACTCTTGAAGCACATCTTGTTTCCTGCCCAACCAGTAGCATCTGTCAAACCCAGGAGGTGGCTTTCAAACAGTAATGGGTAAAGTCGGCCACCCTTAGTGGGACCCAAATCAAGAAGCAGGAATCAAAATTAACCACTTCTCTGTCTTTTTCACCTTCTCTGTCTCCAATTTTTGACAATCCTTTCAGATCTCTTAACCTATATCTGCCCCCCTTTGGTATCATTATCCTCAAATATATGAAGAAATCTGACAAAATCACTGGTATCATTATTCATAACTTAAGACTGAACATCAACAAGCTACTAATCAGGCTTCGGATACTGGAGGGAATTGTTTGACTACTGAACTGCGAGTCAGGAAATGTGATTCCAGTTGCAACTTTTCTAGCTTCTAGTGTGACCTTGAAAAAGCCACAATTTCATCTATAAAATGAGAGCAGACGATTTCTGAGGTTGCTTTCAGAGGTGGCCACGGTTTAATGACTTACTGATTTGTAGGTTCACACTGATGCCATGTTCCCTCAGAAGAAAATACAAGTTCCTTATTTCATATTCTGATCTATTAGGTTATCACATTTAGCCTTCTGTGCCACACTTACTGTTTTAATCATTAAACAAATGGCCAAAAATGAGGAGGGGAGATGGAGAGACGGAGAGACAGAGAGACAGAGAGAGAGAGAGAGAGACAGAGAGAGAGAGAAGGAGGGAAGGCGGAGGAAGAAAATAAAGAACACATCCATTTGCTTTAGAGTTTAATATTCACATTATAAATAAATATCCATTTACCCCTTATCTTCCTTTCCTTATTGCAGTAAGCATCCTTATTTATACCTTTTGGCTCATTGAGAGAAAAAGAGATGTTTGTAAATGTGTCAATTTCTCAAAAAAAAAAAAACATTATGCATTTAAAGGTTGAAATAGTGCAATGTTTTTGAGATGGATATTCCCAGATTATCTCATGAATTCAAATATTCTTCCTGGAGTATATGGGTGGAAATAATTATATCCATTTTACAGAAGGGAAAAATAGTGTCAAAAGTAAAGTACTTTCTGAAGTTAAAGCTGAGGAAGTTCTCAGACCCTCTAAGAACTGATGATGCTTCTTTTCCTCCACATGAAATGATATGAATTGTATTGTTGCATATTTGACATTTTAGATAGTATGTTTTGCCAATTCAAGCAAAATAAAACCAAAAATCCCAACATCGATTCTCAATATCTGAGGATATTCCTGGATCTGTGTTATTTCTAAGCAACAGTTCTATTCCCTGACTTATAGTTAATTAGAGTGATCTGTGTACTAAGCTCATTAACCTACCTACATGGAAGATTTTTGTTAATGAACAAAAGAAAAGTCAATATCTCCTAACTTATGAATGGTGAATCTTGGTATTGATGCTGCTTCCACAAAAAGAAGCTATAATTACTTTTGATACGTAGCTATAAATTTGAATAAACAATTATCAAACACTTAAATCTATTGATTAAGTAGAATAAAAAAAATCCATAATATAAAGGGCCCCTAATCACCATAGTAAAGTAATATTAGTAAAACTGATACTACACAAGAGCATATGATATTCTTCTTTGAAATAAATGCACATCTGTTATCGGCATCTTCAAAGTAAAAAACAAAAATGCAGGCTTTAGTCTATATACTAGAATGTGAAATGAGTAGGTATGACTTATTTAATTTGATATACTTATACATCAGTGCTTTTTTGATTTGAGGACACCATGCCACTCTACAGAGGTGAGAATTTATGAGACTCACCCATCTCACCTGAAAAGATATTGGTATTACTAGTCCTCCCCAAGAATGGAATATCTTTGAGAAACATAGCTACAATATACCAATGAAAATGTGTTATCTCCTTTGGGGAAATAAAAATTTAGGGGGAAAAAAGAGAGAGAGTGATGACCATTTGGTATACAATTCAAAAGTGCAAACTTAAAGTTCTACCATGGTCAGCTGGGTAATATAAAAGTGTGATTCTTCCAGGAGAAGTATAATACCAAGTGGCAGGCAGAAACTGTGGAAATCTGTAAACTTCATATCCTATCCAATAGCATTCGATTTTTCTTTAATATTGAGCTAGCCAAATAAAACACACATGAATGTTGCTGAGTTTTGATCTCTAGCTAATGAACAAAGCCGGGGATGGGGAGGCTGGGGGACAGGTGGGAGGGGGGAATTGAGAGGGAGCCCATGTTACTTAGTTTGGCTGATAATATTGATAAAAATAACTGAAAATATTTTGAGGGTCTATAGGAGGGTTTCTCAGCCTCGGCACGATTGACATTTTGGGTTGGCTAATTCTTTGCTGCTGGGACCGGCTGTGTGCATCGTGGGCTGTTCAGCCACATTCCTAGCAACTCTATGCCAATAGGAAGTACCCATTCCCCCTCTGCCATGAGTCATAACATTTCAAAATGTCTTCAGACATTGCCAAATGTCCCTTGGGGGGTGAAACTGCCCCCCCCCTTGAGAACCAATGTTTCAGATACAGTTTAAAGTTTGTGAATGTTTATAAAGATATTTTCTTTACTAAGAAGGGAGACTAACAATAAAATATTTATGTTAAGGTAAATACATTAGAAAATAAGACCAAAACAAGCCTAAGATAAAAAAAGAAAAAATTAATAAAGAAATAGGGATAACTAATTGATTATAAAAGTAGAGCAATTATTGATTCCCCCCCCACCCTCCCCCCCAAAAAAATTTATAGCTGATTCGTTGAAGGGAAAAAATACTAATCGACAAATATGACTTCAAAAAAAGAGCTAAAAGCCCAATAAATGCATAAAGAATACGATATCGAAAAAGTATCAAAAGTATAAGAAAATATGGATGAATTTATGTCAAAACACTTAAAATTATCAGAGAAACAAGATTATTTACTAAGAAAATAGAATGCAAAGGTGATTAAAAGGAAGCTAAACATACAAGATTTTTTTAAATTTACTAAAAAGTAACTTCAGATAAAAAGGTGCCAGGCTACAAAATATTTGAACTTTCAAAAAGAAAAGTGAAATTATAGACAGCAGCTGTGGGTCTATTGTCATCTATAATGGTATCTCCATTTTCTGGAATTAATTTTGTTTACGTTTCTGATATTCTTAGTCCTCTGATGGTTTTTCAACAAACTCTGATTTTGTCACTTCTCCAGCTTGCTTTGCTTGTTGGAATAAGAGCAATAATCTCTTTCGACTTTCTACATCCTTAGCTTAGATGGTACAACCATTTAAAGGTAGACTACATTTAAGGCAATCAACTCTTGTCAAATGTGTCATTGCCATTCATCTAAGTTTATTATCTGTCTTCTAATTTTTTTCAGAATGTATTCACATATTAATAGATACATCTTGAGAATCATTCCTTATACTTTTTGTATTATGCTTAGAAAGACCTTCCTTAGCTCTGTATTACTTATAAAAACATCTCATGTTTTCTAATGGTACTTTAATGCATTTATTTTTAGCATAAAATCTTTGGTCCATCTGGAGTTTATTTTGGTGTTGGAAATAAAAAGGATTACAATTTTTTCCCCAGATGGCTACTAAGTTGTCCTAACTCCATTTATGGACAAAGGATATGAACAAGAGTTTTTACATATAAGTAATTTTTAAACATATGAAAAGATGTAAATTACAGTCATATTATTTTTTAAACTACAAATAATAACTATAGTTAAATATTACTTGGAATTATTTACCTAAATTAGGTTGAATCAAATCCTTGGATCCAACATTATTCCTAGGAGATTAGCCTTTAGATGTTCTTATATATACGAATTAATAAACATATACATGGATACATATTGCTACCTTATAAGTAAATAGAAAAAAAAATAAAACCAAATAAATGTCCTTTAAAATAAATTGCCTTTAAAAAATCGTGCATCCACAATAAGGAGATATAAAGAGTTTGGGGGAAAAAAGCAGATTATACGTTTCCATTAGGATATGGTATCTAAGACATATTGAGTTTAAAAAGCAAAGTGTTTTATGTACGTACCATATACTACCACTTTACTAAAAAGGAAAACACACACACATTCATACACACACAAACACAGGTATGCATATGAATATATATGCACAGATGACTCTGAGAGCTACCCAAGCACCTGGTAACAGCAGTAGCTTTTATGAATGGAACTTGGCAACAGAGTGACTGTGATAGGAGGAAGAATTCACCCGTAGTGATTCGAAACTAATTAGTATATTTCCAAATGTGATTTTAAGATGACAAGTCCACCTTGTGAATAAAAGGGCCCATATATAGATTCCTATGACAATCACAAGTCCTGTTGGTTATTTTTTAAACAAGGGGCAACCAGGGAATGAATAGTACATGAAGCTTAAAGTTTAACCAGCTACTGAAATGTACTGTTTGGTTAATAAAAATTTGCATAATGCAAAAAAAAAAAGTGCAGTTTCCAACACTTCATCATCAACATTATTACTACAAAATATGACACCCCCCACACACATATACACTCATTGTTCTTAGCCAGTGCTTTTCAAGCTGGGTTTGGTGGCAGTGTAGGCTTTCTACATATAGGGTTCAGACGCTGCCTGAGAGGCAGGTGACAAGAGAAGCCAAGGGAACATCTTCCTCCCTTCCTCTGCTTCACCAGCATGAGGCCACTGCTGTCTTATCTTATAGATGGGATTAGGGAGGATTCTGGATATTTTTTCTTTTTAAGAAATAAATCTTCAGCCAATTAAAACAGAAATCAAACCCTATTCTTCTCTGCTATGCTATTTCAATCAACATGATACAATAAACAATAAAATAGCCTCATAACCTTATACAAACCTGGAAGTTTAGGACTAAAAAAGGCCCTAGAGATAATATGGTCCTGCCCTCTTATTTGACACAATAGAAGGACAGTGATGTCACAGAGATGAAGGGGTATGTCCAAGGTCACACTTGGCATATTGGTGGCAGATCTAGGATTAAGGAGCCAGCCTCCAACCTCCCAGGACTTTTCCCTGTGTTCCTCATTCACAAATGATTATCCAGCCTCTCAGTACTGACATTTAACAAAGGATTTGGATCAACCTTATAAGTTACTCATGTGACTAAACTCCCAACTTCTCTCTTTGGTGAATATTTGCTGTTCAGTTCAATTTTGTGAAAATTTCCACCACCAATCAAATTCTGCCTAAGGAAGACAACTGCTCCCACTGGTTGTCACCTTTGACAGCTATGTAAACCCAAACCCAACCAAAGACAAAGCGATGCATCCAAAAGGCGAAATGCATCTTTAGAATAGGTCCGAAGGTAAAAGCCTTGTGATCATTATATCTATCTATGCATGTGCATTATCATTTCATAAGGCAAAACAGAAGGTGGCAAAAGCCTACTGCCATCCCTTAGTTTCTGATGGAACATATTCATCAAAAAAGCATCCAGTCCCCTGAGCTTGCAGCCATATGCTACAGGAAAATGTCACCAGTTAAAGATGTATTCATTTGCTGTTTTGAAAACTCTGTTTGATATTCATGCATTCCAAGTGTTTTGACCTAGATTTCTGTAGAGGCATTAGATCTAGTCTTGTGCAGGCAGCTAGACAGCTGTTGCTTATGTAGTCAAAGGAAGAATCTAAAGTTAAAAAAAAAAGAGAGAAAATGAAAAAATGAAAACATTTATTAATGGATGCCAACATTTTGCACAGCCAATATGTTTAATACTAGATTCACTAATATAAGCATATGGGAATGCATTTGTTGCAAAGCTTTAAAGAAAAGAACAAAGAAAAAAGTTGGAAATAGCTAAAGTTCAAGGGGAATGGAATTTGAACTTTCTCCTGTAAATGAAAGCTTGGTGAAATGGCAACATACTTTAATTATAAGCAAGTGGCTAATGTCATAGCATTTAAGATATTTTCAGAGGAGATAGATGATGTTCCACACTCTGCACACATCTTAGATAAACCTAAACTCTGTATGTGACAGCAGATCCTTGAAATCTTTTTGGATATCAATCTTGTTCTTTGCCAGAGTTGTCTATTTTTGATGTTTATGATGTCTAGTTAATTCAGCTATAAATTAATATCGAATAGTTTGACAATGATGATAATAATAAATATGAATACTAATTTTTTTCTCAGCTTTATCTCCTCCCAGCAAGGAGAACAAAGAAGCTCTGTGACCCATGCAAACTACCACCATGTCCCATGTCATCAGATCATACCGATCTATTCAGCAGCAGCTCCTCATTTCAGTATGATGATAGCAGTCAGTTGAGTTATAACCGCTGAATGACTTAGCTACACCGTACCAGGCTGTCTTCCTCTACCTCTTGGGCCAGAGCATTGGCAAATATGTATTGATATAGCAGCTAGGAGCATGAACCCAGCCACAAAATGGTTATTAAGCACCCACTAAGAGCAGGCACTGTAGAGATGAAAGGCAAAGTCTTTATTTTCTAGTGGGCTCCAGAATGATAAATGATTACTCCTCAGAGACACAAAATGAGAGAAAGAGATGATTTGAACTTCTCATTCTAAATACCTTTATTTCCATTTTACTACATATATGCAGTCAAACATATAGTTAAGATAGGCTATCTTCAAAAGTGGGTCTATCCTTCCGTCCTCCAGATTTTCAAATAAATGGAAAACCACAGAACCCCTATTGTGAAGCAATCTGTGTTATTTTTTTAAAAGAGAACTAATCAGTAAATACATTTCCATTGAAAGAGCCAATCAGTACATTCGAGATGTACAACATCATGACTAAGAAGCCTGATTCTGCATTGGTCAGCACCGCCGTTACCTGACTCAGGCAACAGGCACTGCCTCTGATGGGACCAGGAAGGACTCCAGCCACACCAGGTCCGATGACAGTTCCTCAGAAGGAGTTCTCAGCAAATGGTCTCTCGCCTAACACTAGGCGCTGACAGAAAATGGGATTAGCGTTTCCTCTGAATCTGAACAAGAGATGCAGGGGGCCTGTTTCTCCTTCATTATAACTTAGAGCTCTGCCACAAGACAGAATGGAAACAGAGACCCAGATCAGGTTGGTTACCAAAGGACATGTGCAGATGGACCCCTAGACCAGTGATTATTTCAAAGTTTATCGGAAGCCACTAGTAAATGAGAAGCTAGAATAAACAAAGTTCAAAATTTTAAAATTGGCATACGTCGATTCGACTGCCAAAGTGTATTAAAAGCCATCAAATAACCATGGCAAACAATCAGCTTCCTTTAGTTGGTAGGAGGGGAATAATTTAACACAAAAGTATATACATATGTCATAAAGTTAAGCGTAAAAATGACGCGAATGCATTAAAATCATACATAAGACTTCGAACAAATTTTGCTGTTGTGGTAAGCCGCAGTGCATGCCCACACCCCCCTTGCCTTCCAGCCTCCAGGAGAATGAGCTAAAATTCCTCTGCTGTTACAAAAATTTTAGTGGAAAAGATTGAGAAGGGCTAGTGGAAAATATTTGCTTTCTGCAAGGATTGAGTATGACGACTAAGGGGGACGCTAGGGCACAAAATGGCAGAAACCATGAGGTGGGGGCTGAGCTCTCTATCTGATCGTAAATGCAAAGCTGGAGAGCTTTTCAGTTCTTTATCATGCTATAAAGGAGACCTACTAACTTCATTACTGTCAACAGAGACTCGGCTTTTGGTTAGAAAATGAAAGGACTCTACTCAAAATCCTAGTCCTTCTGCAAGAAATGTAAAATTTTTCACCTACTTCCAATATTCTGAATTGGAGAGGTGTTCTACCCCAGTAAAAGTTACCATGTCAATTTTATTAAAATCCCTACACTAATTACACATGAGAAAACAGTTCTTACAGTAGGTCAGTTACATGAGGTATTATTTGCAGTTTAATGAGCATTAACTGACGACTTGCCATCTGCCCCCATCGATTTAACAGTACCCTGTGCTACATGTATATGCACACAGATATGTGTGTATACACATATGTATGTGTACACATATGTGTATACACACATACAAACACCATATAAATTTTTCAAAATGAGAATAAAAGTCCATACTCCACTAGCATTTGATAACTGTTAATAGGAACACTTCTTGACTGTATTTCTCTCTCTTATAAAGCTATTAGAGTTTTTTGATGCAACATATATAGTGGGATCTTTCTCTTTGTGTTTCACAGTCTCAGTGAATGTGGCTTTGAAGAAGCAATGTTCAAATGGATTCACGTCACCACGTTTCACAAAACATTTTAATGCCACAGTTTCATGTTCGTCTCAGTACCCAGTGGAAATAGTCTCAGAAGACACTAGCTTCCACTCTGATAACCACTCCTTAGACACCCTTACGTAGCCTACTGAAGAGTCGCAGACATAAAAACCCTACACACAATAAGGGTGTTTAGAACCATAGGACAGAGAAGATGAGTTGTCAACACACATCCACTCCTGACTGTTACATGTGTACACACGGGAGGCAACTTAGAGTAATTAGGATTGCAGATCTGACAGTTTCCCTATGAGCTGCCACATTAGGTTAAGAACTAAGGATTATAGAAGACCAAATGTTTCTGTTTCAGCTCTAGAGGATTAATTTATTTTTTCCTCCATTTTAAACTTGGCAAAGGAAGACAACTAAATGTGAAAACAGAGAGAAACTAAAGCATTGTAACCAGTGCATCTTAGTCATCATAGAGGTACCAGCCTATATACATATATACCTTATTTGAGGAGTTTGAAAAATGAAAGTGGTTGAGTGTTGTTTGATTTCTAACCTGGAGTTTATTTTCTCATGGATCCTTTAGACTGTGACTCTTCCAGGAGCCCAAAGGGGCTATGGGAAACTGTGAATATATTTTTTCATTAGTACCAGCCCTATTTCTAGCCATAAAGCTGCATGTCCTAATGTGTACCAATTTAAAATCACATGCAGCTAGTGTATTACAGCCAGTTTGAACAGATGGATTTATGAGAATCAGAATCAAATATATTTCTTCTTAGAATTTGGCTGCTTAAGTCACTCGTGTTACCATTACAGAGAGAGCTGAATTACTGAAGCTGTCAGATGTTTACTCTTGCAAAGCTCTCTAGTAGAGTTCTCTTACTCCACTTGTAAGTAGAATTAATGAAAAGATGAGGCCACCAAGAAAACTGAAACATACTCTAGGATTTGTTTTTTTCCCTCAAGTTTCTGGTATAGAGGTGAATGTGTGCATAGGCCAGGCAGAAGGTTGGTGTGACCTCAGAGACACCCCAAGAAACTTAATAAGATCAACAGAGAATCTAGTGACAGAAATATGCTGAGTTCCAGAAAGGTTGACAGTTGATGGAATTAAGTTCAGCTGAGCAGGAGAGTTGGCATGCCTGGGCAGTAACTAGGAAGAGGCAAGGCTCTGAGCAACTGTGATGGTTTTTAAGGAATTAGCCACAGGGAGAAAAGAAGCGGAAACCTTTACTAGAACTGGGAAGGAAGTCTAGACAAGATTGAAGAATGAGTTAATAATATCAGAAATAGTCACCTTGAGCAAATGCGAAGTCAAGTGGGTCTGACCTCAAGGAGGACTGATGCTCACTGAAGCCTTTGCCATGAGACTCTTTAAAACATGCTAAATATCTATTCACATGGCATTAGAGCTAGTCTACTTGGAATTATTCGCTGTATTTATTTGAATATAATGTTACATCTTAGAAGAGCATTAAGTCCTGAAATCTGCATAGAGGGTGAAGACCGTCTATTACAAAAACTATACTGAGGGTCTACCATATAGCCACATACAATATACAGAGGAATTCTCATGCACATTAAGTTTGAGAATACTGGCTGGACTATAAAAAGGAATAAAAGTAAAGTCTAACTACAGATATTAAGATGTTCAAATCACTCTCCTTACAAAATAACTAGAAAATCTCCTTTTAACAATTAGGCAAAGGCAATACAGAAAATTTTCATGTGGTCTGGCCTGCCTGCGAGGTTATATGATTTATATTTTATTATTAAACTTCTGTGACTCGAACACATGTAAATAGATTTACGCTCTGTTATAAAAATTAAATAAAATAATAAAGTTGCATCTTACAAGGAATCAAGAGCCAAAGTCTACAAGAAATCTAAGTACTAGGTTTGATGTAATATAAATTCTATCAGCTTCTTTCATTCATCTTAAAAATAATAAGGTACAAACTAGTCCAGGAACCTTGGGCTAGATATATTATGCTTAGTAGTTAATTTAATCCTACCCATAACCCTGAAGGTTAGACACTTTTATGCCTGTTTTACAGATGAGAAAGATAAAACTCAGAGATTCTGAGTGACTTCCAAGTCCATATACATGATATTTAATGAATCCATGAGTTTTAGAAAACTCTATCTTCCTTTATAAATTCATTTCACTTACAGTTATAATTCAATGTTAATAAGTTATATTTTTAGAAGACCTGCCACAATGGCCTCAAAAAGTTTCCTAAAAAATTATTCTCTGCAGTTTACACAAGACAGGTCAAGCTGGCTTAAGGACCAGCCATATTTCTCCTTGGAATTTTTCCCCAACTTTCTGGACTCAAGTCAATAGAGAAGTCAAGAATTTCTGGGGACCTAAGAGATGAACTAGACTGAACATCAATCTGTCTCTCTCAATAATAATAATGATTTAAAAACTAAATGAGGCAAGATTATTTTTCAGGGACTTGATTTACAAACCCTCCTAATTTTGTTCAGCTAATCGACGAGAGAAGGAACTAAACTCCCCATTTTTAACTGCTAGCTTAGTACCATCTCCCACTATGCCAAACTGCTTCCAGACAAAATCCACATGAAAATCGAATTTAATGACCAAAAAAAAAAAGGGGACAGAGAAGATGAACAGGGGTTCAGGAAATATTTAGTGATTTGATCTGAATACTGGTTGATGAGATTCAACTTTCTGATTTCTGTTGAGTTCACTATATGTGTTGGTTTGCTTGTTTGTTAGGTTTTTGTAGGGGGCGGGGAGGGTTGGGGGGAGGTCTACTTTACTCCTAAACCCTGTACAAATGGAGAACTCTCTTACTTTCAAAAATATGTCTGTCCACGTTGGGCCTATAGTCTTCTGATTTCATGAATCCAGCAAAGCAGAGGACTAACCTACCAGGTTCTAGAGTCCTGGCATGCTACTTTGTTAGCTTTGCCAAGATACAGGTACATTTATGAATTCAGCCTCCATTACAGAGCCAACGCTTCCCATGCACTGGGGTGCCAGGCACTGTGTTTTGCTTGGGGTGCTCAGGGAATGTCTCTGAGAAGGTGACATGTGATCAGGGAGCCAAAAGAAAAGCTGTGCAGAAGTCGGCACTGCAGTTTCGCACATGTCACGGATGAGCAGGCTCAGGTTCAGAGAGATCAAGCCATTTGCTCAAGAGCTCAGAGCTATGGAGGGAAAAAGGTGAAATTCAAATCCAAAGCTATTTGACTCCCAAGCCAATAACCCTGTCACCATGTTAAAAAGGTGAGTGTGAAATGGTTCCTAGAGAAAGACATGTTGGAAAGATGCTCACACATCTCTGCAACTTGAGACACTCAGAAAAATAATAGGCTATCTTTGTCTTTTATTTCTTAATGGGCTGAGCCTGCTTTAAGCTCAGAGAAATTTGTGTCCTACCAGCCACATACAAGAGGGACTATTCAGAGAGATCAAAGTCATCAACAGCCAAAAGGAAGCTGGAAAACTTGCACTTCTCTAGCAAATTGGCTCTGGTTCTTCTAATATACATGAAAACAGAATGATAAAAAAGGAAGGATTTAGACAAATATTTATACATATGGTGAGTGAGGACACCTGGCAGAGCAGGTGAATCAGCTTCAGAACGATATGCTGCTTACAGATTCAACTATGGGGAAAAGTGACACATTTTACAGTTAAATTTAATGCAAACCTGTTCTCTAAATGATCATCCAAACTCAGAAGAAATGAGGGATTCCTTTGGGTTTTTTTACATGCACAAGGAGATTTTAAAATCAGGTGTTCATATGAGTTGAACTTCTGCTCGGCAAATTAATGTATGAAGACAATTTGAAATTTGTGTATCTTACTCGGACTTGGGATAGCACCTATATCATCCCAGAATAAAATCTAGACTTTGCCAGTCTAGTTTTTTGCCATTAGAGTAATGCAGAAATGCAAGCAACTGTAATGATTATTTAATTGAATATAGATGTTTGTTGAATACCAGTGCAAAACACCATGCATTTTAAATCAATCATGATCCATATTAATTCAGCCCTCATAATAAGCTATTTCTTACAACAAATGTAAAAGCACAGAATCTCAGCCTCGTGGGAGTTTATAACCTACATAAACACATATTCTACATTTAAACCTTTCATATTTCATTGAGAGAGACGGTCAGAATTTGACAAAAGTTTTAATTTCGTATCAATGAGCAATTTATTTTTGCATAATGAGCGTAATGTTTCTGTGAAAGTAATTTAATGGTCTGCAATACAATTAATTGTATTAATGGCCATTTTTGCACAAATCTTTATCAAGACACCTACTATATATCAGGCACCATTATAGGTGCTGGGTGAAGAGTAGTAAACAACAAACACACAAACACACACACGCACACGCACAAAGGTCTTGCCCTCAAAAGCGTATATTCTAGAGGAGAAAGCCACACATTGAGAAAATAAATAAATGACTATATAACACTGCAGAAAATGGCCAGTGCTATGACAAGACAAACAATAAAATAGGATGAAAGAAACAGGAAGTAGCAGTAGGGTTAGGGGAGTTATTTTATAAAAGGTGTTCAGAGAAAATTTTATTAAGGTACCAACTGAGTGTTGACTTGAAGGAATCCTGGAATTAGTTATGCCGATGTTTATAGGTAGAGCATTCCAGAAAGAAAAGAATACAAAGAATGGACTGGGGTGGACACGTGTGCTGGAGGTAGAGTAGCAAGGGCAGAACAAGCTGGGGACAGTGGTGGAGAGGAGAAGAAGGAGGGGGTGTTGACCAAATTATGGAAGGCTTCCACGGCTACAGTTATTACTCTGGATTCCCCTCCGCATGAGATGGACTACCCTTTGAGGATTCTGAGCAGAGGATGATGATGGTTTTAGATGAATACAGAATGGAATTCCTAGAAAGCAATTATTCTTCAGAACTTTTAGAATCTCAGGGTAAAAGAGGTCTGGGTTAAATAGCCTTGGGGAGTCCCTTTTCCTCACCCTTAAACCTCAAATTCCTAGGATAGGTGGATTACAATCTAGGTAGTTTCGACTGCTGGGAAGGGGCTGAGAGTAAGCCTTTATTTGATTTGTTTAGTGGGGTGGGGAGGGATTAATCACAGTTTTCTGTATAGAGAACTCTCTACACTAGAGTTTCTCTCCTCCACTACCTCTGTCCTAAACCCAATAGGGCTGACACAGATAGTATCTAATATCTCAAGTGTATATGAGCCGACTCGATCAAATAAGAAGATACGTGAAAATTAAAAAAGGGAAAGCAATCAACTGCATTAGATGTTGCGAAGTTATTAAAATAACATTGTAGGGATTAAAACAAAATGAGTAAAATATATAACAATAACAAAAAGAAAAGGTCAGGGGAAATAGAAGTATAGTGCTTAAGTAACATATTATCCATGAAATGATATGATATTATTTGAAGATAAACTTTGATAAGTTAAAGATGCATATTGCTATGTGTAGAAAAACAGCAAAAAATTACAAGAAGTTATAGCCAGAAGATAATACAAGAAGGTATTAGTAGAGATGAACTAGGGTATAAAGAAATAAAAAGCAGGGGACAGAATGAAGGGGGAACAAAGAACAGATGAGAAAATTAGAAAATAAATAACAAAACAGTAGATTTAAAGCCATCTGTATCAAAGACATTTAATGTAAATGTTCTGAGCACTCCAATTAAAAGAGAGAAATTTGAGTTTCAGTCAGACTGAATAAAAAAGAGCCAATTATATTCCAGTTACAATAAATATAGTTAAAATATACAACACATAAGTTACATGAAGCATAAGAAATCTGACTATCAGACCAAAAAAAGTAATATTACCAGGGATTAATAACAATGAAAAGTCAATTAATCAAAAGGTCATATCAATCCTAAATGGGTACCAAATAAAAGAACTTCATAATGTATGAAGCAAAAATTAACATAAATGAAGGATAAATTAAAAAGTCTTATAGTTGGAACTTTTCACTTTCCTCTCTTAGTAATTGATAGAATAAATAGAAAGAAAATTAGTAAAAAGATAGAAAACTTGAATACTATTATAAACAAACTGGGCCTAAATGGCTTTTGTAGAATATGTCGTGCAAAAAAGGGTAAAATACGCACTTGTAAATTCTATCCAATATTTAAGGAAGAAACAATCCCAATTCTACAAAAAAAATTTTCTTCAGAAATCCGAGCTTATTTTTTGAGGCAACTATTAAGCTTGATACGCCAAAAGCAGAGAAAAAGTATAAAAGAACATTAAATAATAATTAATATATACCCAAAATTGAGTAGTTAAATTTTAGTAAATAAAATCCATGAATATATAAAAAGAATTATACATTATGACCAAGGGATGCTTATCCTAAAGCTGCAAGATTAGTTTAACATTAAAAAAATCAATCAACGGGAAGACTTCCAGTTTCAGCTTTGACTTATAACGACCTTGGAAGCTATGAATCCTGCCCCTATAACAAGTAAAAGCTGAAGGCGTGGGGGAGTGCAAACTCTGAAACCAAGGCCTTTTCTTAGCTCTATCATTGAACTGAAGTTGTAGGAAAAACCACTGCCATGAAATTTGGAGCGCCGGGCACATTCAGAGAGATACAGGACCCAAGATCTGCTTACCTGGAACAGAACCCAAACTAGAGAACACTTAAATGGTGCTATTGATGGATTGCTGGAGCACAGACAATTGCGAGGGAGAAGCTCCCCCTGGGGGCCACAGTTAACCCTGTGCTGCTCCACTTGATGAGCTCTTGATGTCTCTAAGGCTGACTTCAAACTCAACAAGCCTAAAACTAACTCATCACCACCCACCACCCCCTGAACTCAAACCTGACTCCTCTCCATATTTCTTACTCTCAGGAACAGCCCTACCTTCCACCTACTTGCATAAACCAGAAATGTAAGGTCCTCTGTCATATTGCTTTCCCTCCCATCCCTCATCACGTTCTGTCTACTTAACCTCCAAATACCCGCTCTCCAATCTGACCTTTCTTTCCTTTATTGCTTGCATCAAACTAATTGAATCAGCAATCATCTCCGACCTGAACTAACAGAGTAGCTTCTTAACGATAGGATACCTCTCAAATAAATATATACCTATATTTAATGTGTTGTCTAAACTTTTAAATGGCATTCATGTGCCATGAGATAAAAACCTAAATGTCTAACACGGCCCATAGTGTGTGCACAGCATCACTCTGTCCCCTCTTTGGCCTCATCTCCCACTGCTCTCTCCCCCTTACTCCAGGAGCTGCAGCCACACGGGCCTCCTTGCATGCTCCCTTAAGACACGCCATGTTCCTACTGCCATAGCAGGAAACCTTGCACAGGTCTTTTCTCTGCCTAGAAAGCTCTCCTTTCTCATACTTGTCTGCCCTGATGAGTTCAAGTCCTATTTTATATCTTAAAAGATCATGTACCTCCTTATCAGACAAGCCAGTAATCAGAATATCCATGTATGCATGTAACTATTTAACGCATTTCTACCTTCCTTTGCTAGATTACAAATTCCGTGAAATTAGGATCTATAGGTGTTTTAACACAGCACCTGCCACAATAATGAGCTGCAATAAATAGTTGCTGATCTTTTTTAGGTTGTTTGCAGAAGATAAGAGTGTTCTGAAGCATTTGAACTTCTCTGTAACATTCTGACCCCAGGGTGGAAGTATCGCTCTCATCTGTGTTTTTCCCATATTAGTTAGCACTTAGCACATCAAAATTTAGTTATTGGTTATGATCTTTCCTGGCCAGCTGGTGAGTTATTGCTTTAGATATGAAGAGTGTCTTATTCATTTATGAACCCTCTGTCCCCAAAGAGCATTTGGACCCTAGTGAGAACTCAGCACAAGTTAATTGGGGGGACAGAGACTGTGACAGACGTGTGCCTGAACAATGTAGAAGATGGGGTGGATATTCTATAACACCATGCAGGGTCCAGATTTATATGGAACATTCTCAGTCACTCATTGATCGGGAATTGAGGCCATATCCACCCAACTCGGATAACTCCGAAAATTGAAACTCCGCACTAACTACCCAAATTGATTAATTGGTTTCAAGTCTGTTGGTGCTCATTTTGCTCTGCTTTCCACTTGAACACTTAGCGCACAAATGACAACATGTACTTTTCATAGACAGGACAAATTCCACTTTAATTCGACAACCCTTCTTCAAAAACCCAGAGAGAGCCAAAGTCATCAAAAGTGTGGAAAGCCATTAATAAAGAAACAGACATATGCTCCGTGAAGTTCCTTGGTTCTCTGATGTCTGTGAATTTTGCTTTGTTACAAGATTTCCTTGAAAACCACTTCAGCAAGAGCATAAGTTGGAGAAACGTCCTTTATTTCAGTGATCAAAACAAAATTAAAATCAAAACCATGGCAACACAGAGATGGAAAAATAAGTGTGAAGACATCGTTCCAGAAATTAAGAGTATGGATTCTTAAGAGTATGGAACTAGCAGACTAGGGTGCCTTCTGACGGCCCCATCTACTACCTCTGTGCCCATGTGGGTGTCCTGTGTGTCTTTCCTCATCTAAGAAAATGAAGATAAAAATCGAATGCACAGGTCTGTTTTGGAAAACAAAGAATTAAGACATACGAAGAGCTTCAAGGAGTGCCTGGCACATTGTGAGACGAGGTGAATATTAGTATTAATACCTAAATTATCATCAATATCATCATCATCATCATCATCATCATCATCATTGTGTTAACTTTGTGATCTTCAGATTTTTGTCCCTTAAGAAATTTAAAGACACTCGCCGCCCTCCCCACCCCACCCCCGACTCCGCCAAAATGGAAACAGTAACACATTTCTTAAAAGTTCAGTCACAGTAGCGTGAGAATCACAAATGATATCAAGGGCGGTGTCGAAACAAAGAGAAGCACTTCTAGGATGGGCCCGAGACAGAACTGGGCCTGGTCACCCCATTAAAAGCCCTCCCCCTGCAAGCTCGCCCTGCCTTCCGCTGTCGAGGGCTTGATCACCGGCGGCAGGATGTGTTCATTTCTTGCCGAGCGCGTGTGGCTGTGCGCTCGGCGAACAATGGGCTCGGAGAAGGCAGCACTGCGCCCGGCCGGGCCCCCACCGGCGCCCCGTTTCCGGACTTTGGGCCGCACACATCCCCCCTTTGTTTTCCCGGGCCCGGCCGCGCGTGTCGCTGCCGTGGCCACCCCACCAAGCTTTTCCGCCGGCCGCGCCTCGCCCGGAGGCCGGGG
>NW_011888815.1:3341027-3354100 GCF_000151845.1 Pteropus vampyrus | reverse complement strand
GAAAAGAACAACCCCTTTCATTCATAAATCTATTCTATACGGGACTAATATGTTTATTAGATAAACATAAACAGGGATGGCTTGTTTATCTTTGACTACATGCAAGGTTCTAAATGAGCTCCTCGAGACCACCTCAGGAGCCTGTTGGGAAGAAAAAAATATTCAGTGGAAAAATATGCATCAATAGAGCACACCCTTCCTGGCTGCCCAATGCTAGCTTTATTCATTGTCTTTGAACTATCTGGCAATTTCTTAAGTTGTAGGCAACTGACAGTACTGTAAATTCTGGCCTAGCTAGTAAAGATTTCATTGAACACCACTCTGTTCTTATGGAAAAACCAGTTTTGTCTCCACTTATAATTCATCTCAGCATCGCTTTAGACCTCTGTATATATGTCGTGTATATTCCACCCACATTTGTGCCCTTTCGGCTTTTCCTTTGAACTGGTTCTAAAATCTGCCTGGTTCTTCCATATCAAAGGAGAAAAAATAAGTTCTTAAATAGGTCTTCAGATTTATATTTGGATGAGAATCATAATTTTTTCTGAAACTTTTAAACTTTTTTTCTTCTGAAAACTATCTTTTATCAAGCCTCCCAATTAAAAGTAACACAAATCAAAAGGAAAGCAAAGAAGAAAAGCAGAAAAAAAAAATTAGTGACAGCTTCAGTTCAGCATTAGATGCAGGAGATAATTTCATTAATTTGTTCATTACATATATGAAGCACTAACTGAGAGCTTATTACAGTGTGAAGCTCATGTGAGGCAATTATTGTCTCTCTGAATTATTTGTATTCACTAGTGAAAAGTCAAAGAGAGGCAGAAAGAATCCCAAAATTAGGACCAGAATTCTATATTCAAGTCCTAGATGTTGCCACTTAAAAGATTTTGGCCAAAGCAAGTCATTCAATCCTCTAGACCTCGGTTTTCGGATCTATGAAATGGGACTAATTCTATTTACCTCCCAGGGTTGTAAATAAATGAGGATATCCTTGTAACCATGTTCTTGGGGACATACTGTTCAGGAAATGGTGGTTGACATATCGTACTCTTTTGCTTTCTGTTAGCTATTTTAAGTAAAGCTAGTACAAGGCAATAGCAAAATAAGACAAGATATTCAGATCGAGGGGCTATAGACATAGAATAGAAACAAGATTTAAAGGCAGAACGAAATTTAACATCCAGGTCCCGTGTTTAGTGGTGGGGCCTTCAGCAGGTAGAATAATCTCTCCGATCCGGTACCTCTTCCTCTGAATAAAGAGAGGAAAACATCTACCTGGGAGAGTTGAGGAAACTGAAACAATGACTGTAAAATCCGGCGTGGGACGGTGCTCCGCCTGGATCCCTGAATCGTCATGGGAGGACAGCAACTCACCGACCTGACTTCCTGCATGGGACTGCTTCTTGAGTGAGTAGCAAACTTCTATGGTATTAAGTCACCTTAACTTACAGAAACATAAGAATAGCATAGAACAAACTCAAGAAGAGTAGTAGAGACACTGTGTGAATATGACCAAGGTCAAAAGAAAGGACAAGCCAATTATAGACTGATCTGCACCCATGAGGGTGCAGTGTTGCCAGTTCTAATCCATAGTAACCCTAAAAAACACCTCTACTTATTGAGGAGATTTGAGACAATCGTTTCTGACACCTTATACAATAGATAGATGATAGACAGACAGACAAACATAGATATATATCCATATATACACAGATACAGATATACACTTAGAAGAGAGTTACATTTTTTATTTTCAAATCTTCTAACATGCTTTCTTTAAAAAAAAATATGTGTGCACACACATACATATCAACACAAATAATCACGATATATCCGGTGTGGCAATTATTTTTCTATTCATTTAGGCCCTAAAATTCCTGAAAAATAACAATGCAACATCTTGATTTTCCTTGATAAAAGTATTTGCTAGATGAGAAGTGGGGCAAATAAGCTATAAAAGATTGGCCTGAACTATCTGAAACAAAATATTTTTCTATAGAATGAATACCTGAGATTAGGGTTCTTATTCTCCCCATAGGCAATCTGATCAATGATAGCCTGGGAAGCTTCATATTGTTATTACCATTAAACACGACTGGGAATGAGTCTTTTCTTGAGCTATCGTTATTCCTTAATGATTTGAATGGGTCACTTTTATACTAAAATTTTCCTAGAATAAACCTGGGTTAATAAATTTGTTAAGTGAAACTTCCAACCCGGGAAAGAGAAAAACATTCTCTCCAAGTTACTTATGGGTTTTCAGGAACTAATTTTGTGTCAAGAGGTATTTGGGATCTCTCTTGTGGCTCAAAAATATGTCAAAACCCTTTGAAAAGGTGGCGGAGGGAGGAAAGAGAAAGAAAAGAGAAATCAAAGGAGCAAAAATACAGAGCAATATTTTCCCTTGACACCCAAGGCCATGGTATACAGAAAGAAGGGACCAGCGAGTCTTGTGGATATAAGATATAATAGCAGTGTGACAACCTAACACAAATAAATGACCATCACAGCCAACTTTGAGCATCCTTGGAAAGTTAGTGGGAAAATATGGCATTATGTGTTTTTCGTACGTGGAGAAAAGCAATAGGCAACATATATTTAAACAAGCATATTTGTTGGAGGCCCTCTATATTCTAAATATTCATTCAAACTTCTGGCACAAAAGTACAACACCTACGAATTGTAGAATCTCCACTCATTATTCTGTTTTTATTTTTTTGCCTGTGAAATGTGAATTGAAGGCCTATCAGAACTAACAATCTCAATCCTAATCACATACAGCTCCTGCGAGACCCTGCACCTATGGTCTGTTCTGTGGTACTGAATCATCTCTTTTGTAATAAGATGTTTCTGGAACTCTTTCAGACTTCCCAAGTGTGGGCTGGAAAGCAGCTTATCTGTGTAGCATAGAAAGCATAAGGTGCTTAATTTTAATGGGAAAAAAAATTTTATTCAACGCAGGCAGATCCTGCTGTGTTTGACAGATATGTTCTAGAAGGAAGCTCAATCTAGCTGTTATGTGTAACTTTATCTTATTCCCCTTTGAGCACTACTGTCCTTACAAAATGATCTCTCCACTGCCCAAAGTCATTACACTCTTTCCTCTTCACGTTGTCCCTCTGTAAATGTCAGGCATAACTACATTTTTATTTGCAGAGATACCACCGCTATGAATGAGTAAAAATTTTCTGCTCCCCCATCCTCTCTCTTTACCCTCTGCGCATTCTACTAATATGATTTGTTGAACAAATTGTTCCATTAATCTGGGGCTGGTTGACAGAGTGAGAAAATAAGTGCCAAAGTGAGAAGATTCACAAGAATCGGAAATCTCAGTGCCTCTTTCTCAAGGTAAATAGTTATTATATCAGGGTGTCAGACTGGCGAAATGGATGTGCTTTCATTCTCAGTTTGTAAATGTCACTTTTCCTCAGCCCATCAGGGTGACAAATGAGGTGTGGGTTACAGTAAGAGTTCATTCTTTGACAAAGTTCTTAACAGTCTATTTCAACAGAAAGCATCCAGCCTGCCTCTCTTATATAATCTAAACCCTGCCAGAAACTTCTCAGTTCTACTCTGACTTCTTTATCATGACCCTCAAAGAGAAACATCTCTGCAACAAAATTTGAAGTCTCAAATAAATGTAGAAGTAGATAGATTAGGAAGGAGTTTATAAACCATAACTCTGATTTCCCAGAGAAATTCCATTCACTGTTTCTAAAGATTTTATGATCCAAGAGAAATTTATTATATTAAGGTCTTTGTTTAAATTTTCTTTCACTTTTTCTCTCTATATATTTAATCTTGAAAGGGATATTTTTACAGCTTTTTAATATGAATTAATTAATAGGTATATCATATATAAATAATCCAAGTAAACAAGTTACTAGAATAGTAAATGAATAAGTGGCTGAATGAAAGATAATTCTGCATCTGACTAAAATCCTTCCCCACAAAATACACCTCATTGATTAACCTAAGAATGCAGTATTTCAACAGGAATGAGATAGGTTGGTTTTATAACTAAAAGAAAGTTAAGATAATATGTGCAGTTATACAGAAAATAATGTCACTGTGACTAGAGATAATATGATTAAAAGATCAATGCTAAAATTATGATATGTAGGTTGATGCTGTCATCTCAGGAATCACATTCATTTAGTTGAGTGCAATTAAAAGTATTTTGTTGATAGGGTCCTCGTCACTGCAAAGTCTCTTTAATCAGCAGATTTGCTCCATCAGCACTTCCGTCATTAGCAAGGAAATCTCGAGATTCGATCATCGATTCCTTTGGTCTACCTAGTTCCATCCCATTTGCCAAGTCAGTCTTTTGTCTTTGTGTCACTGAAACTCCCTGAGCCTTGAGTCTGTCTATGAAAGGGACATGATATAGATGTTTAACAAGACAGTTATCAGACAAGGAAAGCATACCCTGTGAAATATTATCAAAAATAGTATTTATTTACATAGATATATTTTTCTAGGGAAGAGAATCTGTAGATTTCCAAAGAAGTTCAAGAGGTAAAGAACCACTGATTTTAAAATTGTCAGATAAAGAGGAAGGGGAGGAAATGAACTAATAAGAGATAGGAAATAAAACAGGCATGCTAGGAGCCAAGAAAGAGGAAAGATGTATTATTACCAACATCAACCTCAGAGAGAGACATGGGTCCACGGGATTGCAAAACTAGGATGTAAGAAAAGCAAGATGAGAACTATTAGTCTGAAGTCTTCAAGTGAAGATCTTTCAGGTGTGGTGTGAAGATTAGTGTGTGATGAGCAGACCACTGTGAGAAATCTTTAAGAAGGAAAGATAAACAGGTAAAGGCAAAGCCCTTATAATTGCAAAAATTACAACCTCTGATAAGGTGAGAATCCATGACACTTTACAGCAGCTTATGTAAGAACAGAGAAGATATCTGATAAATATTTTCTGTCATATAAATTTTTTAAAAAGCACCTCGTAATGTTAATATGTAGGATGAAGATGTGCTACATACCCAGTGAAGCTGACATAAGGCCCAGTCTCGTTATGATATTTAGACTGTGGAGTGATGCTCAATCTTAGCACATATTGGCTTCTCCTATCTATGGGATCATGTTTGCATGTGGTATCCTGCTTTTTTTCCTCTCTGCTCAAAGTCTGTCGGCCGAAGAGGATGGCCAAATCAGTGAACAAAAGGAGGAAATCAAGAACAAAATCTGTTATTCAAGAACACCCTTTTATTTGTAAACGCCATACTCTACATACACATCATTATCGGTGATTTGTGTGCTCACCAAGCATATAGCTTTATTACTATAATGTGAGCAAATTGCCTATAATTTGTGGTCCTGGAAAAACATATCTATAATTTGGGTCAAAATATGTCTGATCACTCTAATTTACAATAAACCCTTAATGTAGTTCCAGTCACAGTGGAAATTTCTGAGTTTTCATCTTCGTGCTACTCCTAGAACTAGAAAAAGGGAAAATGACTAGAGAATAGTTCTCAGCTTTGAGTGACACTAATACTACCAGAAGTTAAGACACTGTGGGACATAAAAGTTGTTGGTACATAGTAGATTATTATTCAAGGACACAAGGACCTGGAATGATTTAGTAACAGCCACATCACTCTCCCCCAACTCCGACTAATTCAAGCTTTGGGAGAAACCATCTTGAGCATTTTTATTTCCTCTTTAATTCTTGGACACTTAACCCTCAGTCCTTCTAGACTCCATGCAGAGAAGGAAGCCCTGCTCAAGTAGTGAGTGGTACTACCCGAATGCAGTTGCATTAATTAGGCCAGCAGGCATTCATCCTATTAAACCATATATCTTTGTGTTATAATGTATTCGTGTAGCATCAGTTTTTTAAAACTAAAAGTTAATTTAATGTACATGCATAACGTAAAGTAATTATGATAAAAGTCTAATTTGGACTCAGGATCATACAAATTGTTTTTAAGTTTATAGCTTTCAGTGAGAAGTCCCTGAACTGTTTGGGTTACTTATCTGCAATGAGATAAATACTGAAATTAAGAAAGAAAAAAAAAAAAACCCATTACTTTTATAATTTAGATACAGGAAAGACTTGTTAAAGCATGAAAGATAAGAAGCAATAAAAGAAAAAAATGGATAGATTTGGCCATATATATGAGATTTAATTTTTCTTTTTCATTAAGCTTCCTTCTTTTACCATTCAACATCATTTTGAAGTTTTTAAACAATGCAGTAAGAAAAAAAGCAGGTAAATGCTACACAGGAAATGACAAAATGATTACTTGTTAAAAATATTATATTCACATACCTAAAATTTCCAAGATGATTAACTGAAAAGTTATTAAAACAATACTACCAAAGTATATTGTAATGTAGCCAGATTAATATGCTAGCTTTTTTTAAATTAAAGGCCAGTAATAAGATGTAATTTTAAAAAGTTTATATTTAGCATAGCAACCAAAGTTATGAAATCCCTAGAAATAACTAAATAAGGAATAAGTAGGGCTCATGAAAAATAAAATGTTCCTGAAGGGCATAAAATAGGACCTGAATTGCTGACAAGATACTGCCTTCCTAGGTGGCATAACTAAAGATTGTAAAGATGTCAGTTTCTCCCAAATCATCTTGTAAACACAGTGCCACTCACATCAAAATCCTAATGTATTTTTTTTAAAACCTTGACAACTTGATAATAACTTTTAACTGGGAGAATAAATACATGAAGATGAGCAAGACAATTGTGAATAAGAATAATGAGAGAAGACTTGTTCTGCCAGATATCAAGATTTACTGTAAAGCAATAGTAATTAAGTAGCACGGTACAGATATGAGAATCAACAGATAAATCATTAGAAAATAATGGAAATTCCTGAGATCCATCCATGTTTGTATGGATTGTGTATTTCGTAACAGTTGTGTTTCCTTTCAGAGAGGTAAAGATGGATTATTCAACAATTGGTTTGGCATTTGGAAATAAAATGAGGAATAACCGTAACATCAGACACAAAAACACACCTAATAGATCACGAGTTTAAATGAGAAGTGCAAACTAACAACAAAACCCTTGTACAATATTTTTATAATTTAGATGTAGAAAAGACTTGTTAATGCCTGATAGGAAAATAAGAAACGATAAAAGAAAAAAAAAATGGAGAGATTTGGCCAAATAAAAATGTTTAACTTTTTTTAAAGACAAATAATAAACTAGGAAAACATCTGCAAAGTATATTCCAGACAAGAAGTTAATATGCGTTATATATAAAGAGTTCCTACCAATCAATTTTTAGAGATCTATCCTTTAAAAAAATAAAAAAGTAGCAAAGAACATGAATCGGCACTCCACAGAGAAAGAAATGTAGGTCACTACACACGAAATATCCTCTTTTAGCAAAAAAGTGTGAATTTTTGAAAAATTCTATAAAAATTTTTAGCATATTTGTGGTTTTTTAAAATGTGAGTTTATTAGTCTGTAAAAAATATATAACATCACTTGATCTGTATATTTAACATTGTACAGCCTTTCTTTGCTATGATTACTCAATAGCTTCTTGCTTTTTTAATACCACCCACTCAAAAATATTAGTCAATTTAATGTACACATGTAACATAAGTAACCTTGATAAAAGTCTAATTTGGACTTAGAAACATATAAATTGTTTCGAAGTTTTTAGCTTTCAGTGAGGGGTCTCTCAACTGTCTGGGTTATTCATCTGCAATGAGATAAATACTGAAATCGGAAGAAAACATTCAGAAATATTTACAGCAATTTGGCAGAGTAATTTTATATCTATTGAATCTAGGAATCAAAAATTGAGGCTGTTTTTTTTTTATTTTGTTTCTTTTTTAGTCATTCATTTATATGATTATATGATATTTTACAAATATGTCCATCTCCATTTCTCTCTACTTTCTCTTCCCATTTTTCTTTGCCTTTAAATCTTCCCTTCACAGCTTCTCTTCCCTGCCATTCCAATCTCTTCCCTTCACTTCCCTTTTCTTTCCCGAGTGCATGGTATTGATCAACATGGCAGGTAAATACCTTGAAGACAAGTTTCACATTGTCAGAGGGGTATTTACAATTGTGGGAAAGGGGGAAGGCTAGGAAGAATTGTGTCATGTTGAACTGAAATTGGAGGTGTCAGTATGAATCTTTCTTTGTCTTTTCTTGAATATGGTATTCAAGCTGGAGTTCTAAGCTACCACTGAGGGTTACAACTTTTTCCTTGGTATACATGTTAATCAACTGCTACTTGATTTTCTTACGAAGGTCTCAAGCCCAGGAGGGTAAAGAAATCATTGTTTTTCCTTCCCTGCACTAACAAAGTAGATGTCTACATGTGTTATATTAGGAAAAAACATGTTATGTTAGAAAAAAATATTTACAAATTTTCTGTTCACTAGAAGTTTTAGAACTTACATTTCAGTAAAAAGGAAGTATGCCATAAATTGTGATTTGCCAAATTTCCGGATGAGGCTTCAAGTCACCCAAAATATGACTCCCTACAATATGGTATTGTCATGACATAGGTGGCCGGACATACTTTTTGCTTGATAGAGTGATAGAATCCCTTTTTATATAGCTTATTGTTCTTGAATAGATCTTCGACCAAAGATAGTTGATCACGATTTGCATAATTATCATTGTGAAACATAAGTTTGAAATGATCTAGTCTACACATTAAAGCTAGTTTTCAGGTTCGGCATATAGTTTCAAGGTGTGTAGGAGTCCTTGACTTTTATCTAACAGATGTGTACACAATGGTAGCTGAGTGCCAGCCTTTTTCTACATGCTTTATAAACACAAACTCAGAAGATCCTCATCACAAGCAAGCCTATGAGGTGGATGCTATTATTATCTCTATTTGAAGTTTTGCAGTGCTTGCCTCAATCTGATTTTTTAAATTTCAGCCTTAAAAGCTTATTTAAAATTTAATGAGTAAAGGCAATGGATCGGGGAGAGGGTCATAAGAGAAACACAGTCCTTTAATAACATGTTTTTTCTTCAAACTACGGATAGAAGCTTAGCCTGATAAATTAACTGTTCTACATTTTTGACCACTAAAGACTTCTATAATTTCTTTCCATCATATTATTTTTTTTTTAGACCCACAACAGATTTGCCAGTATTTTGAATTCAAGCATTCTGACTACTGTCTTCTGAATAAATTATCAATTTAAACCCAAAAGACACAAATTATGGAGAAAATGTCCATTTAGAATCATCACAGAAAAATTAGTTCTCCCATGAGATAAGGCGATTTGAAACATGTTGATGTGCACTGTAGACGATGTCGCCCTCGTCCCTAATCCTTTCAAACAGCCTGAGAGGAAGAGAATGTAGCAGGAACTATCTATGTTCAACAGCTTGGTAGCTAATTTCGTCATTTTTGTGCAGAGAGAGTGGAAGGAAACAGAAACATTCACTCACTGTAGAATAGCCCTGGAAATCTTGACAGGTGGTTGGTGAGGAAAAGTTCCTTATTTATAATTACACAGGAGCTCAGAGATTACGGGGAGATTTAAAAAACCGTATAAAAACAGGCTCTTGAAGATAAACAAAACCAACAAATGTCATTGGAAATTGTCTTAAAGTAATATGAATAATCTGAAATTACTAGGTGAGTGTCCTTGGTCTGTTAAAGGATTCATAAGAAAATTTCATCCTTTGACATAGAAGAGATCTTCCTCTGAATAATACAGAGCAGATAGCAAGTATCCATATTATTGTATCTAAGATAGTTTTCAATAAAACTGGTACGCTGGAGGTTTGTGAAATAGTAGTTTCTGTTGCATCTGACTTAAGAGACAAAGAGCTGGCAATAAGAAATGGAAGACAAAACAGTACAGTTGCCTAACTTTATCAAATCAGCCACATTTAATGGCTCCTTGATTGAACTCATTCATTCAAACAATAGATTTCTAAAGATTTGCTATGTGCAGGTTCTTGTTTATTTAATAGATTCACACTACAGAAAGATAGAATATAGGATGAAAATTACTAAATAGAACATCATACAAGTTTCTTAATTACACGTTGGGCCTCCGCAAAGTGAAAGAAAACATGTTAGATTTAATCATTTTCAGTAATGCCACTTAATGAGAATAAATTTTCTATTATTTACCCTCTTGGGTGGGGAGGGGCATCCTTTTTACTAATCGAATCATCCTGTTCATTGAGATAATCCTTTAATAGAAAAAAATGCTTTTTTTGGACAATATTCTATTCAAAAAAATAGTTTTTATTCAACACTTTTATTTTAATAAACACTACAGGTCACTGCCAGGGCAACAGGTAACAGTACCTTGTTTATCATCAAATAAATATTAAATTCAGCCCACTTTATTTATTAGTGTGTGGACAGACATACTTAGATAAATAGATACATAAATACATATACACATACATACACACATACATACATAGATGATAGATAGATAGACATTAAACAAAAATATAGGTATATAATCAGAAGCAGTCTGTTCTAGATCTGGCTCTGCCTAACTTGTTCGGTGAACGTGACTTTTCACAAAACACTTAATTTCTACTGGGCTTATCTTCTTTTACCCTAAAGTAACTATGTACACACACGAATAAATCTGTATTTAGAGATTTCTACTACAAATGTGGAAAAGGAAGCAATGCTCTTGGATTACTTAAAATCTTATCTTTACCTGAACTACCCACAGAATATAAAACTTGCCTTCTGTGATAGGTACCCCCAAAATTCACATGTCGAAATCCCACCTCTCGATGAGATGGTATTAGGAGGTGGGGCCTTTGGGAGGTTGTGAGTAGGTCATGAAGGTGGAGCCCTGATAAATGGGATTAGTGCCCTCATTAAAAGAGACCACAGAGAGCGCTCTTGCCCCTTCTGACACACGAGCACATGGAGAGAAGGCAAGCCCACGAACCAGGAAGCAGCCCTCGCCAGGCAACAAATCTGCAAGAACCCTGATCTTGCTTCCCAGGCTTCAGAACTGTGAGAAATAAACGTTCGTTATATAGGCCATTCAGTCTATGGCAGTTTGTTAAAGCAGCCCAGTGGACTGAGACACCCTCTAAATTCACTCATGGGTTTGAATTTCTTCTTTACAGATTTATTTCACATTAGCAGGCCTTTATCATATCTTGGTTTGCTCACTTTTTAATTTAATTGCTTTGTTTTGAGGTTTGGGGACCTCGCATACACACGCCAGTGATGACTAATTTGGAAGGAAACCAAAAAGAAGCTCGCTTCTTTCCATTCTAGAAATAAAAGGGACCTGGGCTCTGAATGTGTTTTAAGTATTCTCTGGCAGAAAAATAAAAGAGGGAGCCAACACCAAAAACGAAACCCCACAGATCATTGTGGTCATTTTAGACAAATCCTACACTGGAAATGTCACCTGCTCTCATTGATCCTGGAGATGTTTTGTGCCTCACGAAGGAGAGAAAATCTGCCCTAAATGGGGGCTCTAACCTTCAGCGTCTTGAAATTCCTTCACCCTTTGATGCATTAAAATATTTAATCAAAATCAAATGCTGCTGCCCCTATTTATACGAGTGCTTTATTATCCTGTACATTACACCGCAACCTGCCTAGTTCTTAATGTGACCTAAAGAGCTACTCGGCATTTATTACAAATGTGAGGCAGTAAGCTTCCGGCTGAGCAATTAATCACTGACACCAAGGAATTTCTTCTCTTCAGGTGGGGAACCCATCCAAAAACTAAGAAAAATAATCGGGCTAATTAATTCTTATCTGCAAAGAGCAATTAGATGAATGACCTCAAAAAAAGACTTGTCACCCCTAGTGAGACACTCACTTTCTAAATAGAATGTGTCGGAGCCTCTTTTCGCTGGGCAAGTGATACTGTAAAATGGAGATGACAGAAATGAAAGAGAGAGAAGTGACAAGGGAGCGGATTAATTAGAATGAAGGCTGACGAGGGAGACAGAGAGAGAGATGGGAAGACAGAGAGAGACAGAGAGAGACTGAAAGATCTGGTGTCGTCTTGTTGCCCTGCCCTTCTACCTTTTTATACAGGTAGACGACGAAATAGAGGAAATGTTTGTATTCTCAAACACGGCGAAACTCACCAGGCCAGAATACGATCTGATTTATTCTCGGTGGCACCTTGCTTTCTATCGGCAAGCTGTGTTTCCTCTGCTTGGCTCTCCATGGCACACCACGGCTCACGGGAGGTACGAAATGCTGTTAAGACCAGACCCATCTATCTTTCGTGTCCTCCCTTCCAAGCTCCTTTGTAATTTCGGTTCTCCACTCATATCAATGCCTGACACCAGAACCAGAGCACGGAACAGTTCAGTCTTAAAAACTAGCACAGCTAACATGTTAAATGTCCAAAATGCAACTTCATGAGGGTTTTTTTTTTTTTTAATATAAATACAGCTTTGGCTGTTTTTTCTTCCTTTATTTTTTTCCCTTCAAGAAAAATGGAAAAACATGCCTCTAAATAGTGAGTTGATTTCTTCCTTTTCTGTCTCTTCCTCCCCTCCTTCTTTTTCTTCAGGCAAATGAGTGTAAAGGACAAGAACCCTTTGGGGGAATTCTTATGCAATCATTGCCTGCTACTGGTGATCTTAGAATGTAAGCCCAATGAGGGTCTCAAGCCTTGTGGGGGCTAGCCAACCTTGAGAGGCCAGCTAATGTAGAGAAGTTAGCTCTGATTGAAGCCAGGCTCACCACAAATACATCAAATTATCAGCTTATCTATGTCTTGGTTCTACTGTTTTGAATGTATAGACATCAACCCTTTGCCTTTAAGAAACTCTCTCTGTAGCACTATACTTTTCTATTTTTCCTTACTATGAAGACAGTTGTTGAAATCTGTTGCAGAAAGAAAGTGGATGTAAACTCCAGGTTAATCTAAGGCTGGGTAGGGCACCGTTTATATTATGGGAAAATACCAGCGCTTTGTGCTGCTACCGCATTCTGTGTCTCAAAAATTCTTTTCAGAATACTGCCCCTCCCACGCAGACACTGGCTCTGTCATGTGCCCTCGATAATTCCCTTACCCAAGGACAACCTTTTTATTTTTCCCTTTATCATCTCTTCCCTTTTTATATACAGTAAATTTTATGTTTAGGG
>NW_011888815.1:3331344-3340977 GCF_000151845.1 Pteropus vampyrus | reverse complement strand
TTTTTTTTTTTTTTAATATAAATACAGCTTTGGCTGTTTTTTCTTCCTTTATTTTTTTCCCTTCAAGAAAAATGGAAAAACATGCCTCTAAATAGTGAGTTGATTTCTTCCTTTTCTGTCTCTTCCTCCCCTCCTTCTTTTTCTTCAGGCAAATGAGTGTAAAGGACAAGAACCCTTTGGGGGAATTCTTATGCAATCATTGCCTGCTACTGGTGATCTTAGAATGTAAGCCCAATGAGGGTCTCAAGCCTTGTGGGGGCTAGCCAACCTTGAGAGGCCAGCTAATGTAGAGAAGTTAGCTCTGATTGAAGCCAGGCTCACCACAAATACATCAAATTATCAGCTTATCTATGTCTTGGTTCTACTGTTTTGAATGTATAGACATCAACCCTTTGCCTTTAAGAAACTCTCTCTGTAGCACTATACTTTTCTATTTTTCCTTACTATGAAGACAGTTGTTGAAATCTGTTGCAGAAAGAAAGTGGATGTAAACTCCAGGTTAATCTAAGGCTGGGTAGGGCACCGTTTATATTATGGGAAAATACCAGCGCTTTGTGCTGCTACCGCATTCTGTGTCTCAAAAATTCTTTTCAGAATACTGCCCCTCCCACACAGACACTGGCTCTGTCATGTGCCCTCGATAATTCCCTTACCCAAGGACAACCTTTTTATTTTTCCCTTTATCATCTCTTCCCTTTTTATATACAGTAAATTTTATGTTTAGGGAAGTTTTAGGTTTATAGAAAAAAACTGCAAAGATGATATATAAAGTTCCCATAAGTCTCCTACGTGGTTTCTCCAATTATTAACATGTTATATTACTACAGTACAGTTGTTATAATTAATGAGCTAATACTGACATGTTATTAACTAAAGTCTATCCTCTATTCAGATTTTCTTAGGTTTTTACCTAATATCATATTCTGTTCCAGGGTGCCATCCAGGATGCCACATGACGTTTAGTTGTCATGTTTCCTTAGGCTCTTTAGGGCTAGGACAGTTTCTCAGATTTCTTTGTTTTTGATGACCTAGACAATTTGGAAGATTACAGGTCATCTGTTTTGTAGCATCCCCCACCACTGGGATTTGTCTGATGTGTTTCTCATGATTAGACTAGGAATATGGGTTTGGGGGAGGAATAGTACAGAGGCAAAGTGTTATTCTCATCACATATCGAGGGCACAAACTTTCTACGTGGCTTTTCACTGTTGATGTTGATCTTGATCACTGGGCTGAGGTCATGCTTATCAGGTCTCTCCACTGTGAAGTTGCTTCTTCCCACTTCTCACATTTCCATACTGTGCTCTTTGGGAAGAACTGTACAGCAGAATGTGCAGTCCATACTTAAGAAGTGAGGAGTTAGGCTCCATCGCCTTGAGGGTGGGGCACCTGCATAAATCATTTAGAATTCTTCTGCATGGATGAGTAGTCTCTTCTCTCCCATTTATTTACTTAATCAATTATTTACTTATATCCATATGGACTCATGGATATTCACTTTATACCTTGGTTTATAATCCAACAAGACTCTTTATTTGTTGCTCAAATTGTTTCAGCTTTGGTCACTAGGAGCTCTTTCCACTGGCTCCTTTGTCCATACACCTTTGACAAAGCTGTATTGTTATGAACTTGTATTTTTTTGGGAGAACATTTTTTGCTTTCTGGCACTGTGAGTTGCTCCAGGCTCCAAGAACAACTTTTCTTTCCACAAGTTAACTCTAAAGCTTAATTTGACATAGAGGTAACATAAATACTAAGTTAAGTTCAGACTAAAGAGTGACAGTAGAAAAGGGGAGAAAGAGAAGAAAAACACTGAAGACCAGTGGAGAATTTAGAGGAGAGCTCAAAAAAAAAAAAAGGGGGGGGGTGGGCAGAAGGCATAGGAGGTAAGTTTGGCCTGAATTTCAGGTTTGCTCAAAGGTATTTCAAGATGCTGCTCTAAATTCAATTTTCCTATATAATCCACAGATAATGTGTCTCCATTTTTATTCCTAAAACTGTTTTATGTCCTTAGCAAAATGTTATAGCATGGTTGTGAGAGAGAGACAATAGGCTGCACGTAGAAAGAATGTGTCTCTAGAGTATAAAAAAAGTTTAAATTCCTAGTTCTTCCAATCACTGGCTGTGTGATCTATGGTAAAGGTTCAACCTCTCTGAGGGTCAGCACTCAAAATGGGTATAAATTGATATAGATAGATGGATGGGTGGGTGCGTGGATGGATGGATGGATGGATGGATGGATGGATGGATGGATGGATGGATGGATGGATGGGTGGATGGATGGATGGAGGAGAAACAGAGAGTGAGATATTTATAACCATCAATTAAGTTAATACATTAAGTGCCTGACATAACAAAAAGGACATTGGCTATAGGTAATCAGTCAATGTCAGCTTGTTCTGCAAATCTAGTTGTCTGGTTTCTTACTTGTCTATACAAGTATCTGCTTCACCAATTTTGGGGGATACTAACACCAAAGCATTATCTGTGCATGTAAATTACACTGAAAGCAAATGAGGGCTTTGAAATACTGGGTTATATGCAAACCTCTTGAGTTTCCTATAATTCTTTGAGTATTTTGCCCCCATAAAGCTTACAAGGGAGTAGCGACATATATTTACAAAAATGAATGGCACTTGAAAACCTCTAAAATTCACTACTTTCAAAACACACTTTCTTTGGCAACAATTGTAATATTAAATGACCAACACTTATCACTTCCATAAAACAGATGCCTTTTCTAATTCAGCTCTTCAACTGACCATGGCATCTTGATGTTGGAAATATATAATAAATTATTGGAAATAAAGAATGAGAGCAGAACATTATTACAAAAGCCCGAGTATACTTATAAGGAATAAATGTACTTGGTAAATGGGGGATGATTTACAGTCAGCATGTTTGATGAATCTCACACATAAGATAAAATAATAAAAAATGGAAATTTCTCCATGTACAATAGCCATTGATGTATATTGCTTAATTTTAAGCACTCAAAATAACAAGTTTAGGTGACCGTAAAATGATAATTTTTAGTATCAACAACTTAATAACTGATATAATTTCAAAAGTCGAGTTATTCCCTAATAATTAAAAATCTTTTAAATCTGTAAAATTATTCCCAAAGATTTACAGTTGGCTTTTTTTGAAGCAATTTTGATTCCAGCCAAGGTAAACATTGAGTAGAAACTAATTTCTCTTGGTATAAATATTTCAGATTTTATAATCCTTGTGAGATGAGGAAGAGGGAAAAAAGATGAAAAGGAATGAGATATACTTTAAAATTTCTTTCAAGGTTTATTTCAGGTCAAAGACAAGTTAAAAGGTTAACTTCAAGGTTACTTCAAGCACTACCCCAATATATATATATTAGAAAAAGAAGTAAAGCCCCCAAATGATGCGATTTATACATCAATTCAAAGAACTAAGTAAGCTTCTTCAAGTGGTAGAAATAAGTTTCTTATCTAGCTTACATTAACATGGTGATGTATAGTAAGTGAGTTGCAATGGATGTAATTCATTTCCATTAAGATGAGTTAACAGAAGACTGACTGTATCTCCACAGGATTTCAATCAGACTATTATGAAGCTAAGGCTGCTATTCAGTGGGTAGGAAGTATACCTCTTATTATAATAAGAGCCTCGTATTAAACTGTAATTCTACTTCACAAAACTCCACTGAAGAACAGTATATGTTGACAGCAAAACATAGGACATAGTTAGTGCTAACCCAAGGCCCCTCATTCCCATTAGAGACATCTTTTCCTCAGTAGACTTGCTGCTAATGTGTCATGTACACTCTCTTATTTAGCAAAAATAAATAAATTATGTCTCTATGAATGCCTCTCAAATGCATATTGTATATTGAAACTTTCATATCCAGAAAATGTATTTCTTGAACTCATAAAATAAACTGAATCATCCAGAGAGAAGGCAATGAAATGTAAATGATGATGATGAAGACGACAGCTATCATTTCCTGTTTTGTCAGGTACTATACTAGGACACTACAAATATTAGCTTACTTATGAATTCTAGATTCTAATAGTTTTTAACTATTATTCATATTACTTGGCTTTAATAAGAGCTGCACAGAATAGTTATTTAGGATTTTCTTTTCAATTTTAGAAACCAGAAGTTTATAGAGAATTGAAATAAAACTGATAAAATCTCATTGAGACAGATTTTTGGTAATATTGCAAAAAACTAAAATTACTGGATTTTAAAATTATATGTGATACTTTAATATTATATTATGTGATGTATACAGTTTTGTTATATAATATATGGTATATAAAACATTATATGAAATATTGCACATACAGAAATGCATACTCATTTAATTCTTTTAACAGTTTATGAATTGAAAAAAAAAAAAAAAAGACTGTTCAGGAGCTAAAATATAACTGAAGTCCAAAGAAGTAAAGTTCTGTATGGTCTAAAACTTTGAGAGTATGTGCAGAATTGGGTAAATTTGAGTTCACGATTATAGAAATTCATTGGGTCTAAGGAACAAGAGACAAATCCTAGAGCCCAACTAAAGAGGAAAGTCTAATAGGATACGCACATGTAAAAGTGGGACTCCAGTATCCTACCTTTCACTGTTAGGGTAAGAAAGAAAATTGTACATAAAGACCCCTCGGTTAGCAATTAGTAAAGAAAACTGCTTGTTAAATCTTAGCACTGAAATAGAAAAAAGAACCCCACCATAGATGTGTACTTGTAAGCTGGATTTGAAGCCTGAATTTGTGATACCCAAATAATCTGAAAAACCTCAATTCATTTCAATGTATTCTGGCTCTATAATGCCTTTGGGCACCCTAACAGAAATAAAGCCAAACCAAACCAAACCAAATAAATAAATAAATAAAATAAAAACTCTCCCTAAAAGATCGCTATGCCAAACCAGGACTCAAAGAATTCCCACTGATGAGGTTCTACAAATATGATAAAGCTGTCAGAAAACACAAAGAGCACAAAGAACACAAAGAAACGAAGTCACCATGAGTAGAATTAGATTATAAATGTCTTTTGATTTTGGAATTATCAGCCATAAATTATAAAATAAATTTGTATAATATGTTTAAAGAAATAAAAGGTTGAAAATATGAGAAAAGAAGGATAATAAAAAAACATGAATATTTGAAAAATAGCCAAATGTTATTGTAGAAAGAAGGAATATAAATAAGTGAAATAAAAATTCAATGGATCAGTTTAACATCAGATAAGACACAGCTAGAGAGAGAATTACTAAAAAGAAAAGAAGAGAAAGCTAAAGAAAGCACCCAGAAGATAGTATAGAGAAAGAGGGAGATATATGGAAAAGAGATTTAAAAATATGGAAGAAAATGTAAGAGGATCTAACAAATATATCATTTGAATGTCAGAAGGCAAGAAGAGAAAGAATAATGGACAGGCAATGTCTGAGAAACAAGTCTGATAATTTTTTAGAACTGGTGAAAATATCAATTCATAGATTTCAGGAAGCCTAAAGTAAGATATGCAAGAAGTAAAATCGAAGTTCAGACACATCATAGTAAAACTGCCAAACATCAAATACAAAATCAAAATCTTAAATGCATCCACAAAGAAAAGAGAGATTATTTTCAAGAGGGTGTCAATGAGGCTGTCATCTAACTTCTTAAGAGCCAAAATGAAAACCAGAAGTCCAAGAGAATATGCTAAAGTATGACTTTTTTTCAGGTTAAAAAAAAAAATTGTCAGAAGGAAATTTTGAAATAAAAAAAAGAATGGAGAACTTATATAATGTTTATAATATGCATATTATCTTATAATCTAAATAAATATTAGATGTAGAAAACAAAAAGAATGATATACAATTTGTGGAGTTAAAAGACAAGATTGAAAAAATCATTACTGGACAAAAAAAGAGTTTGGGTTAAGAGGAGAGTGATCTGAGTTTAACATTTTAAATACTTTTGAATTGTTTTTTTTTTTTTAAAGTTAAATATATCGATGAATTTACACTTTGATAAGTTAAGCGTAGATGGTAAAACTTCTCAGATTACCAATAACAACTAGACATTGTGTGTATAACTTCTTATCTGATAGAGAGAATGAGAAAAAATACCAAATAAATATAAAAGACAATAAATGAGAGAAAAAAAGATAAAAGGGCAAGCTAAGAATCAAACTATGAAAGTAGAAATTAACCCAAATATATTAATAATTGGAATAATTGCAAATGGAGTCAATGTTTGGTTAAAATACAAGAACTGTCAAACTATTTTAAAAATACAAACTTTATGCTGTCGATAAAAGAAACATTTAAACATCAGAATATAGAAAGGACAAAAATAAAAAGAATAAAAAGAATCCTGGTATAGCTATATTAATATCAGAAAATAAAACAGAATATCAGTCAAAAAGCCTTACAGAAATTAAAGGATTTTACACTTTACATATTGATAAATGTGGGCATTGCCCCAAAGAAATGATTCTATAATATATACTCTAAGAACTAAGATGGAGAGAACCACAGAAAAAAAGGCACGTTAAATTTTTATTGGGAGATTTGTTGTCAGATAGACAAAAAAAAAATTATAAAAATGATTTGAACAACACAATTAAGAATCTTTATCTATCTATACTATATCCAATAACTGTAGCATAAGCTATCTTCTCAAGGGCACACTAAAATTTATGGAAATTAAATATACATTGACCCATAAAGCAAGTCTCAATGAATTGGAAAGGATTGCTATCAGAAAGACCAGATACTTTTTGTTGTACACATTTAAGTATAGAAAATTATTATGAACAAAGTCATGCTGATAAATTTGAGAACATATCTTTAATTGCTTTCCTAGGTACATATCCCAGACAATCTAATATCTGTGTAATAGCCTAAAAATAACACAAATGTGTATCAAAAAAGGGAATAGATAATTTTTGTTATAGTCATATAATGGAATACTATACAACAGTGAAAATAAGTGAGTTACAAATATGTGTACATATGGAACAATATGGAATAATCTAAGATTACACTCTTAAGTAAAAAACCCCAATAACAACAAATTACATATATGATTCCATTGGTATGACATTCAAAAACACCAAAAAATGAACAATATGTTGTTTCAGTCACAAATATATGCATATTTTATATGCGTGTGTGTGTGTGTGTGTGTGCTAAATGGTAAAGGAATAACAAAACTCAAAATTCGTGGTAGCATTTACTTCTAAAGGAAGTGAGAAAGGGCACAATTGAGTAGAGACATGGGGCTCCCCAGGTAATGACAATGTTCTAGTATGTTCTATTCCTTGCACATTATTCCTTTTATCATGCACCTGTTTTTTTTTTTTTTAATTTTTTTCAATATTTAATAAAAATGAATTGTCCCAATTCTGGGCCCACAGACTAACTAGATTAAATCAAAATGTATTTCGTATAATTAACTCATGATGTAACTTTTGCCATATTACATGATGAATTACCTTGCATAATTCAGAAATAATGGAAGTTAGTCCCCTAGACTTCTTATTTTAGAAAATTTTAAACAGAGAAAAGTTGAAAGAATAATACAGTGAATGTGGTCAACTGCTACATAAAAAACTTTGGTTGATTTTCTCTCTCGTATCACCTTGGATTTTCATTATAAGATATTAAGTTTAATATGTTATAATCAATTATAGTCTCAAATTTAGCCGGTGGCAGCCTGTCCAAGCTGGTCTTGTGTTCTTTTAGCCTGATTCTATTAGAAAAACTTCCTTGTTTTCCAATGTAGTCTTGATGTCATAGGCTTACTGTGCTTTCTCCATCTGGTAGAATAAATTTTGACTCTACTGTAAACTTTTCATTGAAAGCAATCACATACCTCTGAAGTTATTACCAGTGCTGGTGAACTTAGTGTTATTTTTTTGAAATTGTCTTCTGATTTGTTGGATACCAATCCAATCCAGCCTCAAAGTATAGATTACAAATGGCTTTTTCTAGAAAAATTTGTTTACAAAAGAAAATCTATGTGGGTTTCTTTTAATAAATTTGAATTCAGAATTGATCCTTTAAGCTTCTTGAGTATGTGTATGATGTCTTTCTCTCTTCTTCCTCCTACTGTGTCTGGCAAATGTAGATGTTCAATTAATATTTGTCAAATGGCATTAAATACCAGGCAGCTCTGTGGGTGTGTGTGGGTGTGTGTGTGTGCACGTGCGTGTGCATGTACATAAATTGAACTGAAATAAGCAGGAAGGAGAGTAGGCAGCAGTCTGTAGTTAACAGAAACCACATTTCATTTTTATCTGTCCATTTAAAACCTGATTGGTCTCTGTTTTTCAAGGTTATCACCTGTCTGAGAAGTGCAGAGGCTTGAAATGCTTCTCGCCAATGCAGTCATTGACTTTCAAGCAAAAATCTTCCCCCAGGATCCCACTCCTGCTACCCAGCCCTCCAGGAGCTGGTGGGTTTCTGAGTGACTTATACACCAGGGGCTGAAATTATTGGAGCTGACTGGACCACTACAGGCAAACCTCAGAGCTGCACAATCAGCCTAACTTATGCAAACATTGTCTTGATGACAGCATTCTTCTATGCCATCTGCAGCTGCAAGGGAATCCATTATTTTTGCCATCCCTAGGGGAAGGCAAAGGTCCTGGGCATCATCACCTCTAGGCAAGTGTAACCGACTCTACCGCGCACCCTAATTTGCTCTCCATAATTATAGGTCACTCGCCCGCTTTGTTATTTCCAACCCCCCTTCCCCTTTTTGTTCTTATCAATAATAAATGGAGCCCGTGAATCACACTGCTGTGATATTTGGATATTATGAAAATGCTAACAATAATAAGGTAGCGTCAGCAACACCCTGTTTTTATCAACCGGTCTGATGCTCTATTAGGCAGCCAGTGAGGAGTCGAGCAAATTGGTTATGTTAATGTCCTGTAGTACTTGAGAAAGATGAGGAGTTGGCAATTAATTTTTTCCAGGCTGTAGGCCGACAAGCGAATTTATATTCCTTCCTCTCCCTGGGATCGGGCTAAGAGAAGGTGAGGCAGAGAAGGGAGCTTCGAGTGGCTGTCCAGGATCTAGCTGAACGGTGCTAAATAAAGCCCGGAAAGGAGAGGGGAGAGGGGAAAAGAGCACCCAACAGTGGGTGAGCGTCGCCCTGCTCCATTCATTCCACTGACAGGGCTTCTGCAACTTAAACCTGTTTTATTAATTATGTTTGACATTTCCTTAATTAGTTTCATTTACATCCCATCAGCCCCTACCAGACGATTGCTCCATACATCATTTTACCAGGAGCGTGATGCCTACAGAATTATAACAACAACAGACAATTTTGTGTGACTTACAGAAAATTAGTGGACAGGCCCTGCCATTTTAAATGGTTTTATAGGAACGGAGGAGTGGGGGTGGAATTCACTCCCTAGGTTTTATTTTTCCCTCCGAATTTCTAAGATACCAAAAATATTTATAAAGTTAGGGATATCCAAATTATATTTTGATATAGTCAAGTTTACTGTCTAGCTGTACGATGTACCAAATCTTAAGAAAATTGCTCTTAAATAAAAAAAAAAAAAAGATATGATCCTGAATAAATGAGGTGAAGTCAAAAACATATCATGGATGGTCCATTGAAAAAAATCCATTAAAAAAAAAAAAGTCAA
>NW_011888815.1:3323750-3331057 GCF_000151845.1 Pteropus vampyrus | reverse complement strand
CCCCTTCAGTTCCCTCTGTCTAGCGATTTCATCTTCGGACAACTAAAAAGACACCATAAATGCCTCTTGAATTCCAGTGGCTCCTGCTCCAGTGGCTCCTTCCTGTGAAAGTCAGACTCATCTCTGCAGAGCCTTGCTTAGTCCGTGTCACTGTTTGCAAAATCTTGAATGATTTCACTGTTGTTGATGAAAAACTCAAACCTTTCATCTACGATTCACAGCCCTTCCCAATTTGACTGCATTTTCCCATCACCGTCTCAGCCATTTATTCTACCTCATGCTACCCATTGCTCTGGAACCGCATGTGGGTTTTCTCAGCTCTTGCTTGGGCTGACACCATTCCCTGCATGAGCTACGTTCTCCTCACAAGCTTGACCACCATTCCAGGCCCCATACCTAAAGCTCAGCACAGCATCCTCCACGTAAGCTCTTGTCAGCTCACTCAAGAGAATGTTCCTCCCTCTTCCCACTTTTACTTCGCTCTTGCCTTGACCTTAAACAATTCTCGTGCTGAGTTTTTTTTTTTTTGAGCTAATTTTTTTTGACTCACTTATGATTCAACTTGTTAGTTGTTTATGCCTTATTTCTCCAGTAAGATTGTTAGCCCTTATGTTGCCATATATTTATTTTCTTCATGGTACATACATGGTGCTCATTAAATACTAATGAAGGCAGAACAGCATGTTATGTTTATTTGTGCCAATACAAATTAACTGAAGTACCAGCACATACTGATGCTCAGGATATACATGATGAGTGAGAATTAACACCTTCAGGAAAAAGAAATAATAGACTCTATGATAAGATCTATACTGTCATGAAGAATCGAGACAATTATTTTCAAGTGTGAATTATTTACTTCATTTTACTTAAGTAGACACTTAAAATAGAAGTATAATTCTATTCATGTAATAACCATTTGGAGAATAAAAACTAACATCAATACTATGCTTTTCTAGGTACCAAACATCATACTAAGTACTATACATGCATTATTTCAAATATAAAGAGCATGGAGTGAACATTGTTATCTACCTTTTACAGACAGAGAAAATTGAGACTTAGAGAGAAGACAAAAACTTACACAAGTTCACAAAGCTACATTAACTACTTGAGCCGAGATGTGAATTTGCATCAGCTTGGCTGTAAAATGCTGTGGGTTAGTAATCATATTCGAAATCTACAGCAATCCTATTAACCTTGCAATTGCTCAGGTTGGTGCGGATAGAGAATAAGATCAAGCACTGGTTTTGATTTTAACCAAACAAGTATAATAACAGCTAATATTTATTGAATATTTACTACATGTAGGCTCTGTTGTAGAAGCTTTACTCGTAACCGTGTTAAATGCTTCGCTCATGTCTAATTCATGAAGTCAGCACTATGGTTCCTGCTTCACAAAATGAGAAATCCACGCACAGAGAATGTTGGTTACCACCCACAATCACAGAACTGTAATCTACCTCATTCAGGATGATGCCAAGTCTTTTCAACAACAGTCCCGACTCAAAATATATATATATTTCTCCAATGGCAAAAAGAAAAAAATAACTCTGAAGCCTCTGTAGTGTAGCCCTTAGACAACAACTCAAGGTCCTCGTACATTTTTTATTATGTTCATACCTCCTGACACTCCTAAGTGGTAAGAAGCATTTCATATTAAATCAACCCTTCTATCATTTATTTCACAAGGCTGACACTACTTTCCTTGTATCGTGGAAGAGAGTGTGAAGACGAAGAAAGAAAACTCGCCCCCACCCCCATCCCTGAAACAGTAGCTCCTGAACTGGTCCCGCCCATCACGCCCCAAAGCTCTGCAATGTGCACAGGTTTGCTGATGTCATCTCCTCCTGCCAGGTGCTGTGTGTGCTCCAAATATCAGACCACCCAGGTCATTTTCTGTTCTGCTGCTTCTGTTTCAGCATATCTACGTCACATGTGCATGGGGCTTGAGAGAGAGTATTTTTGAAAAAAGCTTCTTGCAGCAGGGGAAGTAGGACAAAGACCAATTAGGAGACTACATGGGGTGTGACAAATATAACTGAAGTCACTACGCAGGGCCATTAGGGCCTTTTCGCAGGGGTCACGGCAATAGATTTAAGTAGTCTGTTTCTAAACTAGGAAATTACATTCTGCCTCTTTACATTTCTCCTAAACTCTTAGTGATGCAAATTCATTCCACAAAGTCCGAAGTTACCACTTATTGTCTCTTCTATAGTTGAGAGTGGCTTTATTTTGGTATGTGAATAAAGTGAGGTCTGATATCAGTCTTCTGATGCTTCAGAAATCTGGCTGAAAATACCACTAAGTATGAATTCAGCAACAACTTACATGGTTATGTCCACCTGAAACTGCCACTAAAATTGTGTACCTAAAACCTGCAGCTGTAACTGGTGATCGTTTTAGTCTGGGTCAATACAAATTGCATCTCCCCATTGGTCTCACTACATTAAACAA
Source organism: Pteropus vampyrus (assembly GCF_000151845.1). NCBI lineage: Eukaryota > Metazoa > Chordata > Mammalia > Chiroptera > Pteropodidae > Pteropus > Pteropus vampyrus. The sequence goes on along the minus strand of NW_011888815.1, from coordinate 3,328,600 downwards.
TAAATCCTTGGGCCTTTATTTGGCGATGAATCTTTCAGTGTTAACTCCAATCAACAGGAGCTACTGAACACTTACTATGTGTAGACAGTGTTCAAGATACTGCCAATATAGGAATGAAGAAGATAAGTAAGGTCTTTGGTGCCAAGAGGTTTACATCCTACTGGGGAGAACAGGTCATATAAGGAAGAAGAGCACCAGAGAGTGAAATAGTACAATGAGAATGTCTTGTCCTAGGAACAGGCGAGGAATATCAGTCGGCGTGACCAAGGACAGCAGAATGAACGCAAAGAGGCAAGCTCTGTCAAGACCAGGCTGGGAGGGGTCATTCAGGACAGAAGGAAGGACAAGTGCAGAGTGGAAACAAGCTTGGTGTGTTCAAGGCAAACAAGCCAGTGTAGCTCAACCAGAGTTAACAAGAAGACAAGCACAGGAAGACAATCGAGGTGGATCTTTGAACATCTAAGTTCAGTGGGAAACCACACAGAGTACGTCTGTTTTATTCCAGAACAATTAAAAATATCAACATCAAAAGGGTATGAATTTAAATTACAAAATAATTTCCATGATAATGAAAGTTTGATGCAATTTTAATTCTGTTTTGCTTAGGTTTCAAATCTTGTAAATAACTGATGGGAAAAGGCTTGGTGGAAGTGCTTAGGGGTTTAGGGGTGAGCTTGTTAAAAATGGGTTTCCAGGGGATTTCTCTCATTTTTCCCCTCCCAAATCATGGTTAGTTATATCCCCCAAGAGTTTATAAAGAGATTGGAATAAGAATAATTTTAAAATGCGTTTTAAGTAAAAGATCGATAAGTTGCATCATATTGTTTTCCTACCTAAAAAGTCACTTCTACAATTGTTGGGAAGGAGCTCAGAATGAAGAATAAAAGATGTTCACATTTCCTCGGACCCTCTGACAACTCTGGGTGCTGGGCTGTGAGTTCACACTTATTTATTTTTTTCCTTTTCTTAAGCAAAGTCCTTGGAGTCACATGGTCCACATAGCTTGCTACTCTCCAAATGTAAGATGCGTTCACTAACTTAGGATTCAGCTGAAATCCAAGAGACACCGCAAGCCTCCAAGACAATTAACTGCTTGTATCATTTTCTATAAAACACTGTGCTAGTTTATGAGGGCTGCAAGATATCTGAAATATCATCAAATGGTGAAAAATCAAAATATTTTGCTGTCATATGCTGTCACATACTGTCAGAAAGCCTTGTGCTCTGGCCACAGTCGAGTTGAATCCGATTAAAAGATCAGCAAACAAGGCAGGTTTAGGGGTATTTGACCTCATCAGGGCTGTGCCTGCAAGTACCTGTCAGCGTTTCAGTTGTCCTATGCTGTGACACTACTGCTTATGCAGCTTGCCAATGGATATGCCTGATGACATCTTGGAGAGGAAACGACAGATTCATATGTTTAGTTTTCTATTTTCAAATACTGTTCAGTGCTGCGAAGATGGAGCTTAAATTATATTCCAATTACCAGTTCCATAAACAATGAATTATTCAAGATAAACTGCCCAGTTTTACTAAAGCATGTGTGTAATATGCATATGTTTGCTTCTCTCTACACATATGTGGACGAAGATGGAGCAATTAAATTAGCTTATCCTAAGTTTATAAGAATTCCATCATGCTATGTGTTTCAAAGAAGCTGATCAATATTTACTGAGTTAGGGTTGCATAACTCATGAAAACTTCACAGTTCCACATATACATGTGCACGCGTGCAGAAAGTTAAAAATTATAAATATATCACATAAGAATACATGAATTTTTATCTTATAAGGAAAAGACTCCATGTAAGGGGCTGTGTGTGTGTGTGTGTTTTCGGGAATGGGATGGTGTAAATAGAATAATAGACACGAGTATTTTTTTCTTCAAGCCAATCTGGTATTGCAATGCACTGAGTGGTGGGGTGACGTCACATTGTTGTTGTGCCATAAAGTTAGTAAACTTAAAACTTTAGCCAGCTTTAAAAAGAAATAAAGCTCCCCTTTTCATTGTGATTCATCTGGTGAAAATATACACTTCGCTTTCAGTGATTCTGCTCCAAGAATTTTCATATATTTGCCTTAGGCAAAACTGATTTTTTTGGTCCTTGCTTAAAATTTTCACATTTCACAGGGAAAGAAAAAAACTCTTGCATAGCTAGAGCATGACAGTTTCCCCATCTGTGAGAAATTCGCTCTGAAAACATGGATGTAAATCTAAAAAATATTTTCATTTTTAAAGGCCTTGATTTTTAATTTTCTTTTTTTACTGAATTATAAAAATATAGAAAGTGCACAGATAACTAGTATAAAGTTGGGTAAATTTTCACAGCCAACGCACCTGCAGAACCACCACATTGATGAAGAACCAGAGTGACCCTCACGCCTTCTTCCAACTGGGAAGTCACATCTACGGCTCCGTCAGGCAGCGTTGCCTGCTTTGACCTGTGTGTGTTTGGAATTTGATGGCTTCTCGTCTTCTGTGTCTGGTTTCTTTCACTCAGCATTAGCTTTGTGAAATGTATCCACACTGCTGTGTTTAGCTGTGATTCATTACCATTGCTGTATAGTACTCCATTGATCAGTTAGAGCACACTGTCTTTATATGAACTACAGTTGATGGACTTTTTAAAAAAATCTTTTAGCACAAATAGTTCGTGATAAGCATGCCTGCACATGTTTCTCACTACATATCAGTATATATCTGTTAGGAATGTACCTGTTAGGAACACAGCTAGAGTGGAATTACTGGGTCATGGTGCGTGAATAGGTTCAACTTCTATGCACTGTGTTATTTACTCTGTTAAAATAGTGTCATACGTTTACACTCCCAGGTCATAAGAGTTTCAATTGTTCTGCATTTTTGCCACCATCTGCCACAATTCATCTTGTTAATTCGGCCATGGTGGTGGATGTACACTGGCATCTCAGTGTGGTTTTGATATACTTACCATGAGACCGATGGATCATGCTTCTTTTCTAATGCTTATTGACCATTTGGATGTTTTGAGAAGTGTCTGTTCAAATCTTTGTCCATTTTCCTACTCCATTATTTGTTGTACACTATTTTTTCAATATTGCTTTTTTTGCTTCTTGCGTTTTGTATTCCAGTGAATAAACTGCTGCCTACTCTAAGATGGTGATGATAGTCTACCATGTTATCTTCTAGAAACTTTATTATTTTTGTTTTCACTTTCAGATCTTCAATTCATCTGGAATTGGTGTGAGATAGGTATTGGGTTCATTGTTCCTCTAAGAATATCCATTGGATCCTACACCATTTGTTGAAAAGGCAGTCTTTGCTTCTACTTTGCTTCCGTATGAGCTTTGTCCTAAGTCAAGTCACCATCTACGCATTGGTCTGTTTCAGGCTCTTTATTTTGTTCAATTGGTTTAACTGCCTATTCTTGTGAAAACACAGTATTTTCTGAATCACTCAAATTTTATAATGGTATGACATATAAAAGTGTTGTTCTTCCAGCTATAGATATAGTTTTATTTTTCTAGTGAGGACCTATTCTGTTTTCTGGCAGGTGACTACTGGAAGAACAGGTCATCTTATTCCAAGAAACTGTTTTGAGTTAGGTTTTAAGACTTTTAAAAAACTTGATATACTTCCAGTTTACCCCTATTTTATAGGCATAGCCCTCAGGTGATTTGGTTAACAGCCCCAAGTTACTTTTCAGGGCCTTTACTCCTTGGTGGGGTCTGGACTCCAATTTTCTCCCCCGTGCTATGAAAGTTCTATTCAGATTTTTAGCCACTTTTCACCTGGCTTCTCGGCATTTTGGCCTTGTGCAACTTTAGAATTTGCAAATTTTTCGTGGGGACAGCTGACACCAAATATTAAACTCACTTCAATGTATCTCACTTTCTTCTGGGCTCATAGGCTTTTAAGTCCCGGTAGACTTGACAAGCCCGAACTTGACTTTTTATCTTCAGCCCCATGAGATTCCTTCAAACACAATATTTTTGATATTTTATATAGATCTACTAGTTGTTCATAGTGTGGATGATGGTCTGCATCAAGCTATAACAACATAACTGGAGGTAAAAACTGTCAATTATGACAGTTTTGTCATAATTTATGACATAAATTATGTCATAATTTCAATGAAATTATGAAATATTTCATTTTTATTTTTCATCAACTTTTCCCCAACCAATAAAACTTATGTACTATGGTGTCTTTGTTTCTTAAGTTATGCAAGGAAAAATATCTGATATAGAACCAAGAATACATCAGTGAGGAAAAAAGGTCAAAAATAAGAATAGAATTTTGCACATTTTAAAAAAAATTAAACATGTCTTAGGCAAATATATGTCCGTATTTTGAGTTCTGAATTGACCACTTTTTCACAGATGTAATGAAATTGTACACATTTTACAGTAGTACCATGATGATTCGGGAACAAAAACTAAAGTCATAAAAAATGAGTAGATTTTCCCTTTGGGTTTTAGGAGACCTCTCATTATATATAATGTCATGACATACTAACTGGCAGAAGATCCAATGGATTGTCATTTATGACAGAATGACTTCAATTAAGTTGATAAGAAGATGGCATGTTCTGTAGTAGTGGATATCCTACTCGGTCTTGTGACTTTTTCTTATAGTAACGCTGACTTGAAAGGGCTACATTCTTGGTTATTCGGTGAGATTTATTTTCTTTTATTTATTTTCAGCGTCAAAACAAATGTTCGTCAGAAACATTTCCAAATGTGAGCTTGGGAAACCATATTTTTAAAAGGATTTTTCTGCAACCTGGACCCCATGAGCACCGTATTATTTGCCTAACAGCTTCCATCTTTCCCATTGTGTGTGTGTGTGTGTGTGTGTGTGTGTGACACACA
>NW_011888815.1:3304269-3323395 GCF_000151845.1 Pteropus vampyrus | reverse complement strand
TAACGCTGACTTGAAAGGGCTACATTCTTGGTTATTCGGTGAGATTTATTTTCTTTTATTTATTTTCAGCGTCAAAACAAATGTTCGTCAGAAACGTTTCCAAATGTGAGCTTGGGAAACCATATTTTTAAAAGGATTTTTGTGCAACCTGGACCCCATGAGCATCGTATTATTTGCCTAACAGCTTCCATCTTTCCCATTGTGTGTGTGTGTGTGTGTCACACACACACACACACACACACACACACACACACACACACACGGAGATGTATGCTTCTCCTTCTTCTCTCCCATTCTCTACTTCTTGCTTTCTCTCTCTCTTTCCCAAATGGTGAATTCAGGTGAAAAAAAAATGACTAAATTTCTTTTAAAAAATTATACTTGAATATTGTTTGTTGGTATTCAAAATCCTTCCTATTTCTAATCATAGAACTGATCCCTGACGAAGCCTACCCTATGCTGCCAGTTTTCCTAGCTTGAATTTCATCATCTTCTTCTTGAATTCTCGTTTGGCTCTGTATTGCATCTGCGAATGGCATCCTTGGCACCTTTCTCTCCTCTGTGATTCGTTTTCCCCATGTGAGTTATCTGAGGTCAGGCTCCCTAGATGTAGAACCTGAGGCCGGGTTTCGATGCACATGAATGACTGAGGGAGTGCTCTTTCGACAAAAGAAAAAAAATCTACATGGTAGAGAATGAAGCAGGATGGGGAAAGTCAAAGAACCAAGAAATAAGACGGTCTCAAATAATATCTTGCATTGGTTGAATCCACTGGGTTCTCTGGAGCATCTTTTTAAAAATATGAACTAAACTGTGCTACTCCTCTATTTTCTTACTTAGAATAAAACAGACACTTCTTATAATGATTCCAACTCGTAATGCCCTATGTGATCTGGTTCCCATTTTCCTCCCCAACCCCATCTCGTTACCAATCTTCCCTGCATTTATTCTACTGGGAACCAATCTTCGCTGAAGATGTGCTATGTGACATGTACTTTCATGGGCATCGAGAAGACAGCTGTGAAAAAAAGCCAAATCCCATTGTCAGAGAACTTTTTCTCTAGTCTTTTTGGTCACCTTATTCAAGCCATACGTACCTCCCTTCTTTCCTCAGAAAACACAAGGAATTAGAAATTAACTTTCCCTGGCGGGGTGTCATGATAGGCATTGCCATTCTCATCTCAGATGTCACCTCTTCGGAGAAGACTTTCCTTCTGACTCTATCTAAGCCAGCAACCCTGCCTGTCTTAGTCAATTCAGGTGGCTATCACAAAATGCCATGTAGGCTGGGTGGCTTAAACAACAGGCATGCATTTCTCACAGTTCCGGAGGCTGAGAAGTCCAAGATCAAGGCTCGGACTGTCAAAGTCAGTTCTTGGTGAGAGCTCCCTTCGTGGCTTGTTCTCCCCGCGTGCTCACATGGCCTTTCTTCTCTCTTCCTCTTCTTCATCTTCTAAGGACACCAGTCTCATTATGAGGGTTCCACTCTCAGGATGTAATCTAAACCAAAGGTTCCACCTCCAAATACCATCACATTGCCAGGTAGGGCTTCAATATATGAATTTGGGGGGGAGAGTAGGATAAACATTCAGTTCATAACATCACCATTTTTCCCCCAGAAATTTCATAGTATTTGATTTTAAACACTCCAATCTCGATGTACAATTTTTATTTAATTTTTAGTTTTAATTACTGATGGAACTGTCTGTATGCTGTATGTTAGCTCTGTGAGAACATACACTTCAACTCTCTTTTTCACAGGATAATCTCCAGTTACTGGGAAATTCCTGGATGCTTAGAAAGTGATTAAGGAATGGTATGTAGTTGATATGTAGCATGGATTTTTAAAATTTTTGATTAACTTAAATCTTGGTATAACTATCAATCTTAAAGGCACAGTCTATATGTCTCTATCTCCGTCAAAGCATCGCACACACGATTGACAATAATAAGTACCAATTTTAATTAACTGAATTCATCTTCTGCAGTTGGGTCATCCACATTGCAGGTACCAGCGACAAAAGTCTGGAAGTATTTTTGATGCGCATCCCAAATAGGGGAAGGGAGCCACAGAAACCCTTAGTTACTAGAGTTGCTGTTTGTCAAAAATTAAAAATGAGACATTGCCTAGCCTGGATGTGCAATAAGGTCACAAAAGAGACAATGCCTGGAATAACTTCCCAATCCTGCCCCCAAGGAATGAACACACAACTGATGGCCGAGAGCCCTTTATTCCCATTTGTAAAGAAGTGTGGCCATTATGGTGGCTGGGGGCAGGATGGGCCGCTGACATGTTAAAGACTCACACGTCAGGGACTGGGACATTGGATGCACCGGCCGAGGGGGAAGAAGACTCATACGAGGGGTAGGAATGGGGAAGTGAGGCATGGCTTCGCCATGCCGTGTTTGAGCGGCTCCCTCCACCTCAAAAGCCGCTTCTTTTGAAAGGGAGCACTTCCTTGATATATGTGTGAACATCCGTTTGAGGATGAAATGCTACCGAGGAGGCAGCCTATGCTCGATGTCCTGGGGGCTTCTCGAGGAAGGAAGCTGGGAGAGGGGGAAATCAAGGGAAGAGAGAAGGGAGAAAACCCTGCTGAGTTTCATCTGAGCAGTGTATCCATCATCCAAAATGATACAAATCAGCCATTACTGGATCATGCAAAAGCAACTCTCCTACCTGCGATCCCTTCTTTGCTTTCTAAACCTCTTTTCAGCTCAGCCTAATGAATTGTCAGAACTGTCAGACAGCTCTAAGGAATGACAAATGTCTATGCTTTGCTGCTGCTGCTGCTGCTGCTGCTGCTGCTGCTGCTCTTTTGCTAGAAACACCTGATGTATGTAGTCTTGCATTCTTCAGTTTCGAATTAGAGACTTGGAAAACAAAATCAACCTTGATAAATATAGCAATTTTTCCCCTGTTCTGTAAGCTGAACTGAGATATTTTTAAAGATAAAGAACTCTCTTTTGTTCTTATAATATGCACATGGCACAAGGTAAATCTCAAACAAAGAGCTAATACCCCAGTGATGGGTGTGGGGGGAGAGGTAATCACCAATTCATGAATTAGAGTTCTGTTTACATTACTATTGTCAAGATTAATCATCTGTTCTTTTTAAGTAAGTTGCGCTGCCTTGATTAATGCTATTAGGGACCATAAGGAATTGAAAACCTTGGATTTCAATAGCAGGCATCTGACCGACCACTTCATAGGATCACTGGTGATATTTACTTGTAGTTAAAGAGATAGGATCAATTTTCAAAGGTTAGTTGATGCCTTAAGAAATGAAACAAGTATCTTTCCTAATGAATAGGTTCCTGTAATGACATGAAAATAATTCTAGACACTGCATTTTAGACTTGTTTAACACAATGATAATAGCGGAGGCTTTAAGGAGGGTAATATATATATATATTTTTAATTTTCAGGTTAACTGGAAACTCGGTGCAAATTTGAATTTGTTACCATTTTAATTGTGTAGAGTCTTCTCTGGACTTCTATTACATTTTTATGCATTTGTACATATTCTCATTATGTAGTTTTTTAAAAAACTGAAAGTTTTAAATAGCTTTCTCTATCCTAGTAGTAGGTCAATGCTTCTTTTTCCATACAATGATTTCACATTAGCCGTCACAGGTAGAAAGATTCACTATCTTTTATAGATCACAATACCCTTATATATCTCTTTTATCTTATCAGCCACACTAGAGCTCTCAACCAAAATTCCTCGATTATAAACTGCTATGATTTTACTTAGTAAAATCATTTCTATTCTTTCCTGCAACTATTGTGAGGAGAGCGACGTCAATTCCTCAGTCACAAGCTTCCATCTAGAGTCCTCTCTTTTTGGTCATCTTCTAGAAGAAATTTCATGGCGTCAACATTTACCAATGTTGAGAAGGCATAGACGTCATGCTTTGAAAAGTTATAAGAATATTTACTTTGATGCTATATGTCCTTATACAATGGATGGCTATCTGAGTAGGAACCCAACAAGTCAATAAGGTGACACATGCCCTCACCGTACAAAATAGAAGCTCGATCACTATGTGGATAAATTGGGCCATGTTGGTTTGTCTATGTTACTCATTAGTGAGTGAATAATGGAAAGGCGATATGCCTTAGCGTGCACAGCTTTTGGGTTCACAAAGACTGGGGTACTCTTCCATTCATGGAACTTTGGGCAGGTCCTTTATCTATGAAATGGAGATAGAGTCTTCAGTGTTATTGCTAAGAATAAAAAGAACATATATTGCACCTAGCATATAACAGGTCCTCAGCAAACAGTAGGCATGGGAGAGCAAATATTTATACCACAGCCTTATATGCCAGTAACAACTGACTCTTCTTGTCAGATGTTACTTCTTAAGAAGATTATTTTTGGGTCTTTTAAAAATCTAACTTCTCACTTCAAAATCCTTTTTCTTTAGAAGACATTCAGATTCACACATTGGTGCCAATTCTCTAGTTGAAAACTTTTGCACTTGAATTGACAAGTAATCTTTCTAAGAGCTTTTCCTCTCCTGAAGACTCTCTCAAACCCTTAGTCTTGAGGAAAAAAAAAAAAAAGAGGAATTCTATTTCTCTACATAATAATGTAAAAGGAGAAAGTAGAAAAGGAAGAAAAGATAAATGCCCAGATAAATAGAAAGGCCATAATGATAATACTTGATAACTGTACAAAATTTTATGCTTTCAAGAATTACTTAGACTGTATAAAGCATTTCATATTTGTAAAATGCTTTATAATGGCTAACCAGACAGTTTTTCCCAATAACCCTGTGAAATATGCTAGTCCTATGACCTCCATCTCACAAGAGAGGATGCTGTGGTACAAGGAGATTAAATGATCTATTCAGGGAAAAATGCTTTTGAGCTTCCACAGAGGGCATGGAAGAAATAGTGAGCTTGCTTCTTTCCCTCGGGGCCCTGTTTACTTCCCCATAGTAAGCTAAGTGCTGGAATGGGAGTAGGAGGTGGTGGTGGATTAAACTCTGAGTGAACAACAGGACTTTTTATAGCTGAATGACTAAGCTGAGTATATGATTCTTCACCTCTTTTCCCCAAGGGAGTTCTGGGCTTGGGTCTGTCAGTTAATTGGAGAAGACCGAAGAGGTCAAGTGGTTACAGATGCTTTCTTATCTCAACTACACATCAGCGCATGTCCTCATCCACAAAGGTAAGCGGGGCCCCTATGCACACCTTCATCACCATGACTAAAAAAAATATGTCCAATAAATTTATTTTGTTGTATTATTTTCGTAGATCAAAGGAAGCCTGATTCCTGTATGTTAAGTCTCATTTTCAGACTAATTATAGTGTTCTTTTATTTTCTATAAGATTTTCAATGATTCATTCAAGATAGGAAAAACCATAGGGAAATTACCTTTTATTTCATACCCATTTCCCCTCTAACCTCACAAGTGCGTCCCTTCACCTTCTTAGGCGGATGATTGAAATAATGGGTGACAGACGTGAAAAGAGGAGAAAAGTGTCTATGGGCTAAAAAAAATTTAAAAAATTAAAAAAAATGCAGTTTTTAAAAATCTGCTTCAGAGAGAATGAAATAACAAAGTTCAAAATTGAGGCAGTGGATTTAGAAGTCCTGAACCAGAACCAAATGGAAGTTTAATTCCAGGGGACAGGAGAGGAGTCGAGTGGTATTTTCCATGTTGGGCCAGGGCCAGGCCCAGGCCACGGCATCGCACAACGACTTCCGAGAGGAAAGAGGAAGATGGGACTGGACACAGACACAGAGATCGAGGGACTCAGGGAGCTGCGGTCCTCACGAGGGACGAGCAAAGAGAGCGCGTAAAATAAGAACCGAACTGAACTCCCACCTAAGCCCCAGTGAAATCAAACTCTTGGAGGAAGGAAAAGAAAATTCGAAGGTTGTATCATTTCTTTTCTTACCATATTCCGTATCATTTTGGCCCCCTCTGACATCTAGAAGACCCCAGCAGTATCAGAAGATGAACAAATGACTATTTCCAGACTAGAACAATGCGAAAGCCCAGTACGGCTAGAAATATCACCGAAGTCCTGGTATATAGGTGTATGTGATATAGGTATAGACATGTGAATATGGAATAGAGGGATAGATTATAGATATGAATACAGCTCTATTCATGGGAATTCCAGCATCCGAGAGGTTAAATGCACTAAACTACACCCATCTCTAGACTCCCATCTCCCAGTCCTCTGGGTTTCAATCATCTCTGTACACAAACTTGGGCAGATAAAACACTCCAGTGCTTCCTCTCCTATCTATGGTGCCAGAGCCCCTGGTTTATGAGACCATCCAAAAGCAATCTGTGTCAGATGGCTGGTGAATGGGCACTGCTCCTGATCTCTATGGCCATTGAATATCCCAGTCATCACACGTGGCCGACCAAGGACTTTCCCCTCCTTTGTCACCGAGTGGCACTACCCTGTGGGTGTGTGTGGAGGAAGCGGGGTGATTAAGCACCGACGGTTCAGAAGTGATGGCCTCTGCCCGGGCAGTCCCTCTAGGACACACTGTGAAACCTCTCAGGCCCCAGATTCCTCTCTGTGACCAGCAGCACAAGAACGGCAGGGGCGAGTTACGCAGAGCCATAAGGGGACACGTTTCACTCGCAAACCGCCGTCCCTTACAGGAGCCCAAGGAAACGCTATCACTGATGCTTTCAGAGGCACAGTTCCAAGGAGCCCAGAAGATATAACCTATTCACTGTTGCAGCCACATGGCTCGGCTCGGACTTGAAACTGGAAGTTTGAGATGAAATAAAAAGGAAGGTTCAAGGGACATCAATTACCTTGGTCTCTTCTCTCTTCAGTTCTATGTAGGAAAATAACACTAAAATGATAATAACGATAAGTATCACTGTCTGTGTGGAGGACTTTACATATTGTGTCCACCAACTAGAGATGAGGAAATGGATGTCAGAGAAAAGAGTTCCTTGGTCCCTTTATTAACCACCGGGGCAGGGAGAGCTGGCCGCTCCCCAGGCCTTTACCTGACAGCACTGCACCATGGTGGGAAAGGAAGAGCTTTCCGTAGCCTGGTGCCATCATTGCTAAAATTAGTAAATAGCAAGATGCTGATGGTGAGCCGATACTCTGGAATTTAAATTCAAATAGCCCTATGATTAGGGAATGTCACGGGTTTTGAAAAGATGCTTTTGAATAGTGCTGTCTGTTTTAAAATCGGCACAAGGAGTTCTGATCTTCTTCTCCATGCTTCTTTTATTTGGTCATCATTATAATCATTCAAGCAATGATGTTTTGGTTTTTTTTGTTTTGTTTTGTTTTTTTTTTTTGCACTAGGGACTCCCACAGATGAACTGGTTGAGGGTACTGAATAGCCCACCACCTGGATGCATCGGCCCATAATCACCTGGCACACCTGGGTTTGGTTCATGTCAATTTGCAACGAGGAAAAAAAAACATTCACAGCATTCTTGTCATATTGACAGAGCAAGTGGGTGACTGTAAGCAATATGGAAATTTTAAGTATTTTATCCAGATTGCTAAATGAGGCTCAGGATAAGGGGGTGTGCTGACTTGAGAAGAAACTGTATTTCTGAAAGCATACTCTTTATCATTGCAACATCATTAGTGATACTATTTCGTATTCACTTATTCGTTAGACTCATTCATCAAATGTTTTGTTATGGGCAAAATCCACGTCTCCCCTCCACCAAATTCATAGATTGAAGTACTAAACCCCAAGACCTCAGAAATGATCTTATATGGAGACTGGGTCTCTCTTTCTAAATGTAATCAGGTTAAAATGAGGTTGAGTCCTAATCCAAAATGGCTGGTGTCCTTGTAAAAAAGAATTTGGATACAGAGATGCACCTAAATGGATGATATGAAGAGACACAGGGGGAAGACAGCCATCGGCCAGCCTAGGAGAAAAGCCTTGGACGGAGTCTTCTCTCCCAGTCCTCAGGAGGAACCAACCCTACTGGCATCTCAATGTTGGATTTCCAGCCCCTAGAACTGTGAGGCAACACATTTCTGTCGTTTGAATCACCTAGTTTGTGGTACATTATTACAGTAGCCCCAACAAACCAATATGCATTTTTTCATATTAAGGGTCTATTAAATGATATTTAATCTCCCCAGCAACTCAGTAAGCTTTTTATTCTACGCATGAGGAAATTGAGAGTTACCAGATGAATAGCTGGTTCAAATTACTACCTCATGAGCACCCTGGCTGGGGTGCCTGACTTCAGTGTTTTCATGGAGATACAGGAGACTGTGAGGCAATGTTTTATAACATACATTTATATTCTTAGAGTTTGTATTATGTCCATAAGTTCACATACATGCACTTGTTTGTGTGTGTGTGTGAGAGAGAGAGAGAGAGAGAGAGAGAGATAGGAAAAGAGAGAGAGAGAGACAGAGAGAGCAAATGAGCACAAGTGGGCACAGGAGCAATTTTGCCAGGTGTCTTTCTAAACCCTGTGGGATTATAGTTCATAAATGATGGAAATTCATAGACCCATTATATCTACGAAAGTGAAGACAATGTTGGTAGAACCGATCGGCAAACATGAAGAAAGAAGGGCGATTGTCATCTGGTGGGATCCACCTCCCCGAAGGCCACTTGTAAAGCCCTAGACCGTACCCCTCAGGGACCAGGACGGCTTCGTAGTCATCACTGACTTACGTTATTACATTGGCAGGGAGATAATAGCCAAGTCTTCCAGGATTTAGCCATAAGAAAGCCCCTTAAGAGCCCCAAACCTCGCACTCGATCATCACGCGCTCTTGTCACAGAAATAATCATGCAGATTCGGCAGTGGAGGACGGTCCCTGGTAGAACAGAGTTCATGCGTGACATATGATGTATCTGTTCAAAGGGACAGATACATCTTTCTTACTGCCAGCACACAGCAGCTCTCATCCACCGTCCCTCCCGTCCAAATCACCTCAAATAAATGTGAGGACGGCAGTGCTCACAGTAATTCCTTCATTTTTAAACACATAATGGAAATGTATAACTAGTTCTCATAAAAATTTATATCTCAATCCGTCCCTTTAATTTATAACAGGCCCTCTAGGCGGTTATTATTCAAACATTAATAAAATGCCTATGGATCACCAAAAGCGAGCGTCTCCAAGTTCACTTCTCTTCATATTTGTACATATATAAAACTAGATTAGCGTCAATGCCACTTCTGCTTTTAACAACAATTATGCCTTTAATAAGAGAGGGCCGCGTGATGTATTATCTTCATCACGGCAGGAATCTGGGCTCCTATCATGAAACCAAAGTTGAATTTTTCATGCCCTTTGCAACAATTGTTATTCTTAATGTCCTATATGTTTGGATTCTGCAGTTTATGCAAATGCTCCCTTTCTATAAATTTTAGATTTATCTCCATTTGTCACTGTACGCATTCTAATATAAGGTGATTGTTTTTTTTCCTAAAATATGATTAAAACCCATTTCAATTATTTATATACTGGGCAAGGAAATAAAATAAAAGTAGATGGGGTTTTCCTCTACTGCAGGGTTAATTATATGACTTTTAAAATGTTAATAAATTTAACGCACGTCCAAACTGATCCTGATATTTTTAAAATAGCTGTCTTAAAAAAAAGACTTCGCCACACTAAGAAAAGGAAAATAAGAAGCATGTAGTTCTTATTTTCATTATGCGGCTGAATGAACATTCTCTCCAGAATGTTCAGTAGGAGAGCATTTTTCCACTCTTGTGAATCTGCAGTTCAGTTCTTGTTCTTATGTTTGTCCAGAAGCCTTACAACCTTGTAGCATGTGTTTTTCTGAATTAAAGAATAAATAAATAAATAGCTGACCTGTTTTTTCCTCCAAACTTGAGCGATACATTTCAAACTCTGCCTGGCGCTTTCTAGCGAAGTGGCTTCTACAAGGCAGAGGGGTCTGTGGTTATAAGCACAGGACCCGGTTATAACATGACCATAGATGCAAGTCTTGTTCTAGAACAACATCTTATTTTTCTAGCCAATATTTTCTGATATCAGCAGAGAGATAACTTTTCCTCCTTTGGGGAAATTCAAGGCTTCTGTGTGATACGTGTTGATAAAAGTTAATTCCCTAATCAGTGACATTTCTTCCCAGGCATCTCTCTCCTCAGCCATTTTAAAAGTACCAGGGGGAAAAAGAGAGGTTTTGAGTGGACCAAGAAAAATCCTTAATAAGGGACTCGACTTCACTCCATTAACCTATTTCTCGCAGATTTTATCATGACTACTGATTTTTCACCTCTGTGATCCCCTTTCTATAGATTTACAGCAACAAAGCTAAAAATCACAGGTTGATTCTGGTCAAATGTTAGTCGTTACTGCTAATGAGATCCTGTACCTTTAAAAAGCTAACTCTGTTTCAGTCCCTTTCTACCCTGCACCTCTAATGGTCTTTCCACTAATTGGTTCTGTGTAAATGAAACAAGCTGAAAAACACTGTGGCACCAATAAATATTAATAAGTTATTGTTTGTTTTCTTTACCTTGCTTATGAATTCATACAAAGACAGTGCTAAGACATTAACTCGTCTATTAATTGCCACCTGATAATTGCCACCTGATACTTTTCTCCTGGATAATTAGGTACCCATTAGTTCTAATCAAGTAGTTACTTAATTATTGCAGTAATTAGTCTAATGGACTAGCAAATTGAAGCTTTATCACTTTTGGATACTTAATGTTCCTGACAGCACTTCACAAGTGTCAGGGTTCCGGATTCAGCAACCTGTCAGCTCAGAACCCCTTCCACTCCATCCTCATGGCCACGTCATTACATCCGCTTTCCCGGACATGGTTGTGGGGCCTTCCAACAGGCAACCCAAACGCAAATTCCTCCTGCCGGGGCCGCCCCAGGGACGATCTATGGCGATGTGATGCTGTATCTTCCTGCGGGCAACTGCAGATTGAAGAGTCCAACTCCCGAGTGGGAAAAATCAGCCTGTGCACAGAGACCATTCGGAGAAAATGCAGAGAGATCGTGAAGTGCGTAGACAAAGGGAAAGGCTGGTTTAGGAATGCTGGGGATCTAAGTAGCCATCCTACTCTACGTCTTCCTCGCTAACACGAAGATGCATGACAACCAGAACAGTGTAAAATATCACCACTGATTTATACAGGAACTGAAATAAGCCCTACGTCCAAATAAAATTCCCACGACCGACTGAAAGAGGCCCTGAAAAGGGTTAGAACTGTATGGACAATCGCGTGACCTCCTTCGTCATGGAACGTCCACGAACGTTGAATTTCTCGATTACTTTCTTCCAGGTAACATGCACTCCGTGTTGCCCAGACAGTCTAGAAATTTCCTTCACTGAGTGTGTTTCTTCATTTCCAAAGCTGATCGTTGCTTATCTTCTCCAGCATTCTCACTTGGCAGCTCGATCTGGGCAGCCCTCCTCCTTCATTGGACAATATTTCCCATTATTATTCTTTTCCTCTTCCTCTTCCTCCTCCTCTTTCCTTCCTTCTTTTTCCTTCTTCCTTCTTCTTCCTCCTCTTCTTTCTCTTTTCTTCTTCTTCTCCTTTATTTTTTTTTGTGTGTGTGTGTGTATATATCACTTCCTCTAGAAATCTCTATATTTTGGTGGACCCCTAGGGCTGTATCCTTGTTTTATTTGTTTGTTTGTTTGTTAGTGAAATAGACAGGTAGCTAGGTAGCAAATTGTTTCTTTAAGTCTCTGTCCTCTCGTGAGGTGATCACTTCTTTGTCAATAGCCTACAAACCAGATTCTCTCTCTGGGTTTAATTTTTTCAAAGTTTTCATCATACTCAGGGTATACTCTGGATTGCGGATCCATCGGCTCCTGCCTGATTTGGTCCCTGCATCCTCTGTGAGTCTCTGTGTATTGTATTCTTTCTCGCCTGGGTCCTGCCAGCTACTTGGGCTTTTCTAGGCTTTGATCACGCCCAGAGTGTTTCTGTCTCAGGGACTTTTCGCTTCCTGTTTTCTCTCATTGGAAAGCTTTCCCCAGCTCTTCTCAGGTCTCGTTCTTTCTTCTTTTGGTCTCAAGTCAGGTGTCACCCCAAAGAAGCCTTCCTTGAATATTATTTCTAAAAATACCTCCCCAAATAGTTCTGTTTCATAAACGATTACTTCCTTTATAGCGCTTAACGCCACTAAAATTAAACTACATGAAAAGAGGGACCTTGCCTGTTTCATTTACCACTATTATCCTCAGAGACCTGAGCCAATGTGGCACAGAATAGGCATCAAACACATATTTTTTATTCATCAGTAAATGAATAAACAAAAGGGGGAAGTTATTCTTCAATTCTAAGACATATGGATCAAAGATATTTCCTGAGAAATTCTTCCTAGAAATTCTTCCTAGAAGACCTGGTGATCTTGTTAGATTTGGTGACAGATGACGCTTTTTTAAAATTACATTTATTTCTGCTCACTCCAGTCCTCTGAGTCGTACTGTGTAAAGGACTATGGAGTGTATACATAAAAAATTGAGTACCACGATTAGAGGTGTGGGGTCAGACACTCCTGCTTTCACACCCCAGCCTTCCTGGTCATGTAACCTCAGCCTTGCTTTCTTCATCTTGAACATGGAAGTAAAAGCAACATCTACAGGAGAGTATTCTGTGAGTATTCACTGCGATAATGACTCTGAAATCATGTTAAGTGTGTGACATCCTGTAAATACTTCCTAAAGATAATTACTATCACTTTGAAAATATGGCTCCTGTGTTCCAGATTTCACACCATTTTATCAGACTCCTCTTCCGTGTCTTAAAATGCCACGTACGGTGGCAACCTCAGTGATTGGGAGCTCCCCAGAACGGCTTCTCTACATCTGCATTTGGACCCACTTTGCTTGTAGATGTGCCAGAGATTTGCCTCTGTAGGTTACTCACTGCTTGGTCTCCACCGGCATCCAATATCCTTTTGTGTAAAAAACTGCAACATAGGGCAAAAGTTACAGAAACTTCAAGGAGGCAAATGCACTGGCTCTTTTCTTAGTTTTTTTTCTCCCTGCCCAGCTGCCTAACGGGAAGCCTAATAAACACAGTGCTAGAAGAAAGAAGTGATCCAACCGCTGACCTTCTGAGAAATGACGAGGCCCAGGGGTGTCACTCTCGGGGCGGGAGGCGGGTGGGTCCTGAAGCTGCTAGCATGTCACCATATAAAACCTGGACTTTATCTCAGACATCGATTTGATTCAGATTCTTTCAGTCCTCCAGTCAGATTTGTATCTGAATTGGTCACTGAGCCTTTGACAAGTGTCATCTGCCACATACATTGCAATTCATGGCATTTAAGGGCCTGTTGACCTAGAAATTCTGCTCTCATGTGGGAAATAAAATACCGGCTTAATTTTAAAATGTGGTGTAATTGACCAAGGCTCATATTAACTCAAAAATATAAGAGGAAGCAAGAGATTAAATAATTTGAAATCTTATTAATGATGTTATCTGCATATTTAGTTTTACCATATCTTTGTTTTTTTACTGAAGAAGAATATATTTATTTAATATCAAATACATTATTTTTCTTTTCTACTGTGGAAATGTTTCAATTTAGAAATCATAAGAATTTTAGAAGGAATTACTGGATGTATCAGATTCTTTTGAAAAAAAAGGCAGTTAGGTCAATGTGTAATACATTATGCAATTATTTTAATGAAAAATATATTTCTAATACTAATATATTTGTCAAAGCATAGTAAGTATTGTATAAAGTAATGAGTACTAAAAATAATATGTAGACCTAGTTTTCTGGAGGAAATATGAAAAGATAATCATGAAATAAATGATGTCGTAGAATCAACCTCAAGACATAGCAGTTAAATACATACTTTGCCTCATCTCAGTTTTATTATTTGTGAAATAAGAAAATTAATACCTATCTGCCTTGCCAACTTTACGAAGATGTTATGAGGGTCAAGTTGCCTAAGATTATTCATAGAAGATTATTTGAAAAAATAAAAATCTCCTTTACAGAAATTGTAAAGAATATAGCATACACTATTTTTCAAAAAAGAAATTATTGAATCTCATCCTTCTTTAATTCAAAGCAACTTAACATATTGTATCTTTCCTATATATTTTTAAACATGCAAAATTAGAATAGCTGAGGTTCTTCTAACCTGACTTTCAGGGCGTGGCACCTTGACTGATCTAGGCAGGATGACACCAAGACTAGAGATCTGGTCACAACAAAAGACTGAACCTTCAGCGAGAAAAGTCCCAGGGCAAATGTGTTTTTTATCCTTGGTTCCAATTTGATGATGTTTCATCAGTGCTCTCACCACTGCCAACATCCCTTGCATGAAAATGATATCAAGAAGATTCCTATCAATTAAATGGCTACTGTGAAGATACACATTAAGCATCTTTAAAGCTGGCTCACCCGGTTCAGGAGACTGTCTGCATCCCTTCCCTGCATTCACTGATGTCATCATGGTCACTGAAATGGGCTATCTTTGGAGTATCTACACTCAAAAATTGTCAAGTGCAACAAATCACAGCTTGCACCCCTTCCTCCAAGAGCCTGTTGATAAACATTTACCAGGACACCTCTGACCCCACCCCTCCTCTAACCTCTAACCTCTAACCTCTAACCCCTCCCGCCTCCTACCTCCCACCTCATGAGAAGCTACAGATTTTAAGGATGTTGGATTTGTAAATGCTAGGGGACAGAGATCTTTTTGGTGTAGAGTTTTTGTTCACTGCCCGGCACAGAGCCTGGCATATACTAAGTGTTCAATTAAAAAAAACAAACAAACAAACGGGCGAATCGCTTTAAGGACACAGTGGAAAGACAGTCCAGGGTGTGGATATGGACTCCCCCCACAAAAACCTGACCTTTTCTATTAGACCCTCTGAGTTTCGGTTTCTCCCTCTGTAGAATGAGTAAGTTAACATGTGCTTCACATAGGATTGATGTGAAGATAATTAAGGGAACATAAGCAGTACACACTGGGCAGTTAATGTGTAAAGGCATCCTAAGGTTGGATGCCTTTCTATCCTTCCTGAGCTAATGGGTAATTCTCTTTCTCCTATTCATCCTCCTGCTTGACTACACCCCGCCACCTCCCACTGTGTTTATATACATATTTATGTTTACACACAAACACATATGCTTAACAACTAGCTGCGAAACTATCATTTCACACCAGGACGCCAAGCTCAGCCAACACATTCAGATGCTAACACCTGTGATGGAGGCAGAAAGAATGACTTCCATAAACCAAGGCTTAATTTTTGAAATTGGAGTGGGTAATTCAGAAGGGTAATTCATGAATTTCCTAATCGTCTTTTCTTTTCAAGCTCTAAGCTGCTAGGGACACTGTATTTATTATGTCTACCTGTTAGAGTGGCTTTAAGTTTCGAGTGAGATGATGTATGTTAAACACTCTCTGCATGTAATTATTGCTGCCATTAAAACAGAAAGTAACATCAGTGAATCCTAGAACCTTGGAGCTGGCAGGGAGCTGAGACTATCACTTAGTCCAACCCTGTTCATTTAAAGATGAGCAATTTTAGGCATAAATAAAGCGACTTTTCTTAGGTCACTCAGTTTAGTCAACGTCAAAAGGAATTACTGGATGTATCAGATTCTGTTAAAAAAAAAAAAAAGGCGCTCCAGTTTGTGCAAGTGTACACCCATATCTTCAATTTGACAGTGATTAAAACAGCAACTGCTGGGAGGAAAGTGTGATCTGAGCCACATGCGTGATGATTTGAAGAGTAAGAAGAGGGTGCTAACATGTCTCCAGAGAGTATGCATCCATCCTAAGTCGAAATAGCTCATTTCCGTTGGATCGTTTTAAAAGCATTTTTTTATCGCCATGAAAATACAATTATAACTAGTTAATGTCAAGGAAAACAAATGCCTCTTAGAAGAGTTTTATAAAATGCCCCTCCCTCCCCAAATTGTTTTAATGGCCTAAAAGAGGAAGGGAAAAAAAAAAAAAGGAACACTTGGGGCCTATACGACTTGGGATACAACGAAAGATACTGGAGCAAAAAGAACAAAGCAGGAATCACAACACCCAACCCCACATACACTGAACACGGAAACGTCTAGCTACGTTCAAGCGCCACTTTCTCTCATTCTGAAATTTTCAAGCTCAGATGTAATCAAGTTGAGCTTGTAATGATCCAGCAGCTTCAGCTCCCCATAATAGTTTAGCCCACTGCTGTTCAATTGCCTGTACCTTCTGGAGAGGAAGACATCCTTGTAAGGTACATGATGAGGAAGCGGTGGGTGGCAACAGACCCGGGGGTAGAAGGGAAGAAGGGGGAGAAGCAATCAAGCCTCCTCTATGCGCCAGGTACAGGTGATTTCATTAGTTTCTACTCAGGGTTGACACTGAAAGTATTTAGCTACTGGTAGGGTACAGGCACGACTAAACTGAACTGATGCTGACCTCCGTGCTGGAGCAGGGTCTGGAGGCCCCCGCTGTGCTGGATGTTAACTAGTCTCCATGGGTGCAGCCAAAGCTGCTGGCGTGGGCGGAGGCTGGCAGGGATTCCCGCAGCTCAGAGCAGCAACTGCAAATTTGCCAGCTGCAGTGAAGGGAGTGTCACTTTTTCAGTAAAATGGAGCTATAGGGTGTCCCCCGCATGCACACATGCATGCACACACACACACACACACACACACACACACACACACACACACACACATTTCTCCTTCTTCCTTAGCCCACCCTTCCAAACCTTTCCGTGTGAGGGTTGCTATCAGTGGCATAGCCCAGAGCTCCAGGTGAAGGGTCCTCAGAGAGCAGTGTGGCTGAGACGATGCACACAGTCAAACCCTGTCTGAAGCTGATGGCCCTTCTCCCTGCAGGAGCCTGTCCAGAGATGAGGCAGGTCAGATCAGGGGCATCGCAAGCTGGAAAGCAGGGTCCACCCAGAGCCACGAGCTCTAGCCTCGCAGACACACAGGTCAAGTGTTGCCTGACCTAGTTACTAAAAAGAAATGAGACACTCCGTGTTTTTAGTTTTTAGCACTGTGCATGCTCATGCTGGAGGGGCGAGTATGCAACTTCATGCTTAGTGAAAAGTGGCAGAGGAGCATGAAAGCTGATGTCCTTCAAGGAGGAGCACGGGTTGTTGTTTGTTGTTTTTTGTTTTTTTTTTTCCAGGTAGGTTATTCTTCCTCTTGATTGAGGGACCAACGATCCATGTGTCCTGCGAAGCTGATGGGTAATTCACCCTCCCTGGAGTTACCACTCTGCTCTCAACAGGAAAGGCTAGTTCACAGCCCTTGAGTGCAGGAGCTGAGTTTTGCTTTGCACTGCTCTCCCCTTCATTCCCCATTCTAAGAAACGGCTGCCTCTGAGAAGGGCCCCTTGTCCTTTCTTCAGTGCTTTCTGCGGCAAGAGGCTCCTCGGCTGCCTCCTTGGCTGGGCCTGACGTAGCCACGCTCTTACAGAAATAAAATGGAAGACGGGCTTTGCCTCCGAACAGCGGCAGCTGTTTCACACCCTCCGAAAATAAAATCATCGTACTTTAAAACCAGATTTAGCAGTTTAAAAGAGCTGCTAAGACAAAATTAGATGGAGACGAGAGTGGGGTTCTGTAACTGGCATCGCTCCCACCCAACCCTCTAATTCACGTAAAAACAACTTTGAAACATTAAATGGCTACAGGTTTGTTTTTTTTTTTTTTTTTGAAGGGGTTTTTTTTTTTTTTTTAAGGTTTTTTTTTTTTTTTTAAACATTAAATGGCTAAAGGTTTGGTTTTTTTTAGTCTCTTTATGTATGCTTGAAAAGAACGCATGGATTCATCTCATTGCCCTTTTTATCAACCAATTTTAAGGGAGCATTATGTCAAAACTTCTATGACTTAAATGACAAGGATGATGCATTATCGTATCGACCCGTATCCGCAAAGGTAGTTAGGGTGTCCCCTCTTTTGGCAATTGTTCCGTCGCTGTGCTTTGTCTACAATGACGCGAATAAGACAATATGTTCAGTCTGGTCGCTAATAAGATATGATGCTTGCACCTGATAGAGCTCTACAGTTATTAGTCTATTTTAAAGTCATTTTCCCCTGTTGAGCCTGCAATTGGTAATTTCAAAAAAAAAATCTATTGAAAAAAATTACTGGTACTAAAAATATTATACCATTGGCCAAATTGTTTTCTCTCCCAGCCCACAGAAGCCCTTCTGTGACTTGCTTTTGTTTGTTTTGCTTTCTTTTAGATCTAAGAGATACCTTGAAGGTAAATTTGTAAAGAATACCAAAATAATTGCAATTATTATAGGATGATCTGTCTCCCAGCCATGTCTGCTCGTTTGCTAGAAAAAAAATGTTGATGAATATATTACCAAATTTTAAAAGATTGTAATTGGACTTTTTTCTCTTCTCCATGTAAAACGAATATATATTTGCTGGCTTTTTGCATCTTCTATTGCAGAAGTGTTTTTGTTGTTTTTTTTTTTTCCTTTTTACTTCACTCTTGGGCTTTCTTTTTCTGAACTAGGTCATGACTCTCCCTGTGTAAATCACCTGGTTTTTAATCTAAGACATTTTATCAGAGGATCATTTCATAGGATAACCACATAGTTAAGGTTAGCACCAGTGTTACCTGCCAATTTTTATTCTGGTTAATTAAAAGTAAATGAACTGAGATAAAAAACAACAACAACAACAACAATAACAACAACAAAAACACCTAGAAATGCTGGAGAACAGGGAAAGGGGTGTCGAAAGAAGAACATATTGAAAATGTGTTTAGGACTCCTTGGAATGAGACAATCGAAGGAGGATGTTTGGGGAACATGCTAAGCACACTGCCATTCTGGAAGACTTGTGTTCAAGGACATAGTAAGAAGTGATTGAGTGAGGGACGTGAGAAAGGGTCCTCTCATCGTCGGAAGCTTCTGCTAAGAAAGGAGAGATCAAATGTGAGCCTCAGACCTGTTTTGGGAACAAAGTCAGAAGGTCCAAAGCTTGACCCCCATGAGGTCTAAGGCTCAAGTCGGGCCTGGGATCCAATGGTTTGGGGAGGGCTCTCTATAAGAGGGACCCCAGATGTCCTCTCAAAGGCATTTGGACAAGCCTCTCAGCTGAGGAGGTCAGTGCCTGCCTCGACCCACACCAGCGGGTGGGCAGTCAATCATCCCGTCCAATATCAAGCCTCATTTTCTTTAAAAGAACGTTT
>NW_011888815.1:3299081-3304219 GCF_000151845.1 Pteropus vampyrus | reverse complement strand
TCGCTGTGCTTTGTCTACAATGACGCGAATAAGACAATATGTTCAGTCTGGTCGCTAATAAGATATGATGCTTGCACCTGATAGAGCTCTACAGTTATTAGTCTATTTTAAAGTCATTTTCCCCTGTTGAGCCTGCAATTGGTAATTTCAAAAAAAAAATCTATTGAAAAAAATTACTGGTACTAAAAATATTATACCATTGGCCAAATTGTTTTCTCTCCCAGCCCACAGAAGCCCTTCTGTGACTTGCTTTTGTTTGTTTTGCTTTCTTTTAGATCTAAGAGATACCTTGAAGGTAAATTTGTAAAGAATACCAAAATAATTGCAATTATTATAGGATGATCTGTCTCCCAGCCATGTCTGCTCGTTTGCTAGAAAAAAAATGTTGATGAATATATTACCAAATTTTAAAAGATTGTAATTGGACTTTTTTCTCTTCTCCATGTAAAACGAATATATATTTGCTGGCTTTTTGCATCTTCTATTGCAGAAGTGTTTTTGTTGTTTTTTTTTTTTCCTTTTTACTTCACTCTTGGGCTTTCTTTTTCTGAACTAGGTCATGACTCTCCCTGTGTAAATCACCTGGTTTTTAATCTAAGACATTTTATCAGAGGATCATTTCATAGGATAACCACATAGTTAAGGTTAGCACCAGTGTTACCTGCCAATTTTTATTCTGGTTAATTAAAAGTAAATGAACTGAGATAAAAAACAACAACAACAACAACAATAACAACAACAAAAACACCTAGAAATGCTGGAGAACAGGGAAAGGGGTGTCGAAAGAAGAACATATTGAAAATGTGTTTAGGACTCCTTGGAATGAGACAATCGAAGGAGGATGTTTGGGGAACATGCTAAGCACGCTGCCATTCTGGAAGACTTGTGTTCAAGGACATAGTAAGAAGTGATTGAGTGAGGGATGTGAGAAAGGGTCCTCTCATCGTCGGAAGCTTCTGCTAAGAAAGGAGAGATCAAATGTGAGCCTCAGACCTGTTTTGGGAACAAAGTCAGAAGGTCCAAAGCTTGACCCCCATGAGGTCTAAGGCTCAAGTCGGGCCTGGGATCCAATGGTTTGGGGAGGGCTCTCTATAAGAGGGACCCCAGATGTCCTCTCAAAGGCATTTGGACAAGCCTCTCAGCTGAGGAGGTCAGTGCCTGCCTCGACCCACACCAGCGGGTGGGCAGTCAATCATCCCGTCCAATATCAAGCCTCATTTTCTTTAAAAGAATGTTTGTGTACTTTGTTCCAGGCAAGAAACTCAAGTGACCCCAGATTAACTGCAAGCTGTCCCCTGACCCAAATCAAAGGAGCACTCCAGCACCTGTCATTTATCAGGTTTCTTTCAGCAAAGTCATCATGAAAGAGAAATAATTTCACTCTCTTTTAAAAGGTAGTTCTTTGGAGAAGCAGATGTTGACCAGCAGCCCAGCAACCTGGTATGGCTGTTTAGGACAGGAAGTAGAGAAAAAAAATACATTCAACAGAAACCACAGAGGGAATGGAAAAAGGCAGAGCGTAATTACCTGCGTTGGAATGGAGCCAGAGTCCCAGCACTAACATTACTCTTACATTAAGAAGAAGATTTTTCTCTAAATACAATCAGAGTGTTGTCATGAGGTACCAATCCTTGTTTAGACGGCAGAGGAGGAGGAGAGACTTTTAAGAAGATGAGAGGCAGAAAGAGGAAATCAGACATAGACATAAGGGCACCCTCTTTTTTTTTTTTTTTTTTTCTTTTTTTAATACTCTTGGGCTTGCTGGCTGCTTCTCCAATCCACTTACCTTTTGGCAGACACCGTATCACATTAAAAATTCATCCTGTAATTCTAATATATCATCTCTGCATTTGCATTAGATGGTGGGGGGTGATTGGGCCTATGTATTTCTCAGAGTTGCCGTAACTTCTCAGTAACGATTTCCTATGTGATTGTGACAACATTTCAGTTCATACAGTATTAATAATTGCTTCTTATTGGGAGAGAGAAATATTGGGTCATGAGAGCGGGTGGGTCCAGCATCTGAGTTCATAGTCTTATTTTTCCAGTTGCTAACTGGGTGATATTGGGCAAGTTCCTTAAGCGCTCTTTTACTGCATCTGTAAAATGGGTGACTGATAGAACTTTGTGTGTGTGTGTGTGTGTGTGTGTTGAGTGATATAACAATTGCACAAAGGGACATTGGGTAATTGTTAACTGGTATTGTTATTATTATTATTAATTACACTGCAAAATAAAAATCAAGACCAATTGAAACTACAAAGCCTATTTCAGCTTCCAAAAGTCCCCTAAAGTCAACAGGCCTTGGACGAGGGCTCTCTAAAACCATGCCGAATGAGACCATACATTTTCCCAAACCAAGACCAGTTATGGTGTCCCTATCGACTGACAGCTGGCTCCCTTTTTTTTTTTGTTTTTAGATTTGCTATGTCATGCGTACAGGACTGGTTAAAAGTCTCTTGAAACAAGAACCCAATAAAACCATGGAGGAGAAAAAGACAGAGGAGAAAAAATCTCACAGGGAGGTGACAGAATTCAGGATCCAAGCATGCACTGATGCCCCAAGCTCAGTCTTTACAAGCTCAGTGGTCGATAGGGCTGCCTAAGATCACCCCCCAATATGGCCCTGAGAGAATTAATAAAGAATCTGGCAGTGAGGGGACGGGAGAAGAAAGCACTGGGCTGAAAGATTGACTGATGTTGCTACGGACCAGATGGATGGCCCTAAACGACCTGAACAGACATTCCCAGAGCCCTGGGCCACAGCGTTGGGAGTCCAGACACCACTCCTACTTCTAAAGCAGTTATTAGCGACGAAAGTCGCAGCTGACGACCGCGACGTCGGTTTCAAGCAATGGTTTAACAGCATCGACTGGAGTAAAGGTTACATCTCGGTGTGTCTGGTGGGCTGCTGACACTTAAAGAAAATAACTGGTAGATTTACAGCCGAGAGGGAAGCCCGTGGGTAGAACAGAAGGGTAGAACTTCACACTGAGGAGAGAACTTCAGGGTGACTGTGTGAAACAGAACCAGGAATTCTTGCCGGGCTGCGGCCCTGAGACCCCCTGCACACACAACCGCACGCGCCCCCCACGCAAACACCACCCACCATCTCCAATCCGACCTCCTTTATAACAACTAGACAGGTCCTTGCGTTTTCTTCTGTCTCTACCACGTCACAAGAATTCTTCGCCTGCCTGTTGGAATGCATCACAACCCTAGAAAGGCCACAACGGATGGGGAAAGAAATGGGAGGGCCCAGCACGTTTAGGGTGTGAGAGGTCTGAGACCAGAGCAAGTAAACCTTCCTGTTCTGCCTGCGGCTCTGCAGCTTGACATAAGCCATCGGTGAGACACATGGCTCTCACACCTACTAGACTGCCTTCGTGTTTCAATCAGCAGGATTTGCTTCCGAGGAGGTGCCGAAAGGTCACGTTGGTAGAAAGGACACTGGAGACAGGCCACAGGCAAGGAGGGGGACATCTCTGTGTGTGCACATGTGTGTGTTCGTCCCCATACGTAATAAATTTCTCGGAATTGCCCACATGCAGGGCTACCTCTGCCTTCACAAAAAGAACACATCTAAAGAATAAGCTTGTTGCCAAACTTACCCAGATTTTGATACCAAGCACCCTTATATTTAACCATGTTAATTCATGGGAGGCTTTATGCTAGAGACATCGTTTCTAGTATTTGTACTAAGGGCTGACAACTCAAGTAATTTTTTTAACTTTTGCAAGCCTCAGAAACTACACTGCTACAATTTACATAGAGGAGGATTTGTGTTATTTTGACTTCCTGCCTTTCTTCTGTCCTGCCTTCTTTCCTTTTTCTCCCTTTCCTTTGAATTGTTATTTCCTGTGCTTATCGAGCTCCTATATGTGTCTACAGAATAATAATACACATTTAAATGACACCATTCATGACTTGGGATCATAAAGCACATTAATAGGTTGACCTGAACATCATGAAAGGCCTGCAGAATTGCCCTAACTTCCCACAAAATGGATCAACCTTTCGGTTTGGATGAGAGCAGCTGTGTTAGAAATAAAAGCAATATGGCAGATTCGGAAGATATTCTCCTAAATCACTTAGAGCTGCCATTGATTGAAAATATTTAGATGGGGATCTGACAAGCCAAGTTAAGTGTATACCCTGAGTCCTGTGAAGAGTGCCTGGGAAATCATTGTAATTCACAACTGAGATGGGCTCGGGCACTTATTTTCTCTGGGAAACCAGCAAGATAAGGTTAAAGGCATAAAATAAAAGAAAAAAGAAGAAGGAAGAATAAAACAAGTGACAAATGAATAGAAACATCAGCCAAAGGTGGGCCTGCCCTCCAATCTGGCTGCTCTTCACTGAATGATAACCCGTGGCTGACAAGGGCATCCCCTGGGCCCCGTTGGTTTAATCAGGTGTACCTCGTGAGCCATTGTCATGTAGAGCAGGCTCCTGCTGTATTGAGCCAACAGAACAGCCTCCTCACTCTGATGGCAGAGTGTTCACCTGGGAGGTGTTAAATCTTCAGTCTGTTCCCAGAGGGACCTCATGTTCCCTGTAATTAATTCCTCACTGGATGTCTATATAACGCCATACTCCAGTGGTCATTAAGAACTGGTATGATGGCTCCTCGAGACAGCTCCAGGGCTTGTGACTTGGTCGTTGTGGGGGCCCGTGGAGACGGGCTCATCGAGGCCAGAGGGAAAATGTGATGTGAGTTCCACAAGCACACATGTATGCACGCACAAGAAAGTCACTCAGGAGAACTGCTGAGATTGCTCTTATTTTGGCATAGGAAATGCTTGTCAGCCACATCCGCTGATAGCAACCACAGGGCTGGAAGAAGGAAAATGAACTGCGTCGCCATGAACTCAGTTTTCATGGACGAAAGAGGCACACTGACATTTATATTAGCTTAGTCTGACATGACCTAACTGTTCAGATTGGATGATGAGAAATTCTTGTCCAGGTGTGCCCACCCCGTCCCATAAAGTGCACTGTTCCCAGGTCTGTAGAGATAAAAGATCCTACGAAATGTTGCCATTTCTGACCAACTCTTCCCCTGGAATGCAGAAACCCCCGGATAGTCAAGTGCATTATGTTTTCTATAGAATCTCTAAATAGGGAAGGAAATTATC
>NW_011888815.1:3293829-3296556 GCF_000151845.1 Pteropus vampyrus | reverse complement strand
GAGGATTTGCTCAGCTTCATGACACCATGAGGGGAACAGTGTCTAAGAAGGTTGTGTGACGTGGCAGGAAGAGGTCGGCTTTCGGGTCACAGAGATCTGTATTCAGTCCTCTCCTGCCCCCACTTACTAGCTGCCATTTTCCCAGCCACACACAAGAATGACGAAGCTTTCCTTGCAGGGTTCTTGAGAAGTCATGGTCGTGTATTTAAATACCTAATACATATCACGCACAGCGAAGGCAAAGCCAAATTACACACCGGGGAAAAGTGTTTGATACACATTTGGCAAAGCAATAATTTCCTTAATATAGAAAATCTTCCTATAAATCAATAAAAAAAAAGAGCATTAAAGCTGTAGGAGAATGGATGAAGGATATAATCAGAGTTCACAGAAAAGGAAACACAAGAGAGTCTTAAATACATAATATTTAAAAAGAAAACATGCTTGCTCTCACCCATATAAAATAAGTAAAAATTAAAACCAGGATGAGATTTTTTCCACCATTCAGATTATCAAAGTCACAAAAAGTTTACCATCACTTCGCATGGGGCAAGAGGGATCGTTTTCTCAATATCGAGTAAAATCGTGAACAGACAGGCTCTGCGACTCGGCGCTTCCACTTTAGGAAATGCATCACACAGACGTACTGAGACAGGGGTGCAAAGAAGTGTATGTGAGAATGCTCACGGCAGCGTATTGTCATCTACCAAACAACTTATATGCCCATCGAAATGGATCTAGTTCAATAATTTGTGGTAGACGAAAACAGGGTAATATAGAGCAGCGGCTAAAATGAGTGAGGCAGCTCATTCATGAGCCTTTGCAAAGAGATCTCCACGGAGGCAGCCATGGGTGTGCGACAGTCATACATTCCCTCCTGTGCGCCTGCACGTGCACACAGCATCTCTGGAATCGTGCACCACGACCCGACGGCACGGGTCTCCTCCAGAAAGGGGAACTGAGTGGCTTGAGGATCGCAAAGGCAGGAGAGTTTTCACAGTTTTGGATTTTCTATCTATTAATAACACATAGACACTTTTAAAGCAGAAAAACAATATTTAACTATAACCAGTGATCTATAAAGACCGAATGCATGGTGGTCCCTGATACGTACAGCTTAATCTTGAATGTGGTATTCAGAAAGGATGAATGAACTGGAACATCCATACTCTCACCTGTGTCTTTTGTGACAAATGTCCCTTTTCACACTTTGGAGCAGCCTATCATTGATAAAGAAGTGTCGTAAGTAATATTGGAATGGAACGAAATGGGCAGGCTAGTTCATCACCTATGCTGTTGATCTAAACTTAGAGCTTTGCTCGTCTGTGCCCTGTAGCAGCAAAGTAGAACGAAAGATAAGAATTTTGTTCTAACTGCAAATTCCTGCTCCATCCACCATCTTACCAGCTGTGTGATCTTCAGCAACTTACTGAACCTCTCTGAGACTTACTACATTCATACATTAAAAGAAAATATTTATTTTACTTATGATGAGTATTAAATGAGAAAATTAAGTTACAGAACAATATGGACATACAATTGTTGTTTAATTTTGTGGCCACTTCCAAAAAGAAAATGTTTTTTTTTTTAACTATTGCTTTTTGTTTGCCTTCTACTTGCAGAAGTTCATGTTCAGATATTGCCAAGCTGCTTTTAGATCATTATTTTTCAAAAGTCCTAATAAAAGCATAGATCCTTTTTCTTGAGCTCGAGGCTCAGACTCAGAAACTAACTTTCAACATGATCTTGGAAAAGTCACTCATTCTTCCTGCCTGATTTTTTTTTTTGATTTGCCAAACAGTAATGATTATAATTGCATCATTTCATGGAGTTGTACATCTCAGTGTATATAAAAATATATTCACATAGAGCAATTTAAAGTCAAAGACCTTTTAATAAATATGCCAAAGTAACTGATTTATATCATGTACAATGCTCATCCCAGGATGAGGAACAGGCTGGGGGCATTGTGCAGAGAAAGCAAACTATACACTCTCCTTCGTCCCCACCCCTCCACTAAGCCCTCTTGCAGTAAACAAGTTAATCTGGCAAAGTCTTCTTTAGACACTGGTGGTGCAAGTTCATCTTTTAATGGCTAACTGGCTAGTAATTATGAGAGAGACTGTCTTGTGGAAATATAAACAATGATTCAGAAGAGTAATGAGTGGTTCTTGAGCTGATCGGGAGCAGTGAAAAGGAGGAAAAAAGGAGACACTGACCAGGATTGTGTAGGACGGTCAGCCCGGGCACCGCAAAGAACGCCAGGCGTCCAGAGTCATGCTTCGAAGTCATCAGGCCACTTTAGGGGGACTTGAACAAGACTGACAGTCTGATGGGGCGAAAAAGACCCACATTCTTGACAGCCACGCGGGGGACACCAAAGGCAAGCATCTGGTTGGTCTCAGATGACTGAGCAGAGAGCATTATAGAACTAAGGAAAATGCTCTGTTCGATTTAATTTCTCAGCTGACCAAACTGGACCCTGTCCTTAGTTTATAGGCATAAAACTTTTCTGCCTAATGCAATTAATCATCTGCTAAATGCCCCCATGCAGTTACTCTGCACTCAAAACACCGAGCGAACACGGAGCTGAATGTTTTCTTAGTAACAGTTTGCTACTATGAGTAACTATATTGCATGGATTTTTAAAAGAATAAACCTAAATTCAAATATATTATTATTTTGGTCTCGTGAACCATCAAGATAACTTGGGAATTCCCCTACTTG
>NW_011888815.1:3292379-3293509 GCF_000151845.1 Pteropus vampyrus | reverse complement strand
GAGGGTAGAAGGAATGAAGGAAGGAAGCATGGATGCATGAATAGGTGGATAGATAGACAGAAGATAAATAGTATATTTAGGTCTACAGTTATGCCTTTATCTCTGTAAATATATTTGTTACAGCTTTCTCTCTTCTTACACATGTAGGCATGGTTGAGGCATATCAACTCAGGCAGTGCACACACAGACCTCACTTTTATATAATAAGAGATGTTTAACTTCCTATTGATTACTTCAGAATGAAATTCTGCCCTGTGGCCTTCAGTGATATGCAGAATCCTGCACAGCCCTGAAGATATACATCAGACTCCCTGGTTTATTGGGTACCTGGAAGCTCTTTAGATTCAGGGCAAGGGGAGTGATATGTGCTGCCTTTGGAAAAGGGATCATCAGCTGCACTGCTCTGTGCCTTTAGCGGGTACTTCAATGTCAAAGGTATTAAGGATCATCTTTTTCTTCCCTCAGTCCTATCTGTATCTCTGTACCCCACCTCTCCCTCTCATTAGGTTTAATGTCAGTGACTACTAGCTGGCCTGGAAGTGGAGATGTCAAGCTGAGCCTGCAAAGCTAGCAAGTAGTTTATGAGCCCTTCCAGCTGAAAAGAAGTAGGACCTGGTGGTGGTCCTTCCATGTGGAAAAAGGAGATACATTTCTCATACGTTTGTCGGAACCAATTACACACATGTAGATAAATTATTTCTGACACCTACTACATTTGTCCTATTTGTAGCCATCATAGAAAAAAAAAAAAGAAAGCAAAAATTAATAGGACATAGTCACATGACATTCTACATGCTAGCAAAGGATCCAAAATTAGAGATTGAGTTAATGAATTCATTTATTGGGACAACCGATACTTAGGTTAGAGCAAAAAAAAAAAAAAAAAGACATAGTCACATGACATTCTACATGCTAGCAAAGGATCCAAAATTAGAGATTGAATTAATGAATTCATTTATTGGGACAACCGATACTTAGGTTAGAGCAAAAAAAAAAAAAAAAAGTCGTATTTGTACATCTGTGTTCGAACATAATAGCAACAGCACAAATGGTTCAATGCTCTAGGACAGCAGTCCCCAACCATTTTGGCACCAGGGACCGGTGCTCCTATGAGAACCTAATGCCTGGTG
>NW_011888815.1:3283863-3292329 GCF_000151845.1 Pteropus vampyrus | reverse complement strand
GTTCAATGCGCTAGGACAGCAGTCCCCAACCATTTTGGCACCAGGGACCGGTGCTCCTATGAGAACCTAATGCCTGGTGATCTGAGGTGGAGCTGAGGCGGTGCTGGGAAGCTTGGATCATTGGCCCACTGCTCACCTCCTGCTGTGCAGCCCAGTTCCTAACGGGCCACTGACCAGTACTGGTCTGCAGCCTGGGGGTTGGGGACCTCTGCATTATTAGGGAGGCTACCTACATATTTCTACAGGCTTGTATTTCACAAACTTCTAGTAGAAAAATTAGGTAGGGGAAACTTATCAGTAAAAGTGTTAGCTAATATTGTTGAGTGCTTAAGTGTCCCTGATTGTTTTACTTGGATTAATCTTAAACCTTACAAGCACCTTATAAGATAAGAATGATGACTACAACCTCATCTTATAGAAAAGGAAACTGAGGCACAGAGAGGTTAATGGCATGTACAAAATCTCGTAGGGGTCAGTGTGGACCCAGGCAATCCGATTCTAAAGTCTAATCCACTTAAATACCACACTATATTGTGTCCCATTATTTTTATTGGTAATAGAGCTGGGTAAAACATTAATCTGAAGCCCCCAGTGGTTTTGTAGAATACGATATGATAGCACACATTTTGTTCGTTTACTTTCAATTTTATTTTATTTATTTCTTTTCTCTTTTTATGCCTACAGCACCTGGTCTTCCTATGTGGTCTTCCATCTGAGTACTAACCAGGCCCGACCCTGCTTAGCTTCCGAGATCAGACGGGATCGGGCTTGCTCAGGGTGGCGTGGCCGTAGATGTCCATTTACTTTCATTTCATCCATGTGGTAGCTAAGAGGCTTTAATACCATTTTACAAATGATAAAACTGCAGTGAGAAGCCAGGGAAAGTCTATTTCACAACTGAGACGGGGCACTTGGGGTTAGGGGCTTAGAACTAAGAGCTCTAATTTCATATTAGAAGGGATTAATGCCATCTTCACGCACTGAAACGGGAAAGAAGGAAAAGGCCAGCTCCTTGTTCTCAAAGCGATAATTAAGGAGGAGGAGAACCAGAATGGAATGCCATGAGAAGACTGAACGGGGCATCATGCAATGCAGCATCACTATGCTCTAAATGATAGACTTTCCGCAAACTACATTCCCATGGGCTCCTAAATTTGAAAACGGACTTAAGAAAGAATGTTACTGTGAAAACTTTAATGAGTAAAAAGCCTTTTTGATCTTATAAAATCAAAAGAATCTATCACATTCCAACCGCGTTTCAATCATCGGACCATAAAGACTTGGCTGGGTATACATGTGGAGAGGAAACAGAAATATTCCAGAATAACTCTAGGTAGATCAATACATCTGCTTTGACTCTAAAACTGGATTCTCTTTCTGGGTCAAAAAGTGACTGTCTAGGTTCTTCTGGAAAAACTGAACACAAATTTATCAGAATCGACATTCTATAGATGACAAGACGCTGAGGAATGGGGAGCTTTAGAGGAGAGTATATAAAAAAAAAAACCAAGGTTGACCAGTGTTCTTGAATGGGGAGTCTTTCACTTTCACTGTTAAAAGGGAAAGAGCAGGAGGAAATGAATAATTATCTTCATGAGAAGGGGTCAGGGGTGGTCTGCTCACCGAGAGCAAAGCCAAGGTCAATGGTTGCTGTCTTTTGGCACCATTAACCACAGCTCTTGTTTATGCAGTTTGCATTCTGACTGCTGAGGAGTTTTAAGCTATTCAATGAATGTCTTCTGTCATGTTCATTTTCAAAAGGATATAATTTCCTATCTCAACTGTAACATACCAACTTTCAAAGGAAGCTACTGTGGGTAGGTGGTGATGGCACTGTGTTTCCTAACTGGTGATTAGCAAATTTATTGCATGATAAACCATTTTCAGTGCAGTTTTGAAAAATAAAAACATGCTTCTTCCTGAGTAATTAGTTGCTCTTTACCGCCAACAAACTGTAATTTTTATTCCTTTTACACAAGCCCATTTATTAGGAGAGAGAGCTAGCAAGCATTTATGCTTTTGTGTTTATACTGCAAAGAAGACATGGCATCGAAAACCTGCTATGAGAATTCTGAATGCTGTTATATTTTTAAATCCACATTAATTATAGATCCACTTATTCTTAGAAAAGACAGGAATTGCAGCAGGATGGTGGGGAGAGGGGAGGGATTCGGGTATAAATTGCCTCCCAAGGACCCCACTGAAATTTCCATAACATTCACCACATGACACTGATCTGTGAAAATTGACATGAGGATTTGAAAATTGGGACCGAGGGAGCCCAAGCATAAAATAACTTCAATTTTGCCTCTCTCTGTCTCTCAGAGGAATAACGCGTAGGACTGACCAACACAACACAAACAAGCGAAGAGGGAAAAAAAAAAAAAAATCCAGGGAGAAGGATAGGAGTTATTAAGGAGAAAACACACTTCTCACTCACAGAGAGAAAGGATGATCAATGGATTTAGTCACAGAGAAATTCAAGCAGAAAATTGCTGCTGTTTTTTATCTGAACAGCAGAAAGTTTAACCAAACCAGAATTCTCAAGTCTGAGAAAGGCAGCTACAACTACCTGTGGACAAAAGAGATGGCAGTTGGTTCTCTGCACCAGAGGAAAACGATCCGGCCCTCTCTTACTCTTTGATTATATAACGAGTAGATTTTTGCATCTGAAATGCCCTAGGTCAAGGCTAACATTCATTAAAGTCCCAAATAGTTTCAAAGTCTGTGAAACAAATAATCTACTTGGTTCCGATGCCTGTCCTTGGATGAAAATAATACCCTAAATAGTATCCAAAATGAATGTGAAAATGGTGCACAGTCCACGGACAGTCTACCTGCTAAGAATGACAGATGGGAAATCATTCCTGACAAAGGAAAATGTAGCAGCCATTCCTCACCTGGCAAAAATATTTAAAGAGCAGCTCAGATTACACTATTTTGACAAATGCACCTGTAAAGTCTGAGGAAAACAGAAGGGTTAAAAAAAACAACAACAAACCTTCATTTACTCAAGCCTTTGGCTGACCTGGGTTACTTCAAATGTAAGAAAATGGAGAACTCAATTACTTGAACTACATACTTTTGGGTGAGAAGCAGTTAGCCACACTTGGAGAGTGACTTCAAAGAGTGTCATTTCCAGCATCAGGATTTTTAGACCTACTGGAATGAAGAGAGTATTTCATGTGAATACCTATCTGCTAGTCCTCTGCGAGAGAAGAAGTAAACGATTTGACTTTCCTCTAAAATAAGTTTAAAATGTTTGAATACTATTACAGAGTATAAAAGCAGGTCTGAAACAAACAAAAACATAGAACTTTAATTAAAGCCCTCAGCCCTTGGCACTTATATGATATTAGGGAAGTGACTTAATTTCTCGAAAGCTCATTTTCTTCCATAATAAACCTAAAAAAGAAGAAGAAAAGAAAAGAAAAGAAGAAAAAGAAAAAAAAAAGAAAAATCTACTTAAGGTAGCTGGAAGAAATAAATTAAATAAGCTATGGAAGGTTTGCATCCTATAGTAAGTGTTGAATGAATATTAGCCAATAATATTTTATTTTAATATAACTTTAGAAGTTTTACTTCATGCAACCTAACCAATAAAAACTCTTAAATCTGAACATTAGAGTTTGCACGATGTTTTCATATCTATTTTTTTCTCACTTGACTCTTGCATTAATTCGGGTAAATCTGGCTTCGGTCACCAACAAATCTTGAAACTTCAGTGACTTAACATAGAAAAAACCTTTATTTTTACTCTCATAAACGTCCAACACAGATGCTTCTGGTTGGGGCACAGCCTTTATCATGGTGACTTGGTGTCCCAGATGCCTAATGTGCGATCCTGTCATTTTCTAGGGCCTGGAAAAATTCTGTGTGTGTTCAGCTGGCATTTGGGAAGTCAGCGTGGAGGGCTGCTCAGGGGAGGTTTTTATCAGACACATCCTTCCACTTAAATTCCGGTGACTACAAATCCCATGACCCCATCGAACCGAAGGGAAGAACGGGAGCTGTTACAGGGAGGTCTGTGCCCAGGAGCCGCAAAACTGTTTCTGCCCGAATCTTCCCTGACAAGCCCAAGGCTACACAGACTAATTGTGCTTCCTCTTCTTATAGAGGAGTAGGACTGAGAACAGTAAGATGACTTCTGCGAAATCGTAAAAAACTCGAGCTCGTTAATTTTTCTTCCATACCCCTCGGTGTGCCAGCGAGGGTAAAGATGGCTTGAGAGAGAAATGGGGACATAGGCAAGGTCATCAGGGCTCTTGTCTGTGCCTTCTTTTCACTCTTCTTGTCCAGCTTCAAGGGGCTTGGGTCACTTTGGCCAGGGAAGAAAAGAATGAGACAGACCCTTTCGCAGCAGCATTTTTAAGGGCCTAAAGTTTTCCCCTACCCCTCTAGCAATCATGATTACTAAGAGGGGAGAGAAAGCCACATCGTCAGGAGGGGACAGTGTTTGAGGCTTGGAAAAGAACTGAGAACCAGCTCACACCCTGGCTGGGTAGTGGGGCCTCTTGGGCTCGCTTCTCTTGTCCAGAAGAGCAGCTGCTTTTCATTTCCTGCACATCAGAATCCACAAAGGGATGATACGGAAGTGTTAAGACCCAGCTTGCTCTGCCACCTTTTCTTCCAGAACTGTCCACATAAGAAGGACAGAGCTTCTTGAGTTACCTAGGGGCTCAGAGATTCCACCAGGTGTCATTTTAAAACGTGCTAGGAAATTGCAAGCCTGTGGCCGGAAAGGTCTCATTTATCATCTCAGATGCTTTTAGGGCTAGAAATAAAAGAAAAAAAGAGGGCAAAAAAAAAAAAAAAAAATCTCACAAGATTGTGCACGAGAGGCATTCCCTTTTCTCACCTGGAATAGATACGAATAAATATTCAGATGGCGTAAGATAAAAGGCAACTGGAGTTTACTGCTAAAGAGTCTAAATTCTTTTGCCCAAAAGACAGTTATTTTCTTTCACCTCAAACAACTCCAGGATATTGCCCCGGGGCGCTGGGAGTATTTTGTTATTTTTGGTGTGAAATATTATATTCCCTGGTGGAGGTACGGGAGATTGTATTCCTGTCCATTGATTCCCTGAGTTGACACAGCAAGCCGTGCCGGTGACCCCACCATTCGGAGTTGCATCCAAATGTGGGGCTTTTCTGCTGAAGATTCAAGGAAAATCCCAGAGACTGGAAGAGGCCACCAGGAGTCAAGGCATGGGAGCATCTGTGAGCTCTGCAGGGCAGGGGTGGGCCTGTCACGTGGCCACTTCCTCACCTGCTGTGATGGTCTGTGAGGTCTGATGAGCTGCTCGGCATAGGGAGTTGATAAAAACCCCCATAATTCAGGCCACTTGCCAATCAGTGATCACGGGGATTGAATCAGGTGAAATATAGTCTCCACTGAGTTTCCCTCTATTCTTACATATAAATCAATCTCTTTCTGCTGGTGAAAATAAGCTGGCATGAGAACACAGAAAGATGTGTTCTCTTTTTTTATTTTTTTTTAACACTTTTTTTTTTCCCTACCATCATGAGAGCCCTGATACATCTCAGAAACACACAAACTTCTAGGGAGGGCCGATGGTATGAGAAGAGAGGTACAGTATCAAATTTCACCGAAATGTCTCTCCTCTGGGTTCATTTATTTTTCACTTCGTGCTGCATTGGGTCTGTGATTTTCCCTAAGATGAAGATCTACAAGACGGGCTGTTTGCATGCTCTGGATCTCATTTATTAGGAAGTGAAGTACGTAATGGTGAAAAATAGCTCCACGGGTTTTCTCCTTCTCTGGGGTATCTCTGCCACAGCACGGCTCACTGCACACACAGTCAGCCACCAAAATAAATGGAAGGGGAACCGGGCCGGGGATGCTCAGCGTGGAGACCCTCCTCCACACCTGCTGGAAGTCGCAGACAGCCCGCCCCCTCCTCTCTGCGCAGGCGTTAGGCTGGAGGAGGGTCTGGGGGTCACTAGCATGGCGCCTGCAAAGACATGTGTGAGCCCCACGCCCAGTCATTTATTTTCCTGAAGGAGTGTGTGTGTGTGTGTGTGTGTGTGTGTGTGTGTGTGTGTGTGCGTGTGTGCGTGCGTGCGTGCGTGCAGTCAACACTCAAAGGCTGATGGAGCAAAGCGGGCTTCTCCGCCTCCCAGTCTGGGGGACGCATTTCTCAAGTCACCTTGAGGACTCACCAGCAATGAGCAGAAAATCCCTTAAGTGCAGAAAAAGGTTTTAAAGATGGTGGGAAGAAGAGACTCGGAGTTTGATTTTTTTTTTTTAATTCTTTATAAAGTACATAAATAATTTACACTTCTGCGTTTCTAGCTATGTAAGAAACACCCTTCTCCATTGACACGCCTCAAAGCTCTTGTGACCCCTATGATAACACTGATATTCTGGGATGCTGAGATACGGAAATGACGCCTCAGAGTCTTGCAGTAGGTCCAAGAGCGCAACTCCTACACGAGTCTGTTTAGATCCTGTTTTCCACAAGGCAGAAACCTTGGCTTTTCTGGCTATATCATTGCTATTGATCCATATTAATGTACTTGCACTGTGTGTTCAGCTTTTTCTTAAGCACTAGGAAAGAAACACTTTCCAGGAAAGATAAAAGGTGTAAGGAGAGAGGTAAGTAGTATGCTATGATGCCGTTCAGTAAGCTTGAAACACACACACACACACACACACACACACACGCACGCACACACAGAAAAAGACAGATTTTGAGAGCATGAGTGAAATAGGGCCTGAGACACATCTGCCCATCACTGGGTGAGGCACTCTGTGTCACCTGACTCACTCAGCTTCACAGCACCTCTGAGATGCTGAGGGATATTAGGATGCCCATATCACCAGAGAGGAAACAGAGAAGCTGAGAGAAATTAACTAGTTTGCCGAAAGCCCCACAGCTCATCGATGAGAGAACCACCATTTTCACCCAAGTTGAGATGCCACGATACCCAGCTGAATCACAGTGGCACCCACGTAAGGCAGAGACCAGGAGACTGACTTGAGCATAAAAGCACTGATGGTTTCTCCAAAAACAATTACTCAGCTATCTTTCTCTGCAAGGAGCCTGAGTTGCCTGCAGATATGTGCCTGCTCTGGATTTTTAAAAGCAAGTAGAAGCCCATTCTACCCCCTTATGTGGATGAAAGCGAAGACCAAGTGAGTGAAGTGACTTTTGCAGGGCGGTATAGATAGTAAAGAAGTTGAGATTGGTATCTGGGTCTTCAAGAGGCCTCGCTGCTCTTGGCCATGAGGCAAATTAGCGAGGGATTCTGCTATTCCTTTGGTTGCCAGGATCGACTCCACTGTTCTAGAAGTACAGGTATGATTGGCCCCCTGTCTTACCACCCATACAAGGCCATTGGTGAGGGTCACAGGAGGAGATGCATTGGTAAGTCACGAACATGCTAAGCAGGAAGAGACCCTCCGGAAGTTCAAGACTTTTACTGGATGTGCTGGTTATGCTGTCCACCTGAGCCGAATGCAATTCTGTTCTTGGTTAACCGATTAGGTATTACTTCCTGGCCATTCTGCCATCAAGTTGTTGCACGGGTTCATTTAAAAGGGGTTAGATATCATATAGCTTCAATTTTAAGAGTTTCTTTTCATGTTTGTCTAACATAGTTCCATCTCACTACTGACAGATCCCTTCTAGCTTTATGGATCATCTGCATAATATTAATATTTTCCACCCTAAATTATGTATACCTCAGTGAATGCTAATAAAAATAGCTTATTTACTTTTAAGATAAAGATAAGAGATTTTTTTGCAATCATTGTCTCTTAAGTCTTTATATACTTCAATACAGCTTGATTTCAAGAAAAGGAAGGAAGGAAGGAAGGAAGAAAAGAGAGAAAGAGAGAGAGAGAAGGGAGAGAGAGGGGAAGGAAAGAGACAAAAGAAAAAAGAAATTCAAAGATGCTAACTGTGAAGGCCTCCAACAGTACACTCAGAGAGGTGAAAAATGAGAAGTTGAAAATAGGGTCGCAAATTCTGAAACTTATTTATGGCAACAGCAAATATTTTAAAATTTAATTTTAACTTCAGAGAAGTTACAGAAAAAAAACAAAACAACAAAAAAAAAAACTCTAAGTTTACAATCCAACCCAGTGATCATACCTCAAATGCACTAATCTTGGCAACTGAAAACAAAATTATAGGGTAGGAACAACCACACAAAGTAACCCTTATTTGTAATTACTATAAGTGTGGGACAAAGAAAAAACATCCATGCCAGCGTTCTAAGAACTTCTCAGCCAAGAGCACCTGGGGCTAAATTGTGGGTGCTTCAAGTCGCTGCTGCTGAAGGCAGGGAATGGCAGAAAAGCCACCTTAGGACACATGCTGGACACAGCGGCAGATCTGCCCCGTGAAAACATATCCCTCCTGCTCCAGCTATGTTCCAAAGCAGCCTCCACGTTTTACGACAGGCAAGGTGGTGATGGGAGGAAGGAGGGCTTCACCA
>NW_011888815.1:3280249-3282673 GCF_000151845.1 Pteropus vampyrus | reverse complement strand
TCAAGTCGCTGCTGCTGAAGGCAGGGAATGGCAGAAAAGCCACCTTAGGACGCATGCTGGACACAGCGGCAGATCTGCCCCATGAAAACATATCCCTCCTGCTCCAGCTATGTTCCAAAGCAGCCTCCACGTTTTACGACAGGCAAGGTGGTGATGGGAGGAAGGAGGGCTTCACCATCAAGCAGACTCTGACTCTGGCCCCTACAAGGACATCTGCTAGTTCTGTGACCTTGAGAACGTCCCTTAACCACTCCCAGCTACATCGGAAGAGATACAAACTATCTTACGAACTCTTTGGAAGGTGAAATAAGTCAAATTATTTTACTTTTCTCCTTGTAGGTGGATATCATTACTTCTGGAAGGTTTAAGTTCAAAATTAAGTAAGTGGGCCATTTCGAATTTGAGAGTTGAATAGGAAAGCATTCCAAAGGTTAAACTAATACTCCTACCTGGCATTGCT
The DNA here is from genome assembly GCF_000151845.1 of Pteropus vampyrus. Lineage (NCBI taxonomy): Eukaryota > Metazoa > Chordata > Mammalia > Chiroptera > Pteropodidae > Pteropus > Pteropus vampyrus. Next base: position 3,282,213 of record NW_011888815.1, on the reverse strand, counting down.
GCCTCTGGAGAACAGTATCTAAAATAAACAACAAGGTGCCCACAACCTGTTCTCTCTGCTCCTTTCAAGAACATGCAGCAAGCAGAGGCACAGGACGTAGTTTAGGCACTTTGCTTTGGTAGTGGGAAAAAAAAGGGATTTAATATTCCTACTGAATCCCGACTTGTGCCAAATGCTCCTTGGGTATACCAAACACGACTTTTGTTTAATTCTCTTCAACATCCCTTGGAAGTGGTTATAATATTTGCATTGGTGCCGATATGAAAAATTGAGGCTCTGCTAAATAAAGAAACTCGCCCAAATTCACATACCTTGTTCAGCAGGTTCTTCAATGACATCGTTTTGTTCAATGCTGCTTTGCTATAACATTGATGTGGCGCCATAGGGACTTAATTCTTGTTTGTATCAATACTTGCATTGGTGCAGATGAGAAAATTGAGACTCTAATAAACAAAGTAACTTTGCCAAAATTCACATACCTTGTACAGCAGGTTCTTGAATGACGTCATTTTGTTCGACACTGTTTTTTCTTGGCAACGTTGATGAGATGCCATAGGAACTTAACCGTTGTTTCTATCGATTAACCTATGGGAAAAATGGTTTTGTTAATACGTTTCCCTTAAAGTTGCAGAAACTATCGATGATACTAAGTGAGAACTTCCCGTAATTGCCAGAACCAGGTTTTATATCTGAATCTTTTTCAGTCTAACTCTAAAATTCACGATGACATCTTAAAGATTTCCATAGAAGTCAGACTCCAAAACTTCTCCAGTGTTGTAGCAGCTTGCTCAGCTGCCGTAACAAAATACTATAGACTGAGAAGCTTAAATAACAGAAATTCATTTGTTCATGGTTCTGGAGCATGAAAAATTTAATATCAGGGTACTGGTCAATTCTGTTTCTATTGAGAGCTCTCTTCCTAGCTTACAGATGGCCACCTTCTCACTGTGAGAGAGAGAGAGAAAGAAAGAGAGAGAGAGAGAGAGACAGACAGAGACATAAGTTCTAAATCTCTCCGGTTCTGTGGTGTCTCTTTTCATAAGAACACCAATCTTATTGTATCAAGGCCACACCCTATGACCTCATTTAACCTTAATTACCTCCTCATAGGCTCTCTCTTCAAATACAATGACACTGGTGCTTAGGACTTTCGCATATGAGTTAAAGGGGACACAACTGGTCCACAGCGAGCATCTTGCATACATTTCTATGGTAAACATTTGTTCTGAGACTATTTTCTACTTGACCTCAGATATGCCCCCTTCCTCATTTCAATTCAGTGAGTTTCTAAACCCTATATATAATCTCTTTGTATCTTTTCTCAGGTTATTATATCTCCTTAGATCAGATCTGCATCGACTCTCTCTTTGAGTATTGGAAAACACTCTAAAGGATTCCCCGTGTTCAGAATTTCACCTTCTCAGATGCATCCATGTGGTTGTGCAGATGCCCACAGCACAGATAGCTCACTTCACACTCTCTCAGTCCACATCTGAAAACCGTTCATCTGCTTAACAAATAAAACCCATCTGACTAGCATTCACCATCATTTCCCAGCCTGCCTCTCCAACTTTATCTCCTCCTTCTAAAAGCCCTTTTGTTTTTTATTAATATAACTTGCACCAGGCGACGCACTAATCATTTGTTTGCTTATTCGCTTATTCTTTTTATTGAATAAGCATTTATTGAGTGTCATTAATGTACTAGGGTCCTAGGCTTTGAATGCCCAGCAATGAAACATACAGACACCATTTCCGCCTATACGTGGGTGACCAAGGAGACAGACATTAAGTGAGGTCTCAGGAATTTTCTTCCTTTGCTTTTTCTTTAGGTGAGGTAATATTTAAAGATATGATAGCTGGGAATTTTCCAGAGCTTTTGAGAAAATTTTCATACATAGATTCAGAAATCACAGCAAATGAAAGACAACTATAACTACATACTTCATACTGGAAGCACATTTA
>NW_011888815.1:3257304-3278019 GCF_000151845.1 Pteropus vampyrus | reverse complement strand
AGCTTCTAGGGTATTTTTTTTTTCTTTTGTTCCTCTACAACTCTAGAGTTCAAGGCTCTGAACATTGTCAAAATACTTGACCTAGAAAAACAGTCAAGGCAATGCACTATCCTGCTGGTTGGGCTGGGGTGATAAATTGCATCAAACATTTTTGTTTTGCTTCTAGGACTTGGTGTCTCAAGTAGAAACTGGCTTCCTTCCCTTGCTACTGGCATTTGAAATTAAAAAGAGGATGATGCAGCTCAAGGCATATTAGTACCTCTTAAATGTATCTTCTAAACTACTTTATAGAATTAAAGGCATGGAAGTGTTTTTCTATGCCAAACAAATTAAAGTTAAGCAGAGACATACAATAACTGGAATTATAACTTGGAAATGCAGCAAAATGACTTAGAAATTTTGTGTTACTCAACCATGCCCTCTGTATGGACTTTTAAAACTATATCCAGAGTATTTTTCTCAAATGCTCCCTGTAATTTTAGAATGATGCTTGAGTCCATAGACCACCATTCTAAATGTCCACCATTCGCACTTGGTTAATCGCTTTTACTATGAGATTAAGGTATCAAATCAGCTACCCAAGGACCAAGTTCTACCCTCTCTGGTCAAACCCAGCCTACGAGCATATTATGATTTGTCCACACAGCATTTTTTTTTTATGGACTAACCTATAAATCTATAAAATTTCATATAAATTTGGGATATCTAGGTTTTAAATTCTTAAAAAATGAAGAACCTAGCTATACTTGGAGACCATTCTTGCATTTTGCATTTATTTATTCCACAGCTATTTCTTGAGCACAGCTGTTTTTCAGGTACTCAGGTAGAGGCAACAATTACAAACAAGAAGTCGCTGTCCTCAGGGATCCTCTGTTCTAGTGGGCAGTTATCTACAGGCGGACGGTAGCTTCCCACATAGATGGGTCATTTTTTCCCCTCCATTTACTCCAGCTTTCCTGGAGTCTTCCTCACTCATCTGTGTTGCTTTCTATACTCCTCTCTTCTCGCGTCTGGGTTTTTAAACTTCCATCTAGGGAGATCAATGCAATGTGAGTTTCTACACTGACGATCCCAGGGGTAGAAAGCACAGATCTGGGAGCTGGATAGCGAACGCTGAAACCTTGATTCTGATCCTTACTTGCTTTGCAATCTTGGGTGCGTGGCTTAATGACTGTGCCTCAATTTCCCATCAGCTGTGTGGGGTTGGTAATGCTTTCTCTGTCATGAGGATTAAAAAACCTAGTGCTTGAACATGCTTAGAAAAAAACCTGGCACGTGGAGAGTTTTGTGATACAAAGACTTAAAATTATGGTGAACTCTTTCTGCTTCTTTTTCCAGGGAAGGTAAAGAGAAACAAATAAGATATAAAGCCAAACTCCTCACTGTAGAATTATTAACTGAACGAGTAACCTTCTTCAGAATCCTGAGGCACGTGCTTATTATGAAACACCCAGAATGCCCTGAAATGTCTTTTAAACACAAAATGCATGGTCCTATCACCAATCAATTCATAATATTCAAGAACTATTCTTTATGATTAACTAGAGAATTTTGCAGTTATTTATGAATTTATTAGCTGTTTTCATGACCCAGCTTCCATTTAGGACTTAAATGCAGCATGAACTTGAAAACACACTCCCATGCACTTCAGCTACCGTACACCATGCAAAATGAGGCCATTTGCTTTAATAAACAAGCAAATTAACAAAATAAAGCAAATAAAAAGTCATCCTTTTCTCTTAAATACATCCCTTCCTCTTCATTTATTACATAATCCAAACCCTCATTATTTCAGATTCTACTGGACTGAAAAGAACTTAATATGTCAGACACTCTGCTAGGTGTCTCAAAAATATCATTTCAGTTCAAAATGTCACAGGATCGTTGGATGCAGTTATTATTATTTCTGTTTTCTAATGAGAGCATGGAAACTCAGGGCAGTCAAGTGACTTGCCTGAGTTCGCATACACTTTTGTAGCAATGGCGAGCTCTGAAGCCTGGTCCCTTGACTCTGGATCCCACGTCTGTCAAGGCTGCTTTTCACAGTGGTCCTCAGAATGTGATGCCCCAGATCCTTATGTAGTTGGTTCTTTCTCATCATTCAGACCTCGGCTCACATACATCACCTCCTAGAAGGGGCTGGCCCCAACCTCCAGTCCACTCATGAAGCTCTAAGTCACTCTCTCGATGCCCCTTTTAATTTTCTTCATGATGCTTGCCACCATCTGCACTCATGAAGGTCCTTACTCTGTTGTGGGATCTCTTTCCCTAGCTAGAAGTAAACACTCTGAGGACAGACACTATAATGATTTCACGCTTTGCTTCAATTCCCATGCCTAGAATAGTGCCTGGCACATAGTAGGTGCTAAGTAACTCTGTCGGAATGATTGAATGAATCATTTAGCATGTGCAGTGCACTATCTAATCATTACTTCAAGGCTGACTTACCAGGTGAGCTGTTTCTGTCTTCAGTGTTCACCCTGATTTTCCTCCCCTAGATCATGATCTTTTGAGTCATGATGCCTGCCTTCCAATGGTTTCTCATCCTATAGGACTCAGCAGAAGACTATGTTGCTTTTTGTATCTACATTCTTCAAACTGTCACACTAAACCTACATCATTGCATAGAATTGCTATGTCTCTGATAATTATAAGAATACTATTTCAAGTGCTATAAAGAGCTGTACATGGTGATGAATTCTTATAGAAAATAAAACTACATTTTTTTAAAGTGACTAATTCCTTCAAAATTTAACTCTTGAAGGATAATCCTGCTAACACTGAATATGTTTAAAAATTTTCACTTGAAAATTGAATAATACTGATATAAATGAACTGTAATGCCTGCTTCTTTGATGCCTGGAATCAAACTAGGAAAATTACTTGCATTAACGTGGATATACTTAATTTTCATAAAACTCTTTGAATCTGGCTTTGTTATCACCTTGTTTAGAGGCGAATAAACTGAGGATTATGTAGATGCTAATAATGCTGAAGCTGACACTGAAATCTCAGATCTGCCTTATACCTCCATCTACTTCATCACTGCAGTACACGTCGCATTTTATTTACCCGTGTGATAAAATAGAACCATTGTAAATAAATCAAAATATCTAGCAAAAGCACATTTGATAAAAACTAGATAAAACAAAACAAAACACCCTAGCCCTGTGGTTGGAGGCATTACATATATGTTTAGTTAGTCCTAAAATAGCAGTTCACTATACTATCAATAATTTAACAAATTATTAAGTTATTTGGAATCTTCTTATCATCACAGTTCTACTCCACCTCAGTTCACATTTTCTACACCAGGAAGGCAATCCTACTTGAAGCAAGTAGCAAAATTCCATAACTAAATTTTTTCCAACTATAGTGAAAGCTTACATTCATTTACTACTTTAAAAGAGTTTTTTCATATGCTAGGTTGTCATTCCCTGGGACTTCACCTTAAGGAGAACGAACATGTGCACTTGATAGATGAGAACATGAGCAGAAGTGTCCAAAAGTCTTAACTCAGGATCTGCCGAAGACCATGACAACGCCAGACCATGAAGCCCAGCCTGACTGCCTCCTTATCAAATGCTCTCTCTACACCAACACAGAAAAACTGGTCCTACTGACAGGTGCCTGGTGGGCCGTCTAAGACTCCAACACTTGGATGAGGCCACTTGGAGCACCTAGCACCTGCTTCCTGTACTACCCCCGCCTCCCCGCTCCCTCTGGCTTGTCTCGGGTCCTGATTGCTGGCTTTTGCTTCTTAGCTGCATCTTGGACACTTTCACTGTTCATCTTGTAACAACAGTATCCAATATTTGGCATCGACTTGGTCTACCCCACTACCCATTGTCTCAAAGACTGAATCTGCAACCTACTTTCCAGGCTCACTAGCCTTCCTACCTGTCTGCTTCTGTCTTGCTTGGCAATGCTCACCACGCTTTATATTTTTATGTCTGAAGTCGTAGCCACTGTGGAAGTCATACTCTGTCATGCCAGTCATTATAATGGCTATACCAGATCCACCTTTTTAGTCACTTGGCCATCATTTGGCTGAAGAGTAGCAGTTATGACTGATAGAAAGTCGGCGATGAATTTAAAAACCCAGTCAGCAGAGAATCATAAAAAGAAGAAACACCGCAAATTAAACTTTTTAACTTAAAAGATGTAAAAACGTATCTTTAATTTGTCCACCTTTCGACAGAGGGCCAAGGCCGCCTCTCTGCACATGGGCCTGGTGATCAGAGTTCTGCGTCTTCGTTTTGCCTAAATCACACCCTTTAAGCAGCATCTATGATTTTTCAGTTCCCACAGAGTAGAGCAAGAACTTAAAGACTTGCAGAGCAATCTCAAAAGAGAATCCATCTAGATTTTAATGATCTTTCCCAATCTTATACATTTGTCTAACTCACACCTAATTTAACAGCAATTACTGCTCAGCGAATCGCCTTCATCAACTCCTTCCAAAGCGTTCGACTTCATTCTCGTAGACACAACATCTTGCCTTTTTCTCACACTAATATTTCACCAGTTTACATAATGTTTAATGAAACTAGGCAATTACAGTAACAGATGCAACTGGCTTCGATAGGAACGAGGACGAATCCACCTGATTCCTAGAAAGCATCCAGCGTGATGGAAAGAAGCGGAAGTCTGTGGGTTTCCTAGTGAGCAGCATCGCCCCTGGTGGGGACAGCTCTGCCCACCATGGAAATCAGAGGTATTGGACCGTGAGGGTCCTTACGGGAGTCGTAGATGTGGACACTGGTCACCAGAGGCAGGTGCCTCTGAGAAGGCTTATCTCTTTCTGTCTGAAAATATCAGATGTGGTCAGAAGTCTTCCAGTGGCTTACATAATTCAGATTTCCATCAATAATCTTCTTAGCAAAGTTCATGCAAGTTCTTTTCCACTACTTCAAGTATACTCTCAGAGATGGGTATTCGCAAGCCAACAAGACAGCCCCCTTCAAAGTGGGACAGGCATGGCAGTTAAAAGAGTCTTTTCAGTAGTGAGTCAAGATTTGCCCTCTTTGTCATGCTTCTAAATTTGACCTCCTCGTTTTCATCAAGTGCTCCCTGCAGGGAGAAGTTGCCAGACCCCTCCCTCCTCCTCCTGCCCTCTCTACTCCAGAGACACTCTAGTATGGGGTTATTAATTTTCCATTTAAAGGATTTTGCCCAGAAATGAGACTGCTTGGCTCAGGAATGATCAACAAGAGCAGAAGGCAGAAGACTCTAAGGACACTCTGATGATGTTCATGTGGTTTCTGACTGCATTCACTTACTTTTAAAAAACAATTGCATCAGACTCTCATATGGAGCTTATGGCCAGCTCAAACTTCCAGATCTTCTTTATCTGAACTGTGGCTGAATCAATTATGGTTTTTTTTTTTCCTTCCCTGCTTTCCCTGTTTCTTTGTTTTGCCACCAATTTTTAGTCAAGTTTGTATTTATGTCATTTATGTCAACTCATCTGTGGCTTATTAGTTGGGTATACGTTGTTACTCTGATGGTAATCACAGCTGATAATTATTACATGGTTACTATGCCCCAGGAACAGTTCTAAGCACTGTCCGAATGTCATTTAATCTTTATAATAATTTTGTAAGGTAAGTAGTATTTAACATACCCATTCCTCAGCTGAGAAAACAGAGCAAAGAGTATTTAAGTCAATTCCTCAGGGTCACCCATATATACAGCAACTGGGAGACTTCGGATACAAACCCAGGCAAGATGATTGCAAGGACAGGGCTCCTAACCACTATTCCACATCATCTCTTGATCCATGCTGGATTCATCTCTCCTCTTAGACAGGGCTTTATAGCTTATGGAAACAGTTATATGGCTTTTTCTGGGGGAGGGTAATCTATGTGGGTTTCATTGTAAAGCACTGCGTGTTGAACTGGGTGCTCGGTGTGAGAGGTCTTGGAGGAGGAGTACAAAGGCAATGCACTCTGCAGTCGGAAGACCAGGGTTCTGGTCCTGCCCCCAGCTTTACAGACTCGACTCCTTACTTGGCTGACCTCAGCCCCTTTTATGTGTAGAAGAATTATAGCCATTTGGGGACGATCACTGCAATCACATTGGTAAAACCCTTAGCTGGGAGCAGGCGCCCTAGCTGAGGTTCGTGCCTTTCCCTGTCTCCTTCCTAATAGCAAAAGGAAAGCCCAGGGTGAACGTGCTCTCATAAAGGCCTGAGAAATATGGAGGAATGCAGAGTATTCTCTTGAAGAAAGAGGGTGTTTGCCATGACAAGGTGACACCTCGGGAAGTCCTCCAAAGGAAAGAGAAGGCCTCATATGACCTGGCTGTTGCTCTGCAGGGGACAGTGAGGCCATGGACCTGGCTGTGCCTGGGCAGCTGGACCCACCAGTGTGGGCCAGCTCCTCTTCTGAAGTCAGCCCAACGGGGAAGAGGAGAAACAGGGACACTAGTGTACGGCTCAGAGAGATAATTAATCATCTTGGCAATTACTCTGGTCTTAAATCAGCTTCCAGCTGAGCTCCATGACACTGCCTCTCCGTTTCCTGGGACCAGCAGCTCCACTTCCCCTCTTCAGGAAGCAAATTAAGGGTCTCTTCCTATATAGCCCATTTGAGCAGATTTTATTCAAAGAAAATGACATTATTAATAGGTAACCGATTTTTTCACTAATGACAAAAGACTCCTACCAAGAACCTGGTTTGTGTCCAGTAATGTCATTGGGTGTTTTGTTTGCTTTGTTTTGTTTTGTTGATATAAGCATTTTTCTCCTAGAGATCCCAGGGGTGGATTTCTGTCCTTTGACCCTTCGTACAGCAAGTGGATGCAAGCACGAAAAGGAACTAACATCTTCAGTTCTTATAGATACTTCCTGTAAGTATGATGGAAGATTCCTGAAGGCTAAGAGTTTCTGAGCACTTAGCAAAGTAAGCACTGGGAATTTGCAAACCACCTGACTAATTTTGAATCCCGCCGTCTCTCCCTCTCGTGCAGGAAGAGGGTGTGGGGGTCATGCAGAGGGGACGACCCTCGCACCGTCCTTACCTCACTTTGCACGTGGCACCTGTGATTCTGTCATCCTTGTCCCTTGGAGGTGAGGACAGGGTGGGCTCTTTAGTTCATACTCACAGCCTCACTTCCCTGACACTGCTCAGTCCTTCCATTTTAACTCCTTCTGTGCCTTCTAGATGACTCAACACCAGTCTCCTTCGTCTAATCTTGGTTTCTTCCTGCACCTGGGACATCTGCTTGGCCTCCTGGAGCACCTACTGGCCTTGGCTGCCCACCATTATTTATTGTGCCTTCCTTCGTTTTTGCAAATGCATCGGAAAGATTGCTGCTGTTGGCCTTAGACTGATTAACAGACACTCTGTGTGAGAGCTTCTTCATCAGTCGGCGCTTTTATGCTGTTTGTTCTAGCTCTGGCGTCTTGCTTTCCTTTCATTGGCATTATAATAGTAGGAAGGAAGAGTGATCAGTCTTTAGGTTAGTAACAGCAAACGTCACCCCTCGGTGTTGCCTCAGGGACAATAAAGGAGTTTCTGAAATTGTATTTTGGAAATATTCTGGCAGGATCCACAAAAAAATGTTGGTAGTTTACCCTTTGCTGAGGCTCTCAGCACAGGTTTGAGTCAGGTGGCTTCTTGGATAGCCCTGTTGGTGTTGTTCACATCTGAGGTACGGGTGCTTACGGAGTTAGCGTTCGCCATTTTTCAAAGCACCTTCACAACTATAATATTATCTTATTTTACTGCCCAAAGTCGATATAGATCTTAATAAGGAGAAACTTATGTGACAAATGTGATAGAAAGAATAACGGACCTAAAACTAGAAACCCAGAGTTCAAACTATGGTTGTCTAACAATGGACGAGAAACTCGACCTACCTAAGCTTTGGTTTCATGTATAAAATAAGTGAGTTCAAGTTCTCACAAGTTGCATTCAATGCGAACACTTTACTTCCGTTTGCGGTCCCATGACCAAGGATCGACAGAGTTCCCCTCAGGATTTGGGGGTCCTCATTCCTAGTATCTACCATTGCTACTCCAGATTATAACTATTAGAATCAAGGTGGAGCATCTCAGCGTCACGTGAGGTGGTACCGAAGATGTCTGAGGGTTAAAGGCAGCAGAGATGTCAGAGCATAGGAGTGAGGAGAGAGGGCAGGGCAGTGGGTCATGGACGAGAAACCGTAAGACGGGGCTGTACATGCTACCCGTGGTTTATGGAGACACAGAGAAGGGGAAAGTGATTCTGCCTGGGAATGAAGAAGAGAAGACCGGAACACTGCAGAGAGGAGAGCGGGGTCCTGCCCTTTGACGAGAGGGAAACGAGACACTGGAGTGAAATAATGAGAATGATGGTGAATGCGGGCATGATTGGTGGTCACAGGTGACCCTTTCCCTCTGATCCTGGGATTCACTTTCATGAGAAAAGTCACCTCTGATGGGGAAAAAAGATGCTACAGACTTATGCACATAGAAAAAATCAGAAAAGTCCCTTCTGTTTCTAATCTTCTACATAGTCTATGTTTACAGTGTTAACCACCAAAAATTCATAAAATGGAGCCTGGGGAATGGGAATCATCTAAGTCTTCAAATAAAGAATGAGGCATGTTTCACTTTACTGTGATTTTTGAGGCAGGGAAGTGGATTTATCCATTAAAAAAAAAACAATTTTGATAATAACGCCAATGGAAATAAAAGGTTTGCGTTTTTCCCGATCATCAATTAACAACAAAAAATTCCAACTTATCTAGAGAAACCCATTTCCTAAACATTATGGTTAATTGACATTTTCCACTGTGTGTGTGTGTGCGCGCGCACGCACATGCAAAATGATTTCTAGTTAGGGAATGCAGGAAGCTCCAACATTACATCTATCCACTTAATCGCATGTGAATTTTAGGAGGTATATTTTACTATGGTTTTCTACCTCAGTGTAAAAAAACAAAACAAAACAACAAAAACTCTCTTGTTCTAAATGATCTAATAGAAGAAAATCCTGATATGCCATTCAATGAAAAAAAAAAAAACCACATAGAATGAGGGTTTTGTGGTCACTTAGGCTGGGATATTGGCCAGGCCACTGGGTTCAGGTCTGAAGGGCTAAAACCAGAGAAGACAGATGATATTGGGGCTGTGGGATGAGGGATAAGAGCTGAGTCCATAGGAAGACAAAAGACAAGGACCAAGTGCTCAGCTCGATCGCTAAGTCCAACTGTGATAACAAGGAAAGAAACGGAACCAGAACTGACCATGAGAGAGCAGTCCAGCCCTGACACTGGACTGCCTGGACTCAAACCCCAGGTCACCTCATACTTGTGCAAACCTCTCAGTGTTTCTGGAGCTCAGATTGCTCATCTGTGAAATGGGAAAAATAGTAGTGCCTACCTCGTGAGTTTTGGGGGGAAGATTAAATGAGATGATGCACATAAAATATTGAGCAGCGTGTCCAGTACACAGTGAGTGCGTAATAAATGTTAATGGTTACTGTTTGTCAGTGGGACAAGAAGTCAAGGATTTAAAGCAAGACTTGACCTAGAAAGGAACAAAGAGAATGGGACAAAGAGCAGGAGGAAAGAAGGGAAAGTTAAGCAAGTGAATGCATAGGATGGAAATGTACATAGAAGCCGATTTTATCTGACTTGCCACATAATAATAACAGTAGCAGCAGCTAACATTCCGTAGCCTTTACTGTGTTCCAACCGCTGTTCTTAGTACTTTATACATATGATTCCATTTAATCCTCACAACAACTCTTGTGGGTAGGAAGGAATGCCAGTCATTAAAGTCTAATTAAAGTCCAGTCATACAGTGAGAAGGTTTCCATGAGGATATTCTTCAACATTCATCTTCACTTCAACATGTATCGTGAAACCAGTACCATGAAGGAAATAATGACACTGGGATAGAAGATGAAGAGATCAACACAAAGTTTGCATAAACCTCTCGATCATAAAGAAAATATCAGAAAAACTTCCACAAGCAAACCTCTCCTCAGTGAATGTCCTCAGACAGAGAGACAACGAGGCTTCCGGCAGTAGATGACCTGGGCAAAAAATAGGATCACAGCCAACTCTGGAGTTCAGATGAGATGAAGCTCTGTGCCTCGGACCCTGTAATGCTTGCCAGTCTGGGCATTTTATTTCATCTAATGTAGCTGCCAGAGCTGCCCAGGACTCGATGCCAAGGCAAAGAGAAAGCTTTTAAAAGAGATTTGTTGGAATTCTGTCACAAGATCCTATAAACAATTCTTGTCTCCTTCCTGTATCCTGTTATAAATTGTAATCTATATTTTACCTACTGTACAAATATCATTATTCTTTTCTACAACATTCTCAATAGCTTCACTTGATTGCTTTCAAAAGCTTCTCAGCTTATTATTATGTCTTATCTATTTTTTTTGTTTGTTTTACTTGTTTGATTTGGTGGCACCTTCCCCTTTCTGCAATCAGATGACCCCATTGGCCTTTGAGTCACCTCCCTCTTATTACCCAGCAGCTCAAATCTCAACAAGGATCCTTTTTTAATAAAAGAAGAATGCGAATAGATTATAAGTTGCTTTTCAGGGTTTTAATGAAAATTTTTTTAAAAAATTAAATAAAAAAAAGCGCCTACTTGACAATGGTGACTTTTGACTTAATGATTGTGTGGTCTTTTATCAGTTTCTAAAATGACCCCGTCGTGTGAGAACGTAAATCATAATTGTGTGACATTATACTCTTTGGGGATATTTAGAATAATAATTATACTTTGCAGATATGAAAAGAGCTTAAAAAAATGGCAGAGAAAAAAGAGATTCAGTTGTTTTTTGTGTATTGACTCCTTCGGATTTAATCCTTTAACCTCTCTCCCGAACGCTGCCAACACTCTACTTTAGAAAATTCATCGTTATGCTAACGTGTTGGTCTTAAATTAAATGACAATTAGGATATATCTTTCAGGATATGAAGATTTAGATGAAAAGTGAATCATCTCAATATATTATCGAAGCAGTGCCAAACACGGAAATGGTTGGAAACAGCCCTGACGTCTGGTGTCATAGAAACGAAACAGCAAGTGGACAATGCAATTGTTCACCTTTCAATAGGATGTTTTGCCATCCCAAGGACCCTCCTCAAATCACCTTTTCTTTTAGTGGGCCTTGAGCTGTGACTGCAGTTGTCAACTATTTTTGCGGTCTTTCTCAGGAAGTTTGCAAAGCCAGAGTTCTCTTTAAATGAATAAGGGCAAATCTTAAAAGTCCAGTAGCCACAAACCTTTTGAGATACATTTGAGACTGTGCCTATGGCCAAGATAATGTAAAGCTCACTAGGCACTGGGTCCATTTCTCGTTCTTTCTCTCTCTCTCTCTGCCTCTTCTTCCCCGCCCCCTGCCCCCTCTCCTCTCGTTTCTCTCTCATAGACACATATTCACATACCTACACATACACAGAAAACATCACCTTCAGTTTCTACCTAACCTTTAGAAGAAGCGGTCATTATCGGTTTTAGGATTTATAAAGCCACTGTGGTGAAGATCTCTTAGAGAATTCTGAGATAGATGCCAGGGAAGACCATCTGCCATCATGGGTTGGATGAGCCCAGTGCACTTAATAGTTATGCCCTGAATAACTGTAAAGCAGATCAAATGGTTTCCTTAGTCTTGCAGATGCCAGTTGAAGTAGGAGAAAGAACAGTTCCTCCTACTCTCACCGTCAGGGCCTTTATGTGTGGCCCTTTATGGCTAGTGCTTCGCTTCCTCCCTAAAGACTCAGCCGGGGGGATGAGTGGCGGGGAAGAAGGCAATCATCAGCACCAGAGCTGCTGAACGTACCTGAGGAAAGCCCTCCGGGGATTAGAGACCTAGGCAGCCTTTTCAGAATCCCTAAGGAAGAGTTCTCATGATGTGTTTTATTCACTCGCTCCACAAATGATTCGAGGGCCGACAGTGGACAACAACGATGAGCAAAGCAGAAAGAGGATCACTGTCTTGGGATGCGACACGTAATAAATCACAAAAATAGATGCTGCGGAACCACCGCGGTGAGCACCGCGGAGAGAGGGGAACGGTGCAAGGTGGAAGGTGAGGGCACCAGCGCTCGAGCCGCTGGGGGGAAGCGGTGTTGCAGAGGAGGACTCGGGATGGGAAGTTCGCTGCGGGAAAAGAGTTACTGCGCTGTTTGGTCACAGGGAGAAAGAGAGTGAAGCTGGGAGAGGTCGAATGTGGACATCTTTGGAGGGAGGAGAATGTGTGAGAAAGCTACGTGTAGCATCATAATTACAACACTGACCCTCTAGTCTTCAGCAGAGGGGAACATAGAGTCACGGATGCTGGTTTTAAAATACCTTAGGGCAAAACTGTCCCCCTGGGAAACCTCTAATAAGTATTGATTATAGTTAGCCTGTTCTTAAAACTTTTCCAAACAGTGGTTTCAGCTCTAGTTTCCATTAAAGGCTGGAGACAAGTAGGGCTTCTGGGAGAGGCCCGCCGAGGCCTTATGCTGGTAATCTGCATCCGCCTTATCTTTAACTTCCATACTTCGATTTGCAGAAAAAGGAACTTTCAGGCTTAAGTTCAAATCCTGCTGGTGCAGAAGGGAGCAGGACACAAGGACCATACTACGAAAGAGCATGCCCTGAAAACAAGACATGAGACGGCTGCTGCCAGTGTGGCTGGGGTCCAGTTAGAGTCCAAATGTCCCCATCCTGCTCGGAAATAAAGCCAGGTCGGTCCTGACTTTCCTGGCCTTTTCCGTTTCTCTCTCTCGACAAAGATTAAAGTTTATAGCAACGCATTCCGATCTTATTCAACAGCGAGAAATTTCAGGAAATGGGGGGGACGTAGAATCCAACACAATACAAATTCTTTTGTGTTTCTTCTTCCGTGAAGGGGTGACTTAGGCCTTCCGAAAGGGGATGAGGCAGCTTTAATAATAAGAAAGAAAAAAAAAAAATGAAAGGAGAAGGGAAGAAAGGTGCCTCAGTTGTCTCGGCAGCCGATCAACAAAGGAGCAGTCGTGAGCTGTAACCTCCTGGAGCCGCAGTCTGGAACATGACACATGTCAGCCTATGATAAATGGTGCAGAGTGTGTGCAATTTCAAGCGCAATGCCCTTGAGATGCGCAGGACCCCGATCGCAAATGTTATTGTTAAATTAAACCTTAAAGGAAGGATTGGAGAGAGGGGTGGGGGTGGGTGGGATACACCACACACATACACACATACACACACACACACACACACACTCACACACGCACAATAAGAAATGCACAAACAGAGGAGAGGAGGAAATCATAGGGAAGGTGAAGAAATAAAACTTTCTCTTTTTCACCTAACGGAATAAAAAAGCTTTCTCTGCACACTGTCCAAGATACGAGACTTCCGTCTGATTTCCCCTCATTCAGTACTCCGGATTACTTTGATTGGCGTAGCTTACTTATTATGCCTTCTGGTCTGATCTCTTACCCTGTTCTTTTTTCTCATCTGGGGCCATTCTGACAGCACTGACTCTCCATTCTGCTTTGGCATTCTGCCTGTGTATGCTCACATGATATGTATATGTGCATGTGCGTGTAGTGTGCGTTTATCTAGCACTAAAGGCTGAAAATCTCTCTGCCACCCGTCCCTTATTGACACTCCTCCAACTCCTAATTAGTTTAATGCAGGAAACACTGAATGGATTGCAAGGCAAAGGAGGAGGAAAGAAAACTGTTTAGCTACAAAGGCTCAAGGCAATCGGTGATCTGAGCGACAAAGGAATAACTAGAAAGATAGCAGTGGAAGATTCATGGAAGTAAACCAGATTGAGAGAGAGCAGAACGTTGAGCTGATTCATGTGGAATCGAGTATAAAGAAGAAGTAGGATAATGACTTGAGCATCTTCATCATGTGACCCCAACCACCAATCACAATCCAGAATTCCCTTCACGGACGAAAGTATCATCGTTGGTCTAGCACTGATTGAAGCGAAGGGATTGGCTAGTGAAGAGAGGCACTAAATTGTGTTCTGGATGGAGACCAGGCTGAAAGAATTTATTTACTTTTCCCCTCCCTGCGATACATTTAGATGAAAGAATGTTTCATAGAAGGGGGGGAAAACCCTAAATTACAAAAAAAAAAAAAAAAAAAAAGGATACCCAAGGCTTGTTTTGTGCATTTTGGCCACGGTTGCCTAGCATCTTGGAAAATTAGAATTCTTTTTTGGTCTTTTGGAAAAGTTCACCCAGGTTCCTTGTTATTAAAGAAAATAAACATCAGACAAAACAGGACTTTATCAAAACTATAAATAATTCAATGCAGATAGATTTAAAAAGCAAGCAGATTTTCAGAACATGGAGCCCGGCAGGGTTTGGGTGAAAACAGAGAGGGAATATAAACAGAAAAAAAGAAATGAAATTATGAACTTGTTGAAGAAATAAAGAGGCACATAAAACTAATCAAAAAGAAAATAAAGAGGGAACACTCCAAAAACAAGGCAAGCGTCCCAGAGTTCTCTGCAGTGGCATGCTGCCTGCAGCCATTGACTAAAGGTGTCACACTTGAAAGCTGCCATTGAAAGCTACCTGCCTACCCTCAGAGCAAAAAGGGACAGATCCCTCATCAGATATAGCTGAGAATGAAGTCCAGTGAGGTTGTCTCTAGCTCAAGTTTGTGTGAACACTGTGATTAGAACTCAATAGTCTGGGATCTTGTTCAGGGTTTTTCTACCATGTGACACCACAAGTGATGTTGAGCTCTGCTTAGCACCTCAACTAAACCTAAAACCCAGCTCGCCCTGGACCCAGTAGCAACTCATAAAGCTTTGATCGTGTAACTCTTTTGCTCCCCCAAAACGACACTACAGGAAATGCCAGAAGTCAAAGGAACCTGAGTTGTGCATTTAATCAATATCTCTGAAAAGATTCCAAGGGAAGCCCGGAAGTCTCGTGATCTTGGAAAATATTATCACTCTTGGAGTTGAGAGGATAGTTTGCACTCCCTGAATGATGCAGGAAAAAAAGAAATGCTTAAGTGGCCGCAAGTTGGGAGATTTGCTCCATCACACCACCTCCATTCTGCTCTACAGGCGGGAAGACAATCGAGGAAGGACGCCGGCCCGCTGGAGCTGTCCCAGATGAGGCAGGAGTCAGCCTTCGATTGCTGCCACGTTGGTTGATGCCTCAAACTTATGTCATTGGTGGGCTCTTCCTCGCCTTCCTTGCACTAGCCCTTGAAGAAATATAAAGCTTCCTGACGGTTCTTTATTGATTTATTAAAGGTGGATTCATCAGGTATCACTTTGAGTTATGTGTGCCAAGTAACAGCAGTGGAGAATTCGTTTTTGTTTTTTGTGTTTTGTTGTTTTTTTTTTTCCTGGCAATGTTAGTAAGACTTCAGTGAAGGTCATGAAGTGGATGCAAACTTGCTTGCAAGGTATGTAGAGCCAGTTTTGAATGAGTCAGCACACACTTCTCCCACAGCGACTGGAGGAGTGTGCCCTTGGTAGCTCCTGGAGATGGAAAATGAAAAATGCCGCTGCGAGTCGATCTTGGACCACACGGCTGTGACCAGTCGTCACGTGCTATGCGCATGACTGTGAGGTCTCTCCCCTGTTTATCACGGTTGTTTTCAAAAAAGAAGTGACCGTTTTGAGTTGGCAATGCAGCCAAGAGGTGTCCATTGCCACGAACTAACGTGGCATGTTCTTCTCTCCCTTGGAAAGTTGCGGGCTCCAACATTTCTTGTAAAGACTGTGAGACGTCATTACCTTCGTTTGAGAGTTGCTTTTACATCTTTAGGAAGTAAAATAAACCTTTCATCCATCAGGTTAATCATGTCATTTTACCTATGTCCTATACACATGATTATTTTCCCAGTATCATAAGGATAAGCTATCGACATATTGTTGATACAAAACTAGAAGAATCCACATCATATTCCTACTCGTATGACTCATGTGTCTCATGCCTTCTCTGGGAACAACTCGGTATCCTACCTCTGGAATCTTAGACTCGACCTTTCAAAAAAGCAAGTGCCTGGGGGAGGACATCTTTTCTTTAGTAAATGACTAGGGTAATTGCTACTAGAGTGTTTTTAAATTACATATGTACAATCAGACCTCAATTTAAAATTACCCCACCCAGCGGCCCTACCTTATGACAATTTAGAAAGCCTGATATTAGTGACATGTGTACGCACTGTTTGAAAGAAGATGGGTAAGAGGACCTCACCAAGAACAACTCTCACGTGGTCATGACCTAAATGTCATTCACCCTGAATAAAGAGCATCCATTTTTAAAATAAGTTATTTTTGTCCTTTAAAAAAAAAATCTATTGCTTAGCCCCGGTCCTGCCTTGTGTATCATCGACATTGCTACCTAACTCAAAAGCCATTCCAAATGCTACCCACTTAAATTTTGTGCCCCATAAAACTTTCTGCTCTTAGTTTAATGGGAACTTAGCTCAACCAGTGAAAGAAGCACCTTTGGTGAGAAAGTTGTTCAGGATGGCCTTTTCCCCGGGTATCCAGGCTTCGAGCTCAACCCGACTGTTATTCTTATTCCAAGTTAATATCCTGTATCGTTAGCATCGCTCATAAGCAACTTCGCCCTCTAGTTTTCACAATTTTGTCTTCTATTAGACTCCATTACCAACTCTGTCCCCTGGCGATGGTGAATTTCTTACTTGACCATCGCTATGAGCTGTCTAGTTCCTATTTCTCAGCACCGGTTGTTCTTACTGAAATGACCCTTCCCTTCTCCTCACGTACCAGGAGAAAGTCAAGTTCTCGATGAGAACTTTCAAGATGCCATGACCTTGTTGCGTTATGACTGCCTGCCTCTCATCCTCATTACCTCTCCTACAGCATTTATTGAGCATTTGCTACGAGCCAGGCAGAGTGCTGGGTACTGGCTACAGTGATGAGCAGAAAGACATAAACTTTATTGACATGCAAACTGTAGTCATCTTTGCTTCCCTCTTTCTTCCAAACTGCTACTGTATTTGGATCACAAAACATCAAATTAAAGGTATTTATGCCCATGTCGACATTCACAGGACAGAGTGTGCCCTGCGTGGCCCAAATCATGCTTGATTCAACACCATAGCTTCTGTTCCTGGCACAATACTTATTAAAGCTTTATTGAATTACATTTTTTAATCTATAATGTCAAGATAGAAAAGAGAAGCCTCATCTTGAATTAATGATAAGGAAGGTAATTCATGAGCAAGATGATAAACAATAAGGTTGAAAAGATTGGCTGGGACTGTGATTATTCCAGACTCTCTTCCCAGGGTCCAGATGGGTCTCTGATTGTGAGGACAGGTCCCGCATACAGAGAAGGCTTCCAGATGCTTTGGCTCATCTTTATAAACTCTGCTTACCCCCATCACTCTGTTCCACTGATGATGTCCTTATATTATTAGTGTTGACTTTCAATTAGTGTCAGTTTTCCAAAAATAATATTTTCAGGAAGCTTCTATTCAGATTCCAAACCGACTTGCCACTGAGATGAAAATGTTCGGAGAGATTCCAGCCACCCTCAAAGGAAACGCTTTGATAAAAATAAACAAGCAAATAATATACATCTTTCTTAGTATTAAAAAAAAATTAATCGTAGGTTTTTTTTCCCTTTCTTATTAGAAATGTAAAGCTGATGTTGGTCTGTGTTTGATTCTACATGCTGATTTCATAAAGTCTGGATATAACAGTGCAAAATGATAGTCCCAGTTAGTCAAAAGAAATTCCATCTAAATTGGAACAACAAAGAAGCATAAGCTTATTCTGATTAAAGAAACAACTGAGAATTTTTTTTCTATTACAGCGTATGATCACTGTTAAAAATTCAAGAGAAATTCAAGTGAGGATTCATATGGTAGATAAGGAGAGAAGAAAAAGTATGTATGTGTGTGTACTTACTATATACATAAACATATGTACACATAAACACATACATATACACACATATACACATTCATTTATACTAATTAATGTTATCTCCAAGCCACGATTGAATATGAATGCTTTTGTCGAACTGCATTTTAAAACTTTTAAGAAGATACAGGAAATTTAAACCTTCTGATAAGTGATGACATAACTTATTCCATTTTTCTAAAACTAAGATTTTATCTATTTCACCATATGAGCAGTTTTAGGTTCACAACTAAATGGAGAGGAAGAGACTTCCCCAGCGCGCGCGCACACGCACACACACACACACACGCCCTTCCCATTCTCAACATCCTCAGCAGACTGGTTGCATTCGTTACTATTGATGAACCTACACTGACACATCACAGTCACTCATGGCATTTTTCAAGATCTCCTGAAAACTCCATCGAGACGGAGGAGAAAAAGCTGATTTGGTGTAGGGTGTGAAAGTATGCCGTCGGTTCTCAATCAATATCTGCTGCAGAAAACATGAATGACTGCTCTGGAAATTCAAGGTTGTCCTCTTGCCTTCCATTTCTCTGGCCCAGCACCATCTGCTCACAGCACCTTCTGCTAGTCCACTGCTACCCACTGGCTCCCCGACCCGTCCCTATTTTATCTTCTGTGAGTAGATGGAGATTGGAGAGTGACACGGACTTTATCTACTTCCTTCTAAGGATTGTTATTAATAGACTATTAAGAAAGTGTTTTCAAAATCACCTTTCTCAGGGGGAAGATATGTATCTAACAGTAAAAAAAAAAAAAAGTGAGCATCAGAACGCAGTAGCTGAGTTGGTGGTCTCGGCCTATCGAATGAGTCTGTATAATTCATTCCTTTAGTCACAGCTCTATGTTAGGCCCAAGCAATTGTCATTTGAAAAAAAAAAAAAAAATTAGAATCCAGAAGCAGAATTTCTACACTTTCATTCACAGTGTAGAGGAAATGGAGGGAAGTATGTAATTCCATAGCACCATCGCTTACAGAAAATCTCTATTTACAGAGTGCAATATCAGAATTGCCTGTGTTTTTACACGAAAAAAAAAAAAAAGAAATTCACTCCAGGCTTAGGGTTTATTTAAATTTTCTAGAAACTTTTTATGGTTTGGAAAAGGCATCAGATTTTTTAGGATTTGGTGTAAAGATGCAATGTAATCAAAGGAGGACAGTCTCGGAAGGGGAAAACAGGAAGGGCTGGTTTACATCCCTACTTGTGTGTCTTCCAGAAGGAAGGGATTGCACTCTGCTGTCAGTATTAGATGAAGTTGCTGTTCAGCGAGATTGCTCAGTGGGTCAAAAATAAAAATATCTCCAAGAACGTCCGTCACAGGTTTACTTCACCATCTTTCCCTTTGGAAGGAAGGAATCACTTAGATAAAAGTGTTTTGGAATGGTTTAGATGAAGAGGGTGACTGACAGAGGTGATCATTCTAACAAAGATTAAGTAGGAGCAGAATTAGAGAACCAGATAGAAATTTAGAGATTATCAAGCCCAGGGGTTGTCAAGAAAACATTTTTTTTTTAATTTAGTATTAAATCTTGCACATAACCTCACCTCATATTTAACAAATGAGGTGGAGCTGCTGTGCTGGAAACTCACCTCGGGCTTCTCCATGCAACACTCAGCTTGTCCATCTGTCCAGGAAGCTCCTCCACGGAGCCTCTAGGCACAGAGAACCACTGTGCGTCTTTTACTCATGTGATATGATCCTCTGTCTCTCCCACCCACCAATAAATTTTGAGACTAGATGAATAGTTCAAGCAAACGTAAATGATTTGCCCAAGGCAGCAGAAGAGAAAATAAGCTCAGGTTTTCTAACAATTGGGCACTCCTTCAATCATGCAATACTATATTAGTCAGGGTAGGATGAGTTTTTCTCAGATATGTTTAAATCCATGATTTATGTCTCAATCATATGACATGTCCATCTGTAGATTAGGGAGGGGTTCGTCTCTACAAAATCCTGACTCAGAGACTCAGACTGATGGAAGAGGTTCCAACTCAGAGAATCTCCCATTATTGTAGTAAGAGGAAGAAATTGGAGAGTTAAGCACTAGCAGTTACATGCTTTTATACAAAGAAGACACACATCTCCCCCAGCTGCCATGTCATTGGCCAAAGCAAGTCAACAGATGCATCTAAATACAAACAGATAAAGAAGTAACAATCCTGGAAGGAGAAGAAAAAAAGAACAGTAGACACTTCTGCCTCCGTCACTGATTATTTGTCTTTTAGTTTTATATTCTAAAACTGGCTTAGAATCGATTACATTAAAGCTTCATATTATAGTATGAGAATATTAAAAAAATTTTAAGCAAAGCTATATGATGACAAATATGGAGTTACACACGCATCTTATTATAAAAATAGCCACATCTGATGTCCAAATCAACTGGAAAGTCTCTGTTGACCCCAACCTATTGGGTCCCAGAGGAACAGTATACTTCGGATGCTTGAGATGAGAAAAACATAAGGGGAACCTTTTTATTTTTAATGTATGTACTATCGTGCAGTGTGTTCAGGAAGGCGGCTTTAGTTGCAAGGAAAATAAGCTGATTCTAAGCTAAGAGTAGGAATTTTATTGAAAAGTGATCAGAGATTCAAAGAAAGGTTAGAGAGACAAGTAGACTACCTCAGATGTGACTGCTGCTGTAAGGTGGGGACACCAGTGTGACCCGGGGCAACCTTGGCGGATGCAGGATGTATAGTCAGTTTTGAAGTTCCAACAGTATGGTCGTGATGCAATGGAGCTAAACTCTTTTCACTCTCTTTATTCCTCTACTCAAGATCTACAATCTAGGATGAGAGCTTCCAGTTATTCTAATTATGCCTCTTGGCTAAGAGAA
>NW_011888815.1:3248363-3254834 GCF_000151845.1 Pteropus vampyrus | reverse complement strand
AAGTGCACGTTGAAAATAGATGGAATGAGAAACAGTACCTCCACTTGCTCAGTCTAAGAGGGAAATAAGAGAAAAACAAGACCACAGTTTCGCAATCAGTGTAAATTGTTATTCGCCAAACATTTCAGTCTCAGCTCGTCTTTTGAAGCACAGGATTCCACAAACACAGTGGCACCTGTTGCTGACTGTGCAGTCACAGGCCCCACCAAGCAATCAAGTCATTCCCATCTGCGGTGAAATTTCCCAATTTTTCTAGTAAAGATCAGGTTTCTCATCGCTAATGAGCTAACTGGAGGCATGGAATGCTGTATTCAACGCGATGGCTGCAGCGTCAAACAGTAGGAATGGAAAATTAAAATCAACCGAGGTTTTCCCCAACACCCAAGGCTGATGTTCCCCTCTTTCCAAATCCCCTACTCTGCACAGATTTTCAAGATTTTATTCAAATCAGGACATCTGGCATCTTAGCTTGATTACATTTCTTTCTTATGTCCACCTAGTCATTGGACAGAAGAAGCCATCCCTGGTCAAATATTGGAACACTACCCTGGTCTCTTTTCTTCCTCTTAACTCCACATCCAATTTGATTGCCAAGAACTGCAAATTCTGTGGCTTTAATGAATATTAAATCCTCTTTCTCCTCATCTGTTTCATCCTATCACCAGTGTCTTAGGATAGGGATGTGTTATCACTCACGGATTTTTTTTTTCAACAGCCTCTACTAGTTGTTCCTTGTTCCCCACTCAGATTAAGACGTTCCTCCCTCCATGAAGCCTACTCCAGTCCCCCCAGAAGGATTCATCACCTCGCTCCTATCTATTCCTGCAGCATCTTGAAATTCTCTATTCACACCATGTCCAGTCACTGTAATCAGTTCCTTATGTATATTAGACTGTGAACTTCTCCGGGGCATACATATGATAATGGACACTTAAGTATTTGTTCAGTGAATGGCTGGTTACTTGTTCTTCTCTGACCCCACTTTAATGTGGTTCTAAAGCAGGTCTGACAAGCTACTGAAGCCCTCCTGCCTCCAGGTCAAACCCGGCTGGCCACCCGTGAGTGTAAAGCATCCTTGGAAAGGAGACATGCCCAGTTATCGATTTAGTATCTATGCCTACTTGTATGCTACACCAGCAAACAGAACTGAGTGGTCACAACGGAGACCCTGCAGCCTGAAAACCCTAAAATATTTACTATCTGGCTACTTAACAGAAAAGTCTTCCAACCCCAGTTCCAGAGCTTAAAAATAAAGGCTGAGATCCCACATGGTCAGTAACTACAATGTTTGCGTTACACCATCCAGGGAACTTCTCCACCATGGACTATACAGTGTCCAGCCCAAGTGATGGATCCCCAAGGTCAAAGCCACTTCCTAAATTTCACCAGGCCACGCAGATTCATAAATGATTTTTTTTTTCACTTTTAGAAATTTTGCCAAAAGAATGCTTCACTGATCTTGGAAATAACTCTGATCATTAGTATGGTATTTTATGGCTCTTATGAAAATGTTCTGGGCTCTTTGGCTGTGTACAGCATTGATCTTTGAAATTATTCCAGCCCTTTGCCTTGTATTCATTTATTAATATAATTATGCTTAATGAAGAGCAGGAACTGTTTCTCTAATAATCACATCGTTTGTTCTCCTTCTATCCCTACAAGTTTCATCTCCTGACACAATTCAGCTTACAGCCCAAGTGAGATAACTCTTCCCCACCCGTCAGATGGTAGTTTGTTCTTACGGCCTTGCTTTTGTGAAGTCAGGTCATCTGCGTCCTAATCCTGGCTCCTTCAATAAACTACTGGCTGTTATCTTTGGGAAGATCATGTGGCTTTCTAGTTCTCAGTATCGTCCTCTGTGAACGAGGAAATAGATGGTGGCAGGAACAATCTCTGTAGATTGTTGTGAAAAACCAAGACAATTTTTCACGAAAAGCGCGTGGTAGAGTTGTTGTCCTAAGCCTGCCATTTGCTTTTTATCTGTCTGTTTGGCTTTTAGCATTCACATCGGTTCATCTTGCCGGCTCCTCATAAGGAATTAGGTCTTTCAGTGTGAATGTATCAAACTCCAGGCATCACGATCATACTTATGACCCGTTTGACTTCTGGTGTCAGGAAACCAGGGTTTACAGAAGCCCAAGGGCCCAGATGGCTCTGATCTGCATCAGGGTGGGCCTGGAATGATTTTAACGAGACAGAACCAGGCTCGAAGCAGCACACACCTTGAAGAGTAAAACATTTCTCAAGACAGCTGAAAAGCCGATCATTGAAATTTCTTCTAGATCTTAGAGTAGAAGAAAATGACCCCCTCTTTGTAATAGCCAAGGGGGTCCCTGGTATAAGCCATGAGCCTGTCTAGTCTGATATACGTGGGTATTGCCATAATCCCAGCCCTCTAGGAGCCAAAGCGGCTGTGTAATCTTGCTCTAAGAGTTTTGATTCTAAGTGGATTGGCCCGGAGTCAGAAAAAAAAAAAAAAGAGGCAGAAAAAAAGAACAGATGTATTTCTTTTTCCCCCTTGAGCATTCTTTTTCTGAATCTATCCTGGAAACCCAAGAAAAACATGTTTTGATTATATTTACAAGTTTATCTAATCATCCTGGAATGTTGGACTACATTTTCTCTTTGCAAAGGGACATCAGTAATGTGCCTCTGGGCACGGAGCTAGCTGGCCTTCAGGGACTGTCTCTGTGGGACCCCAGGCACAAAGGCGCAGCCAGGACAAAGATGTCTCACTTCTGCCTAGCACGCGGCACCTCAACTTGCCCGCTCCTCCCCGAGGGCCCTCAGGGCACAGCGGGGTCTTCTGATATGTGTCCCTTTAACAACAAACAGTTATTGGAAGACTGGACAATTGTGACCACCTTTGAACTGCTGTCACTACTTTGAGTTTCTCTCTCCTCTTTCCATCCATCTCGCTCTGCTACCAGAGCCATCAATCTAAAACACAAATCTGATCATGTCACTTCCCGTCTTAAAAACCATCAGTGCTTCCCCCTTGCTCAAAGGATAATGTCTTCAACCCTTCAGGAAGACGCACGAGCATTCACGATCTGGCCCACCAGGTCTGATGGCAAATCCATTCTTTCTTTAAAAAACTCAATCTCAAGTACCTGCCCTCACTCTTTCTTCGGTGTTACATCGCAATGAGTGCTTACGTTTCGCACTAAAATGTTTTCAATAGTATAAAATAACTGCGAACATAACTGCCTATCTCTGCTGCCCTGTTGATACCCCGTGAAGGCACAGACCAGGCCAAGCCTCTTGTGTCATAGCCATTTGACACCACGGTTGGCAAAATTTAGGTTCTACAGAGACGTGGAATGAATGACGAGAAAACGTGATGCTCCCACAGACGCCCAACTGCATTTCACTCTTAGAACCTGCATGTTCCGTTTTAACAACCAGTCTGTGCTGATCGACTTTCCAGTCTTCAAGGGCAGAGATGCTGTGTCTGTTTTACCTTCCACTGTCTTAAGCTTCTATATATTTCTGACATGTGGGGAAAGCTCAATACTGATTTATTGGGGGAAAAAAAATCGATTACGTTTTGGAAAAAAGAAAGAGATTATGTCTGGTTGCAAAGATGTATTTATTCAACAACCATGTATTGAGCATCCAGTGTATACTTAGAAGAGGAAGAGGAATGAGCTTTCTTCCTGGATTTCAGAGGCCCAGGGCTAAGACAGATCATTGCCCTTCCAGGGGGAAAGAGGCAGCACCACACGCTGTGCCTGGGAGCTGACAGAAGGGAGCAGGGTGGCAGGTGCTGGACATGCAGAGATGGCCTTGCAATGGAACTATGCCATGCAAGGTCAGCCAGCTCCTTGGCACTACATGGAAATTGGTGTGTGTGGGGGGGCGGGGGCAGGGGTGGGGGATGTGGAACAGGTGACTAGCGTGGGAGTTCCTTCGCCAGCCTTGATAAGAAATTTTGGGGTCTTTCTCTTACTGTTGCCTTCTAGCCCCAAGGCAGCCACGCAAACCACAGATACTGAGGGCTCTGAGTAAGAACCAGAAAAGGCAAACTCTAAAGAGATGACCGGCTCCAAACCAATGTCCTCCAAGTGCCCCAGCACAGACACACAGAGGGGATCAGATCCAACGAAAATCTCCTGAAAAGCCACTTGGAGTCTGGAACTACCAAGATGGGCTCGGTGGAGATATAAGGTAGCATCTTCCCCTTTGAATGGGTTTTCCCTGACTGCTGTCGTTCGCTCAAAATAGGTGATAGGTCCATAGACAATATATGTTTTCTAATTTTTGAGAAATTTAAACTTAAATTACATAGAAATTTGGGAAATTCTCAAACTCCTTCTTATAAATTCTCTATTTCATTTGTGTGTATCCTCAACCAGAGCCACTTATTTCCACTCGACTTGTACAGAGCTGAGCAAATAGTAGGCTCCTGACAACTGTTTTTAAAAATGTATTAATGGAATATTTTTAAATTTAGCTCCCATTGTGCATTTGGTGCTGTTAAGTATAGAAGAAGAAAAAAAAATGAGTTAGATTGGCTATCTCTCTTCAAAGAACCAAAAATCTAGTGGGAAGAAAGCTTGGAAGAAGGTAAAATGAGAGCATAGTAAATACAGCTACAAACCAATTGCTATGGAAGTTCAAAAAATAAGGAAAAAAAATACATTTTTAGGGTAATTAGGAAGAGCTTAAAAGAGAAGGTAGCATTTGAAGATCATTGGTTTTCCTGACCTAGATATAGGGTTAAACATTTCTTACTCATCAGCTTACAAAATGCTTTAATGAGGCATAAAAATTAGTACTATTTTACCACAATTATTCCACAATTTAAATTGGAAATTAAAATAAGAAAGAATAGGAAGGAAGATGAGAAGGAAAAAAGAGACGACTTATCAGCAGATTTATTCTTTGACAGCCCACCATTCTTTATCACCATAATAGAGATTCCTAATAATAGCTATTGTTGTCTAAAGCTCTGACCACATGACACATTTATAGTATTTAATAGGGTTTATGAAATCCTTTACTACAACCTGTTTCATTCGATTCTCCTAATAACACTCTATAGGACAGATAACCCGGAGAGCGGCAGTTCCAAGCTCATTTCACACATGCTGAAGCACAGCAAAACTCATCTTCCAAGATTCTTTGACAAGCAAAAGACTAAAAACAGGTTTCTAACTGTGATCTTCCAACTCCTTCAACTGTTCTGTTGGTTCCCATAGAGTTTTGGAAAGTTCTTCAGCTGGATTTACTTTAATACAAATAATTGTGAAAGCTTCCATGAAATCAGATTCTATTTTTACTTAGCCAAAATTAACCTCCCTCGCCATCTCTCTAGGTCATTTGTAGAGCACTGTTCTTTACAGTTTTTTTTTTTTTCTATTTCCATCTGGAAAACAAGAGTTTTATGTAAGAAGGAATTAAGTCCCTGAGAAGAGAGAGGATGGAATAGGATATATTAGCTCCCGAAGGAAATAGCAAAGGTAAGAGAATTTTAATAGTGTGACTCCATCATCTGCGATGGAACAAGACCAAGGCTTCTGGACAAGAACAGAGATTCTCCAACTTCAGTAACGATGGATAAGCTCCAACTTATGGGTCCATTACTAATGGCTGCCTAGAGCAACGTTGGGGCTGCTGGACCCAGCATTAAGGATCTACGAGAGGCATGGGGGCATGTGGTTCCATCTCAGGAGGTCCCGATTCTGTCTTATTGAAGACTTGGTTATCGGATGATGTGTTTTATAGATGATGCTGAGAACGAAGAGCATATCCCACAGTTAGCCTCTGGTGTCCTGCTCTCTAGAGCAGAATGCTGACTTCAGACCTGTAACTTTAGTACCTTTCAGAATGTTTCTCTATGTGGCTCATTCATTATATGCTTTGATTTCTTTTCTCAGTCTCTATTTTTTTACCTTTTTGGTTTGTTTTTCTATAAATTTCCTAGTAAAGGGAACTGATCTAAAGTCAAAATAATCAAATAAAAGTCAGAATAAGGATGCTAAATTAAATTCTGTGATAACAAGTTTTTTTTTGTTGTTGTTTTCTTGTTTTTGTTTTTTTGGCTCATTAAAGTAATACTGCTTAACCTTAAAAAATGAGATATGGAAAGTATAATGAAGACAGTATTGACTAGCATTTACTATACTCCGTACCCACCACATTAAGCATTATCAATATCATCTAGTAACGTCTCCATTCTTTTTTTTTTCTTTTTATATATACGATTACCAAAGGGATACATGATATATAATTTTGTTTTCCACATTTTTACATCTGACGAGAACGGGACTATTTTCGATGTGTTAAATCATGAAGTCTTTGTAAGTATAACTTTTGACTAGCTGGACTTAGCATATTCATACAGAAATCTCAAGTCTTCCACCAGTCCCCCCGCAACCGTATACCTCAGCACCACGATCCACTCAGCGAGGCTTGCCACACGCGGAGGGAGGCATCGTCCATGATTCTTTTCTTCCCTTACGTTTC
>NW_011888815.1:3241178-3248313 GCF_000151845.1 Pteropus vampyrus | reverse complement strand
TTCTTCAGCTGGATTTACTTTAATACAAATAATTGTGAAAGCTTCCATGAAATCAGATTCTATTTTTACTTAGCCAAAATTAACCTCCCTCGCCATCTCTCTAGGTCATTTGTAGAGCACTGTTCTTTACAGTTTTTTTTTTTTTCTATTTCCATCTGGAAAACAAGAGTTTTATGTAAGAAGGAATTAAGTCCCTGAGAAGAGAGAGGATGGAATAGGATATATTAGCTCCCGAAGGAAATAGCAAAGGTAAGAGAATTTTAATAGTGTGACTCCATCATCTGCGATGGAACAAGACCAAGGCTTCTGGACAAGAACAGAGATTCTCCAACTTCAGTAACGATGGATAAGCTCCAACTTATGGGTCCATTACTAATGGCTGCCTAGAGCAACGTTGGGGCTGCTGGACCCAGCATTAAGGATCTACGAGAGGCATGGGGGCATGTGGTTCCATCTCAGGAGGTCCCGATTCTGTCTTATTGAAGACTTGGTTATCGGATGATGTGTTTTATAGATGATGCTGAGAACGAAGAGCATATCCCACAGTTAGCCTCTGGTGTCCTGCTCTCTAGAGCAGAATGCTGACTTCAGACCTGTAACTTTAGTACCTTTCAGAATGTTTCTCTATGTGGCTCATTCATTATATGCTTTGATTTCTTTTCTCAGTCTCTATTTTTTTACCTTTTTGGTTTGTTTTTCTATAAATTTCCTAGTAAAGGGAACTGATCTAAAGTCAAAATAATCAAATAAAAGTCAGAATAAGGATGCTAAATTAAATTCTGTGATAACAAGTTTTTTTTTGTTGTTGTTTTCTTGTTTTTGTTTTTTTGGCTCATTAAAGTAATACTGCTTAACCTTAAAAAATGAGATATGGAAAGTATAATGAAGACAGTATTGACTAGCATTTACTATACTCCGTACCCACCACATTAAGCATTATCAATATCATCTAGTAACGTCTCCATTCTTTTTTTTTTCTTTTTATATATACGATTACCGAAGGGATACATGATATATAATTTTGTTTTCCACATTTTTACATCTGACGAGAACGGGACTATTTTCGATGTGTTAAATCATGAAGTCTTTGTAAGTATAACTTTTGACTAGCTGGACTTAGCATATTCATACAGAAATCTCAAGTCTTCCACCAGTCCCCCCGCAACCGTATACCTCAGCACCACGATCCACTCAGCGAGGCTTGCCACACGCGGAGGGAGGCATCGTCCATGATTCTTTTCTTCCCTTACGTTTCGAACCCATGGGTCCGCACACCTGGCCCCGTCATCTCTGCTTTGGACCTCGGCTTGTCTCTCTACTTCATTGTTCATCTTGACTCCCTCTGAAGCCCATTCGCCACAGAGCGAGCCATAAGATTTTAAAAACATAAACGGCGTCAGGTCCGTCCTCGGCTCAAGCTCTCTAACCACTCCCCTTTGCATTGAAAAGAAAATCCACGTTCCTGGCCAGGACCCGTGGGCCGCTCCTCTCTCTCTCTGCCTGACTCACTCTGCTGTGCCTCCTACGACTCCGTCTCACTCATTATTGAAATGATCATACTGTGTGTTGATTTGCCGCCCATTTGCTTATTTGTGTGTTTATTGCCTGTTTCTCTCCACCAGATTAGAAACTCTGTCTCATGCCTGTGTCTGTCTGCTCATGGCGCATCTTCCCGGCCTTGAGTGGTGGCTGGCATATGGCTGGCACTGGACCAGCTGCGTTTGTTAAATGAATAATATTCCGTGATGGATCGTTTTAGCTATCCTTCAGTTTTAAAACATTTATCTACTCGATACATCCCTCTGCCTTCAGAAACGTTGACATATCTTACAAAGTTGTTCCTCTGGTCCCCAGGTGCATCTACCTAATCTCTGCAGCACCACACATGGCACTTTGGGATCTGAGCCTTCCCTGGTCACAGCCAGGAGTCTCCTTCCTGTCAACCTCCCCTGCCAGGCAGACAGACCCCTCACTCTTCTCCCTCCTGGGGATTTCCACTGGCTGCTCCCTTTACTCAGAAGACCGATGCTCCCTTTGCTCCAGCCCCAGGCTTCCTTCTCTTCCTGGGAGAATCTCACAGTGACATTATGGCATGCAAGACAGAAACAGTGTCTGCCCTCTGGGAACTTACATCCCAGTGAGATGGACAGACAGTAACTGATGAAAACATAGTATCATGTTTGATACTATGAAGGAACAGAAACATAGTATCATCATGTGATGAAATCGCTTTCTGATTTCATGTGAAGCTGAAATCAGAAAGCGAGCTATGACTGTGCTTAGTTTTTACTTTTCCTGTGCTATGTGCTATAGCTCTTCTTATCTTATTTAGATGCCAGTTTTATCTTTCCTCTTAGTTTGTAAGTTGCCAAAGGGCTGATTTTCCATCTAACTTACAACACTTATGCACAGCATACGTCTCCATATATGAGGAAGGGGAGGCGGGGAGAAGGGGGTGTGGGTCTGGGGGGGCAGAAAGAGGACAAGGGAAGGAGAGGCGTGGAAGGAAGGAAGGAAGGAGAGAGAAACTCAGGTGAGGTGCTTGTGACTGAGAATTTGACTCTGAACGTGATAGCACAAAGGTGGCACTTAGCTGACCAGTCTGCTCTGAAACTCAACAAGGATTTTATTGCCAGTGCGAGGCATTATTTGCTTGATATCAGTCACCCTTTGCATAGCCTTAGCATTGGCTCGAGCTGATGGGTTTTCATTCTCTTTGGCTTCCATAACTTGCTTGCACTGTATTAAAGTGAAAGCATCGCCTAGTGATCCACGCTGCCTTTGCTTTTGGAAAAACGGAGCTGTTGCCATTTAGCCGGTACAATGTGTCAAAGTCCTTCGGAGCCAGCTTTGATTTGGATTTATAAAGCCCAGTGAAGTCTGAGCTGGCTTCGAACCTTGCCTTGTATCGGGGCACATGGATGAGCTCCACGCTGTGCAAGGCTTGGAGCCTGTGCCGACGGTGAGCAGAGAGAGCACCCCGAACTTGTGGCTGGCGCTGAGGGCCAGTAAGATGGGTGGTGGAGAGAGCAAAGGGAGCCTTTCAGGCAATCTCCTCCTCTCCGATGGCCTCCCTCCTGTCTGCAATCCGCAAAGTGTCCTCCTCTCTCTGTTCCTGCTGCTCTGTGATCCCTCTCCAGTCCCTGGGGCGTGGCGGGGTGGGCATGAACGAGGCCATCCAGACTGCCTAGAAGGTCGCGGTGGCTGAGAAAGCAGCACAGCTGCCATCGGAGCAGGGAGGCTGACGGCCTGACCTGCAGGCACAGGGGAGAACTCCGTGCAAGTGGCGGGAGACTGTTTTCACGGCGCACCTACTTGCATGGACCTGGCCCCCTGTTAGGAAGCTGACCAAGTCCTTTCTGCTCTCCACAGCCCTTGAGATAAATATCAATACCCTCTCTTCTCGGACTAGGAAGTTGAAGCTCAGCTCCACTGGATGTCTGGTCCAAGTTCACACCACTGAGAATCAAGCCATTCGACCCCGAGCTCTTGGAGAATGGTGGTGGCATCCCCCTACCTAAGTTCCCCAGGCGTCTAAAAATGCACTAGAAACACAGCGGGCGGTTAGTCTCTCCATGGCACCTAGGTGAATAACCTGCTGGGCCACAGCATAAACCCCTGTCTTTGCATCTGGATGGTATGAATGCGTCTAGAGAGAGAGTCTGCTCGGGGCATGCACAGAGCCTGCATCAGAATCTGTAACTTCGGGCACATCCCTTCACCCGCTCTGAGCTCTATTTTCTTGATCTGTAAAACAAAGATCCTAAGATCACCTCAGAAGATTGCTGTGAGGATCACAGGCAACGAGAAAATATAGCACGTTCCCAGTGCCTGGCACCCATGGGCCTTCAAGGAATATTTACTATTTCCCGCACTTACTGGGGAGCACAGGAAGTAAAGAGCCAGGGGGAGAAATGTGTCAGACATTTGAGCCTGTTCGTTTCAAGGTCATGGGGATTCCTTCCTGCCTGGCCGGAGCTACCCCTGCAGGGTGTCATAGGGCCTTTCTAGCACATTTGTCATTTTGATTTCTCTTCTCCCCTTTCCTTTTCGCTGCCCATGCACTGGAATGGGATCGAGAAGTTCTTTGCAGGCAGACTCCAGGAAGGTGTCAGGTGTTGAGATTCGGGGCCCCTGATGCTAGATTTGGACATCAGGGCCAGGTTCTCTCTTCGTTCAGGCTTCAGGCTGTGACAACGCAGTGGGTGGCTTCCTAGGTCGAAGGACAGTCTGCCCCGGAGCGGGGCCCACGTGACCATGCTGGTGCGACTGAGGACACTGATGGGGGGTCGTTAGGATGGTCAGAGTCACCAACAAACCAAAACCCACACGGATTCTGCATAAGGCTGAGGCTCCGGGCCCGACAATTGAGTAGCGATGGTTTAAAACTTAAGACGACAGAATTCTTTTCATACATCTCGACACATCCCCGAACGGGGAGAAAATGCCAAGTAAGCGGGAGCACCGTGCCTGCATCATCACCGCCCTTCCTTCATCTGTGTCAGGCCCAGAGCTGCGCGGGTTGCCATGGTGACGCCTGGCTGACCTCTCACTTTTTCCTCTTCCAGTAGCTAAAAAGGTAAAAATGAGCCACTCGGTCTCAAATGAAAAGCCACCTCCCTCAGTTAAAAGATGTTAAATCGCTTTCTCTTCGTCAAACCTAATGTTCCGTGGCCAAGTTTAAAAAAAAAAAAAAAAAAAAAGTCAGAAGAGGGGGTTGGAGAAAAGGGAAGAAAGCAAGAGGCCTCGGAAGCGGGGCGCAGGGCGGGCGAGGCAGCAGCAGGCCGGCCCCGCGCCTCACAACTTCCTCCCGGCTCACAGTCGGCTGCTGTCGCCTTTGCTCAGATTCGCTCCGTCCGGGCCTGGCGTCCGGGCTCCAGCATCTTTCGCCCCTGCCTGGTTCCTCTGCTTGCTGTGCTTTGCAGTGGGACCTGGTGTGGCTGGTCTGTCTGTCGGCTTTTATTTTTTATGCAGAGGGAAGTTGGCTGAACCCGAGAGCCGCTAGCAGCAAGCCCACTTACAGCGACGTGCTCCACACACAAGCCAGCAGGGCACATTCGTTTGCTGTGGTTACGAGGCCCACGTACACCTTTCTTCAGTCCCCCGGGCTGCTCTGCCAGGGGCCTTAAATCTGACCACTCGGAGCCCTGAGAGCAAGACTATCCAGGCCAGGAAGGCCTCCTGTCTGTTTAAAAGCTCAGGGGAGGCAGGTGGGAGAAGCAAGCAGTGTGGCTCCAGGCAGCAGGCTGCAAACATCTTGCTGCCCGTTCCTGGCTTCTGATGCGTGGCAGGGCACCTAGACATTTTTCCTTTCTTCTCTTTCCTCTCCCTCTGGGTCCATGGAGGAGCCGACTACCGTCTGTCTGTTCACCTGGAGAGCACGCTCAAAGACGCCGGGGCTGAACTCAGCTCAGGCTCCCAGGGATTCATTGGCTTCATTTTGATGCATGTTTCTAAGCGTGTGGGCTGCAGCTGTCAAACGTTCCCCTACATGAGAATTACCCTTAATTATAAGCTAGGCAAGAACCACCGATTTATCACTACCAGGCATGTTTTTAATCCTTTAACTTCTTGAAAGTGGTAATATCAAGAAAAAAATGGAAAGAGTATAAGAATGGATGCCGGGAATAGGGTGAATTCTTATCAAAAAGGTTTCCTTACAATATCCCGGAGCAAAACGTTCGGTTTTTCAAGGAGTACATTAGAAACTTCAGGGGGGCGAACATACAGAGAAAGTTAATTAGTGATCGATTTTCAGTAAGTCCAACATCAGAATAAACAAAACCCAGTCATAAAATGATAATCTAGAAGGGAAAAAATGGTACCCAGACTCATTTACTCCTTCCTTTCTTCCTTCCGTCATTCATTCATTCAAAAGTTGTCATCCTTTGGTCATATTTCTCCAAATACGGATAGCATTTGGCAAAGATCTACCAGTTTAATAATCCTAGACTTTATATCATCAGCTTCCTACAGCAATAAAACTTGCAGAAAGAGCCTTTCTCTGCTGGATTCACAACATCTTGTGGATGCTACCTGAATTATGCTGCCTCTGAAATGTAGGAAGAAAGACTCTTTCATGCTACACACACACACACACACACACACACACACACACACTCACATGCACGCACATACATGGTCCATATTTCTAATGAGGTCTCAGTGGTCACCTTACTCTCAGGGGGCCATGACTAAACCCAGGCCCCAAAGACAGCTCACTTGCTTCAAACTCTTTAATTGGCTGGTATTTTAAAAGTTTAAAGGGTTAATGCTCATAAAGGAAGGAGAAAATAGTCTACTGCGCGTGCGTTTTGATCTGAGGTTCAAAACATACATGCAGATGAAAATGGCCAGCCTCATCGCTACACACAATCCCTTCCTCTGCCTCCCCGGCCCTGGCCTTCTTCATTCTCACAATCTCACAGATCTCAGTGCGATTAGAGAGAGGCTGATAAGTGAGTGGCCAATGGTATTCTGCGGTTTCAGTGTAGTCTGAAGATTAAATCCCTATGAAAATAATATATCTCTTCTCGACTCCCCTCCCCCCTCCCCACTAGAAGCCGCTGCTTTTCACATTTAAATGTAGCAGGGGTAACAAGAGCCTCTTTTATCAGCTACTCCTATTCACAAGGCATTAAAATACATGCCTTTTCTTAATCCCTAGTGCAGCTCCAAGGGGCTTCAGCTTTGTGCTGAAATAGTATGTATCTTTTAAAAGTAGCTGATGGAAATCATCTTCTAAACCGAATCAGTCCCTTAAAAGCAGCTCTCCCCAAGGTTTACACAGAACATAAATGGAGTCCCTGACACACTGTGCATCCAGCCTCCCCCCTCCTCCAGAAAGTGCTTGAGAAACAATGACGAAGTTTGTTTATAAGTAGCCTGAGCGACTTGGCAAGCTGTGTTCCTCCTCTCTTTCCTCCTGCCCACCCCCATTCCCATCTCTGCAGCCACACAGCTTGGCACGGAACAGCACCTCTTCTGGGAAAGGCATTGCGACATCAGCCAATCGGCATTTGCTGAGCAAGGTCACTTTCCGAAGGCAGCCTCTCCAGGAAAGGTGGGAGAGGGCTCCAGGGCATGGATCAGGTGGAAAATCACCTGGATTCCCAGTTAATCCACAGGCCTCAAG
>NW_011888815.1:3216073-3239813 GCF_000151845.1 Pteropus vampyrus | reverse complement strand
TGCAATGGTAAAGAGATTTTCACTTTCATATTAGAAACTGAGTGTGACTGTAATTACAAATAAAATACTCTGACTTCCCCATAATCCAGAATGAAATTCTTCCTAATTTTTTTTGACAGTGCTTCTGTCTTTGGTACTATGGTATCTTTGAGAGCCTCCTGTCAAACCTAGGTGTCCAAATAGAGCCAAAGTGGGGAATAAGCATTACTCTGATATTTCTACAACTTATGAAAAATTGATAAATTAAGCCAAACATCCATAAACCTTGCCTTCAATTTAAAGGAAGTTCTCACATTTATTGAAACTTCTCAGAGTAGCTTGTCAATAATTAACTAGACCATATTTTAGAAATTTTTAAAAAAGGAAATAAAATTTTTCTCAAATAAAATGAAAACATAAGAAAATAACTATATTGTAATGCCATAATTAAGTGGGATTTTGCTTGGTATCTGGCAGGAGAATTATCCATTGAATAATCAAAATCTAACTGTTTCTTCTCTGTATCTGTATTAGGTGATACAATCTTACAATCTTACATATCAGTGTTATAATTAAAGGGCATTGGGGTTTTTTTTTTTTTTTGGCTGTTTTAGTTCTGAAAAATGATATAACAAATTTAGGATGATTGATAATTCTAGATAGAGAGTCATTAAATGACAACGGAAAGAAATTCACCCTCAATTATGATTGTGATACTACGTCAAACAGATAGAGGAAACCCTAATTCTGAGCTCTATTAAAATGTACTTATTTCAATTTCCAGTTGCTATGTATGTCCTATTAGCCGCCTGACATTTTGAGTAGTACACTAATTCATATGAATTGGGTTTTAAATGAAAGCTTTCAAGTCAACCTTTATGGAACGCTGAATGTGCGATAAGCCCAGAATTAGCAAGAGAATGAGGCGATACTTTTTCACCCAGCAAGCTTCTTATATGAAGAGCAAAACCTGAACACTCAAATTATAAAATGCTTTCCTTTCAAGGACCTCACCCATAAGGAAAGCGCACGCTGATTTCATCAAATTTTTCTCTGGGGACCTATTAAGTAGTTAGGAGCAGATATAATTCTACTCTGCAGTTAGAAAATTAAAGGTCAGAGGTGAAGTGTGTGTCTTGCTAGGTAGGTCTCCATTGGATCTCCACCTGTCAGGCACCAGAGTTGGGGACAAATGTGAAAGCATCACACGAAGCGGGCTGAGGATACACACAAATGGGCAAAGATGATGTAGGCCGAGGGTAAGCAGGGAAAGAGAAAGAAAGGTTCCTGGATTATCTTCTAGAAAGGCTGCTGGGCACAGTGGGGTTGTGTGTTAGAGCAGAGAGACCCTTCCCTCTCGTGGGTCTCTTTTAACAGGACAAGGTAAGAGTAACATGGGGAGGGGGAGGTGGGCTGCTCGTCCCCAGGCGGCCTGGCTTTAAGGCGCCCAAACCTGGCGGTTACCAGGGAATGCTACTGTGCACACATGCAGAAGTTGGGCAGAGGATATCATTGCAGTCCCCCTGCTGGGGGGTGAAGGAAGAGCCCCATCTAGCTAAGAGAATATGACCCCCTGCTATTGGCTAGCTTGTTGTCCAGGCAACCCAGAACGAGTCCCAAGGTCCTATTTGGCCAATCCTGCTCAGGGCCCTCACTGCATTCATGGAAGAGCACCGGACTAGAAATCAACTTCTTCTCCCCAAGCTCTGCCACCAGGGAACTGTTTCCTCTCTACTTCAGCTTTCTCGTCTGTAAAATGAAGGACCTGGATCCAATGCTTCCTAAGGCACTTTCCCCAGTTTTAAATTCGAATATCCTTACTAAGTCACTTGTCACTTCCATTAAACTCTATCACTAAATTGAGTACCCAACTATCTCCATGAGTGAAGGACACTAATTACCTGGGTGGCAAAAATCTAGAGTTCACGAAAATTTTTATAGCAATTTTTCCCATTGGATAGCAGACTGCAAACTATTAGGCTTTATGGCTTGCTCACTTATGTAATAAATCTGACATGACCTGAAACTCTCTCTCTCTCTCTCTCTTTTTTTTTTTTCCTCCAGTTAATAAGGTCATTGGTTTCTATTCCTACAGAAAACCTCTTGTCAAGAACCAGGAGAAAAGTCTAGTCACTGTGGTCCAGGGCTTCAGGGCAGAAACTGAGAGACCCGACAGCAGGTGCAGATGTAACGTTCATGATGCCGCAGGAGTCTTTGGTCCTCCAGTCTGGGGAGGATGCTGAAGCTTTTGGCAGGACTCCTGTCAGGTATCGTGTCCTCCTGTTCTGCTGGTCGAAGAATTGCGACCATAGAGGCTGCGGGCTCCGCTGTTAGCTGTCTTGTGCCGATGACAAGTCCCGGAGCAAGGACAGCTGTGGGGAAAGGGGGCCAGAGCTGGGGAAGAAAGCGGGGAATCGCTAAACGGGAAAGATGCACTGCATGCACTGCAACGTCCTTGACGGAGGGATAAGGAGACGTGCTGGAGTCCCTTAGAAGGTACGCTCTATGAGGGCAGATGTTTTTGTCCGGTGAGGCCATTGCTATAAGTTGCGGCAGCTAGCTAGCATCGCCGGAGTGCAGGAGATATCTACGATGAAAGCGGAGGGGACGGTGGGGATGAGGTCAGTGACATCGGGGGTGTCGCGAGGACTTCGCGAAATGGATGTTGTTGTCTCAGGAGCAAAAGGGCCAGAGGAAGTGCATCGGTACTGGAGAGATTATGACAGAATCCCACGAGGCAGCTTAAGTCCCTGCTTCTACTAGAGTTTGCAGAAAGAGGACCTCTTCCGCTGTTAAGAGTCGACAAATCCCCACCGTTGCCTGATGCAAGTTTGAATTCTTGAATGAGCACTTCCTGCTCCTGAAACCTCAGGCCCCTCCTCTCCCGAAGCCTGTGAAGCCAAGCCGGCTCTGGCCCTGGGTGATCTCCGCCGTCACCCACGCTGGTCCCTGCCTGTGCGGCCTCACCAGGAGGCTCTCAACCATCCTCTGGGAGCTCTGTTGGAGAAGTCTAATCAATCTGGATCTCTCAAAACCTCCCGCTGGCTCCCCAGGTGCAACGGGCTGAAACCCTGCCCAAGCCACGCTATCCTTCACGCTTTCTCTTCTCTTCAGGGCCTGAGGCACCCGACCTATCTTCTGTGTGCACCTCGACAAGCCTATCACACCGTCACCCTTTGCTTTGTCTCTTATTCCTTGCTCTTCCTGGAAACCTTTGTTCATTCTTTGAAATCCCTTCAAAGCCATCCTTCAGAATCTCGTTTTCCCCGCTCTCCTTTTGAAGACGCTCACCCCGGAACCCTACCTGTTCTTCCCTCATCTGGGCAGAGTACCCCATCCTGGTGCCCCCTTGGCCTCTGCGCCTGTCCCTACCCCGGAACCCGTGGCTCCGTGGAATCGCGCTCACATGCCTGTCTTCCCTCACTCACTGAGATGTCTCCTTAGTGTGAAGCTGCCCCAGCATCAAGGATGAATCTTTCTTCTCCATCTAACAGTGAGTACAAGATGGCTAGCCATATCTATGCTGAGACATTATCTACAATGCTGGGAACTTATGAGAAAAACAAGTAAATATTGAAAGACAAATAAGAAGTTTCTCTGAACACAGAATACAATAGTATGCCCTAGAAGGAAACAAATCCAATTAGTACTTAAGGGCAAAAAGCGACCTACTGAGACATTAGAATTTCGACACAGGGCAGGGGTGGGCAGTTAGGTCCTGTAACCTGATGGCTGGGTTTTGAGGTAGGTTGGGGGCTGCGAGGAGACATGTTGAAAGTTTCATTGGCTCAGCCAGGATACTCTTGTTTGGAAGGCATTTTAGGTGTGTGCCTGGGGTAGTGGTGATGAAGGGTTCTGATGCACGCCTAAAGCTACATTCTTCAGGGTCACCTGCAGAGGGACCATAGAAATGAGCAGAGAGGCACCAAGCACACATCTTGGTAAGAAGCAAGCATTTACCATAGAAGAGGCTCACTCTGACTTAAAATTTTCCAGGTACGTGGGTTGCACATATATTTGGAAAGGGAAGGAAGCCAGGAATGTGAGAGACGACGGCTCCTTCGTTGCCTCTGTTCCTAAAACTATCAATTGAACTCAAGGGTCACCAAGAAATGGTACCTTGGAGAGGCAAGAACCATCACGAAGGCATTCAAGGGCATCCAGGAAGCCCTCTGCTGTCTGTGTCAGTGGACACAATAATTGAACTCTGAGTTAAAAAAATCGAGAGAAAACAGCAGACCTAAATGTCTATAAGGGGCCAGATAATAAGGGGCAAGAAATAAGTGCAGCGTGTCCAATTATGCCACACAGCAAGGACAGAAGCCCTTCGCACGATGACAAGCTACTTTTCCTTTCCCCAAAGACTTGCGATCAACAAGGTGGTACGAATTATGGGGACGAGGAAAGGAACTGAGATCGTAGAGTCCTCGGTCATGGCAACTGTGACGAAGGTTGGGCTGGAGAGAGAGAAATAGGGACAGAGGTGCTGAGAATGAGTCTCCGGGTGAACGGATGTGGTTTGGGGGGAGGATTTCCTTGTTCTTTTTACTTTTTTCCTCTACATTTTCTTTATTGGGATGCTTGGCGCTGTGGTGAAGTAATCGGTCCATAAATATTACCTCTTGTTATCATTACTGATAGTGTTGTTGTTGTTATTATTATTAAAAATATAGGGGCAAATGGCATGAGTAATAAAGTTGAGCCTCTCAAATTCCTGGAGAAGACAAAAGGACAACTATCTTTATATTGTGGCAAAGCAATGAGGAATGAGAAGGACCCAGCCACGTCGAGTCCAAGGGCTGACCGACGAGGGGAGATTTTTAAAGCGAGGGGAGTGTTGCCCGTGGCTGACGCGCTGGGAATACATTCATCTTTCCACATTGCTGCAGCAGCTTGGAAAAAGGAGCACCGACAATGAACTGTCATAAAAATTGCATACAAAACCTTTACTGTTGGAGATTATAGTTATCAGGGGCTCGTGGGATTAACAGAGAGGAGAGCCAGAGAAACTTCAATAAAAAGAAAAATTATGCTTACTTACGTTATTCCTTTACAGTGTCATTCGGACATTTTTAATTTAATGTGAAATTTCAGAGGAAGAACGGTTCTGTTGGTTGAATAGGAATGGAGTGGATGTAAAATAGTGAGCTTTGTGCGAACCGACAGCATTTTCCTAAGCTAAAGCCTGAGGAGCTAGAAACTGCTCGTGAAACCTTCGCGTAAAAGTCCTGTGAAAGCGGCAATGTGTGGACAACACCTACCTGCTCCTTCATCTTCCATCAAATAGTTACTGAGCCCTACTCTGTGCCAGGCCACATAACTGGTCCTAAGAAGGGAGTGTTACCCACACAGCCCTCCTGCTGGCCTGGAGTCTCCAGAAGGAAATGCTTTCGTTTCTAAATGAGAGCTCTGACGATTTGAAAATGATCGTAACTTCTTAGTTGAAGTCGGGCTCTTTGTTCCTGTTCTCCCAACGGCCCATGAAAGGTCAGCTAAGCTAACCTGTCCTTCAGAGTCCCTCTCATGGACGCCGGGTCTAGACCTTGCCACATGCCATCTCCTGGTTTCCATGAAAAACGCCACATCCTAAAGCCGCGAGCCAGAGTCTCTTTGTTTCCATATGTTTTCCTGGGGGCTCTCTCATCACAACTTGTTATGCAACCCATCTCAACATCACGTCCCATTTGGTCAAAAGACATTTCCAACCCAGTGCTTCCCAACCTCTTCGAGGGGAAGTATTACATGCAAGTTAACATTGCCATGCCCTGACAGATCAAATGAGGAGACCCAGCCGGAAAGCACTGAAAGTTCATGACAAACCAGGTCATTTCCTATTATATTTACATTTCCGTAATAGGGTTTTTTACGGGCTCCTCTTAAAGATGGCTTACAAAATCCCATGTCGGCTTTTCTCTTGAATTC
Organism: Pteropus vampyrus; assembly: GCF_000151845.1. Classification (NCBI taxonomy): domain Eukaryota; kingdom Metazoa; phylum Chordata; class Mammalia; order Chiroptera; family Pteropodidae; genus Pteropus; species Pteropus vampyrus. Next base: position 3,233,912 of record NW_011888815.1, on the reverse strand, counting down.
TACGTCGCTCATATAAGAGTTATTGCGTGTATGGTTAAGTGGACCGTGCTCAGTTATAGCAGGATGGCAGGTAGTTGGGGGTGAGGGTAGGGGGTGGGGGAGACAGAGGTATAGGACTAGAGCCAGTCAGGAAGACAGGACGGGAGCTGAGGGGTGCAGAAATGTGGTCTCCCACCTCGGAGGCCAGCAGAGAAATGGGTGGCAACGCAGAGTGAAGCTTAGACGAGCAGGTAGATAACACTGGGCATCTGTCGGTGGAGGAACAGGCCCTCAACCAGGGAGCCTGGGTTCAGGACCTAGTTGCTAGAATTTGCAACACTAGAAGCAGGACTCACAATGTGAAAGCGTGAAGGAGGACCACGTGAGTCCCTGGGACGAAAAGGAAGCCAGTGGCCAGGATAGGGCACTGTGAGGACAAAATTGTGTGACATCCCAGGAGGTGAGGTCCAGTCCTCAAGAAATGCATGTCACACAATGCTATGTACCTGCACGTGTTCATGGCAGCGATGGAGAGGCCATGACAGGACAATCACTTAAATATTCACTGACACAGATGAGAATTCTTCTAAGAGTTAGACTGAGGCTGAGCTGGCAGGTGGCAAGTTCACTGCCACAGAGAGCCATGAACAGAGTTGGAGGAATCCAGCAGACTTAACTTTCTTTCAGTTTACTCCAGGCTCTGGACAAGTTACCACTAAGCCCTCTACTAACTACCAAGTCATCTTTCTTCTTCCTTTTTTTTTTTTAGATTTTAAACAAATTTTAATTTAGTTTTCAATTACAGCTGACATACAATATTATGTTGATTTCAGGCACACAACATAGTGATTAAACATTTACGTACATTACGAAGTGATCACCTTGATACGTCTAGTAACCATCTGACACCTTACATGGTTATTTATTACAATATTATTGACCATATTCTCCGTGCTGTACGTTTCATCCCATAAGTCAGCTCTCTCCTTAAATAGTCAGAATCCTCTCTAGCTCCTGACTCACTGTTGATTAACATTGGGTGTTAACATCCTTCACTATTAAGGGTTCAAAAAAGATATCCACTACTGTCAATCTATCGTTTTCAACTCCTAAGCAAATGCTCAACTCGCTTATAGGTTGTTCCCAGTTTTCTTTGGCTTTTGGTCAAGCTCAGTCCTTCCCTGCAGGAAACATTGATTGAATCCTATTACGTGCCATATACTGATGAACAAGGCGTATTCCCTGACCTTACGGAGTTTTCAGGTTAGAGGAAGAGGCAAAAATAAATGAATAATAACAGGTGGTTTCGGTTCACTGTGACAGTATGTGGGAGAATCCCCTATTGGGTCTTAGGAAGAGACCTGTTCAGGGGCAGCTTTCCAGAAGGATTATAGACAAACTGTGAGCTCTGCACGTGCCTACGTGCCTTATCGTGAAAGGGCCCGGTGCTTCCGTGGAACTGTGCGCTATTTAAAAAATGGATTTTCTATTCTTTTAATGTGATAACACTTAATAGGAAATTCTCGTAGGCATAATATGATGTACAAGGCTCATGTTACCTGATCTATGTAAAATGGAAATATGATTAATGTTCTGACTCTTGCAAGCCCTACGAACAATGCTCTCGGAAGGTGCGTAAGAGTCTGCGATTACTCAGGCTGTCTGAGGAGGTAATCCCGAGGAGCCTCGGTTAGACATAAAATTTTACTGTATTCATAAAATCTGTGTCAGACTTAATGCAGTCTAGTGGTGAGAAAACTGGATCAGAAGTCAGGATTCTCGATTTGCTTTTTCTAGTGTTGTCGCCAAATGTCCCTGCACCATTGGCAAATCAGGTCTGTGGCCTCCATGTCCTCATTTCTAAAACGGAAGGATTGAAGCAGGTTTCCTACTAGTTATAAAGGACTATGATCCTGCCCTAAAGTTAATCTAAGAATGGTGCTATAATTATTTACGATGAACTATGAAAAAAAATTACTTAGACCATGATGTTCTTTTTGAGAAAACCCACTTCACGACAATGGAGAGGACGTAATAAATTAGCTGCTTTGGGTTAAACATAATACTCTAGTCAAATGTATGTGCTTAATACTAGGGTAAAAGGGCTTAAAGCTATTTGTCTATTTTTACTAAATAGATAATGGCCAGGCTCACACAACCAGGCATGTTAAAATTATATGCTGTTTAGTCCACCTGTGACTTCACGTGGGGAAACAGACACATATGTTAATAGGTAGCTCTGGAGACTGCTTTGAGGAACAGAAATCAGATGTTGGTCTGGCCAAAAAAAAAAAAAAAAAATCTCTTCCAGTGTCACACATTAGCCCCTGAAATTCCGACCGTGGTCTCTCAGGGATTAAAGATAAATCCTAAACTCTATCTTCTTCACTCTCTGAGCCTCACAGGACCACAGGGATTAACTAAGATAATTTATGGAAATGCGACTGGCACGTAATAGTCAATCAATAGACATTCGTCCTGCCTTCCCATTCAGATCCCTCCACTGCCCGGTCATTTTCTTGCTCTCTCTCCACTGAGCCAGGGAAATGTGCTACTTTTAAGCCCTGGCTGATGCTGCTTTCTCCACGTGGAATGTTTCTCTCCCTTCTCTACGTTCATCCAGATCCAGTTGTGTCAATCAAGGTTCTCAGTTGCAAGCAACAACAGTCTCCTCTGGCTCTCTTAAACTACCAGGGAAACATTACCAGGGCCTTTCGTCATGATAAGGGGCTGGGAAGCCCATCCTGGAGAAGGAGATGGATCTCCAGGGGGCCCGGGCCACACTGTGAGAACCGCGCAGGCCACGCACCACCATCACCACAGGTGCATCCTGACTGCTTAGGGCTTAAACTCCACAGCCACAGCCCACAGACCACACATCTATTTGGTGAGACTTAAGTCATGGGCTGGCCCCCTGGCTGCTACAGTCAAGCTGAGGTGGTAGGAGAGCTCTTGGCCTCAATGTCGCCCCTGTGAGCTCCTTCCAGGATCATCTCTGCCACACATTTTAGGAAACGTATCACACTAGCCTGCACGTACTGTTTGACCCTTTGATGTCTCCTCAAAGAGCTCCTAACTGTGTCGACTGACTCGGCCTGTGTGTCTTCCTTGCATGGGATACAAGAGGCTCTTGTTGGGTGAGGGAAAGAGTGGACTCAGGATAAACCCTAAAGTAACCAAGAAAAACAGCAATGTCCAGAGTCCACCCCTGCCAAGGAGCGTGGGCTGTGGCAGGACGTCACCGTCAGCCTTTGGGAGCCAAGTGGTACCATGAAGCTGTAAACTCCTTGAGTAAAACCATATTGCGAGTGTGTTTTTCTGTCCGAGAGTCTATACACAGCTTCGACAGAAGGCCTGGCCCTGACTGTCTGGGAGCTCTGTGCAAACTCCAGTAATCAAAACCCAGAAATCAAAACTCCACACAGAAGTGAGCAGAAGCCATGCAACCGTGTCAGGAGGAAGCACAGATCTGAAAAAAGACAACACCCTCGGTTAATAAAATTCCTTAATATGACTCAGAGAAGAAAGTATTCTCCAGCAAAGTGAAAAGTCAAAACCCAAACCTCCACAAAATGTTAAATCAGACCAAAGATTGCTGCTGCCTCCCGTATTAGCCGGCATGAGCTTCTTAGCATTACACGATGCTGTAAGGAAATATTTTAAGCTATTTTTAGATGACACGATGGTGCACTGAGAAAGCTGAAACGATGATCGGCACCAAAGAATCATAAACATCTACTTCCTATTTTTTAAAATAATTAATTCCTAAAAATAAGTCTGTATGAAAGTTAAATAATAGATTCACATGTTCTAAAGATTGTTAAATTCCAAGAGAGCTTATAATTTAAAGAAATAATTTAAGTTAAGCTAAATTCCATAAAGGAATACATAGCTATGGATATTCTAGAATGCTTCCAATTATTGCTTTAAATTCTAAAACAGTATGACATTTATTCAGTTTGACATAAATCTAACATGGTTTGAAATTTTCAAAAGTAATATTACCCCAAATTATAAGTTTGCTCATGTATTTGAAGTAATGTTTAGAATTTGAAGGGACTGATTTTATTGTTGAAAAATTTGTCTGTTCTTTTAAATATATTTTTTCCATTATTTTAATTGTGTGTTACTGGCATTCGGGCATTCTTCAAATTTCGTGCATGCATCTTTCTAAAAATATGCTCTTTCATGCATAAATCATTGGCACTCTAAGCCACATTTGCTATGTCTATTTAGACTTTTAGATATAACCTCATAAACATATATTTTACTTGCCCAGCCAACAGTTTAATCTCAGCAAGACTGCCATCGGTACAGGCGGAGTGGTGTTTGTACAATTAATTGAAAAGGTTATTACATTTTTGCATGCCACTTTGTGAAAGTAAAGCAGAATTCAGAAGGAAAAAAAAAGTAAACATTAACACCCATGGTAATACAGAGGAATTAAACCTCAAAAGTAAGAATAATAGGAGAATCTCTGATCTATCCATATAATGGAATACTATTCAGGCATTAAAACCACAGTATCTAAGAATATCTACTCACATTTGGAAATACTCATGCCACATTTCTAAGAGGAAAATGCCAGAAATAAACTGTGCACACATATGGCCTTCATTTTGGATACCAGCCTTTTCTTAAAGGTATCTTTCCTGTCATCCTCTCGGCTGCAGAAGCAGTGTGACAACTGGAAGAGGTCTCAGGAGGGAACCCAAGAGCTGGCCTTCTAAATAATAATAATAATTAATAATAATGAGGAGGAGGAGGACGATCATAATAATAATAGAAAGAGTATTAGTAGTAATAACAGGTAGTAATAATGCAGGTACAATGGGTTATTTTTCACTATAGGTGTCACAGTAGAAAAAAAAAAGCAAAAAGAAACATCTAGAAGAGGTAAGAAGATTAATATTCTCTTAACTACAAAACTACGAAGGTTATTTTGGGGAACCAAGGACCCATTTTTGGAATCAGAGGCATTCTTTGACCTTGAAATCAAGTCAGAAGAAGGATGACTTGGGGACACAAACCAAAAAATATTTAGACGGGTCCCAGGGGTGGCAGCGATGTCAGGTATGTGAGCCGTTCAGACCAGGAGGAAGAAATACAACAGGAAGAGAACTCAGGTCACTTAGATTCCCAAAGACCTGAACTTTTCATCTCAAATGTCATAGCTTCTAGTTACACACAATTTTTATGGGCAAATTAGAAACTTGTGTCTCAGTATCCGCGAGATGCAGGAGATCTTTCTACAGTTGCCATGTTGACGACAGCGCATTATTTTGTAAACACACTCAGTGAAATCTTTGCTTTCAACTTTCCAGCAGTTCTTAAGTCTGCTCACGTCATTTTAAATTTCCTTTGAAACACAAGCGTACTGATGAGAGCTCCCATTTATGAAGCATGCTGCTGAGTTCCCTGCACACAGTACTCCACTTAATCCTCTTGTTAGTGTTATTGTTATTATCATCTCCATTTCAGCCCTTCTCGTGGGCTCTGGGAGTGTCCGGAGGGGCTACCTGTCAGCTGCCCTCACAAGGTCTGTGCTACGTTCTTTTTCTTGCACGGGTGCCTGTATGTCACCATCCATTACCCAGTTGCTACTTGAAAGAGCATGACCCTGATTCTGCTAATGGTGCCACCAAGAGAAGCAAGCCCAATGTTTATGCTGAGAGTGAGACACTCAGACAGCCAATATATTTCTCAAAGTGGCAGTCCCGGGTCAAGTTTGGGCCCGACGTAGGGATGACTGGCCTTCTTATCAACCTCGCGCCGTGTTTCGTTATGGGGACTGAGGTCGTTCCTTTAGAATACAGTCTGTAAGTGTCACTCAGGAAAACAGCTGCCGGCTTCCCTACCCTTACACCAAAGGGTCCCCAGTGCCGTGCAGAAGCGGATGGAAGACAATGCCTGCTGCGCCCCTCTGCCCTCCCCACTCCTCTCCAGGAGCAGCTGCTCGGCCTCTGGGTGACCCTGGCTCTTCCACAGAAACTCTTCCCTTTTCTTTTTTTTTTTTTTTTTTTTTTTTAAAGCAAGCCTTGTGAGCCATGTGTTCATCTCAGGAAAGGAATTGGGCTTTGTGTTTATATAACTAAAGAGCTCCAATAGCTCATTTAGGTGGCTTTTATAGGACAGAAGTCTCCTCAAAGGCAAACTCTAGAATCCAAGGCTAAAGACACAGAACTTGCTCACTGTTTCTGAGTGACAGTTATGCCTGTGGAGGGGGGCGGTTATCGTGGTTACCGTTGGTTTTCTTTTCTTCATCTTTTGCCCACCAAGTCTTTGAATCCCAACGTCCTGAGAGTCATCCTCCACCCAGGGCTCCGTGGAGAGCCAGTGTCCGTACTTGTCTCTCTGAGCGGCCTCGCCAGCTCCCTGCACCCCAGCTGCTCTAGAGGTCCCAGTCCTCAGCACCAAAGGCTGCCTTTCTGTTCCCCATCACTTCTCAGATGTCTCCAGCATGGCCTCTGAAGCCGCTTGCTCAGCCTCTGGTCCTCTGCTGTAAACCTTCACTGAGAATTTTGTGTTGCCCACTCTCTGTCTCCCAGACTTGCTGCTAGGGATCATCCCACCTTCTTAAATCTACCTTCGCAAAGATGGAGACTTCAGCTTCCTTGATCTTTGCCCAGCAAATGACAAGCTCCACTCTCTGCAGCCGCCCACATCCCACCTTCCAAGGATTGCAGTTCAGGGCAGAGCTCTGAGGATTTAATGATCTGGGAGGAGAGTCTGGATGTTATGAAGTACAGGCCTCTGCAACTGTAGTCCCTACATGTGCCAATCAGCGGATGGCTGTTTCCTGGTGACAAGATGAGCCAGAATCTGGACCAGGCAAGGAAATACCACAGAGGGAGACAGGTTGAGGGACACATGAGTTGCCATTATAGGACATGGACACGCCTTGTGGACAGTATGTCAAGAATGTTATTCTAGTTTGTGGAAGGGAGCCTGTATCCATTCACCCAGCCCATAAGCGTCTCTGCTGTAGTAAATAGCAGCTTCCGGCTAATGCAATGGAATGAATATAAACCAGGAAAGGCTCCCGTCCTCAAGGCACTGAGCACTAGATAGAAGGTACCCCAGGTCCCAAGAGAGCGTCAACGCTTGCATAGAAAAGCAACTGTCTGATCCACGTAAATACTAACACTTTTAATTAACATTTTAAGTCTCCAGGTATGTGACATGCCGCACAGAAATAAATAAAAAGCGAAGTCCCTAGGGTGAAGCTTTTATGACTAAAACCCAATGGGACTATTTAAAACAAATTTTGGTCTTTACTTTGTGGCCAGATTTCCAAAACGAAGACATCATGAACTGGGAACTCAGACGATACCCACCGGAGAGCGTGTTGTGCATTGCTTACCTTATCAAAGTTAAATTTGCTTTCATGGAGAATAATTCCTATTTAAAAGGATGACCTAGACAAACTAGTTTAAGCTGCTACAAATGAAAATGCAAATAAAACATCTGCTTCTCACTGATTTTCACTCGTTATCTTAACTTCAGAAGAGGAAAGGTTAGAAAGTTCTTAGAATCATTTGAATGCCAAGCGCTTTGATCGTGCAAGCTGTTAGATCCCAAGAGCCGATGGACTGCGCTTTTAAGAGGTGAACTCCCTCAGAACTTGAAGACAAGTGGAATACAAACAAGATGACGAGCCTAAGAGACTGGACACTCCAGGTAGAAATGTCTAAAGAAAAATGAGAACTTGGAGAGAGAGAATGTACGGCAGCAGAGGGAGGAATGAACGCGAGACGTAACTTGATGCGGGAGAGAGACCTGAGGAGGGAAAATCTCATTCGTGTCGAATCTATCTTCTTTAGAGACTCGACAGTCGTGTTGGAATAAGTGAGTCAATGTAAGAAAGCCCCGTTGATTTGGAGAATGCTTGACAGGTCCAAGAAGCCAAGAAAATATGGAAAGGCAGTGAAACCGAATGATAAGTACACAGAGAAAGCCCAACGCCAGACGAGGTGGGGCGTGGCAGACACTCACTGTTACTTCTGGGTCCTTTTGGCCCAGGTTTCCAAACTTTTCAAGTGACCTTTGAAAGACTGGGGCTGTATTTATGCTGGGAGTCTCTGGAACTGGCAGCTGTTTTGTCCAGTGTACTCGTCTCTCCAAAATAACAGGGGATGGAGCAAAGAATCATATGACATATGTGGACTCCAAGCCCAGGTCTGCCATGTGCTGGCATATGACCTTGGGCAACTTGCTCCAAGTCTCTGAACCCTATTTGTCTCATTCCTTAAAAAGCAGCAGGTGTCTGTTGTATCTAACATGCATAGAGCAAAGGAGCTGATCATTAAATGTAGCTACTGTCATTATCATTATTAATTATTTTATAAAATGTTTGAGATTTTTCAGAGAAGGACCCAGGATGCTGCCTTGTAGAAACATATTTAAGTGTTTTGGGTATAGATTGCCTTTTAAGACGCGTTTCTGTTTGAAATTTCTCCCGGGAAACCTAGAATCCTCTTTCTTCAAGGAAGACTGAGATTTAGCCTCTAACATATAACTTTACTCTCTTAATATTTTGTTCTCCTACTCAGCACAGATTTACTTTTCTTAATGGTGATCCACTATTCTCATTCATTTGACTTATTTTTTATTTTGCAATGTTGTTTTAGAGATTCCACAGGAAACGGGGAGGGAATGCTAACGCCATCACCTGTAAATTCATCTGGGGTCAATATCACTTTGGAATCTGACAAAAGCTGTAATTCCAACACCCCCCAAAATTATGTTGCACACGCAAACATGATTATATGGGTTAACAGATATCCCCAGAGCTCTGGGAAAGCATGTTAAGTTAAAGGCTATTTGTCTGGGGCATAGACAGAAATTTTCAGAATTGTCTCTCAGCTGCTAAAATAGTAAAGAAAGAATTACCCAAAATCAGTTCTTTATCCCCAAGAAGAATCATTTGTTTGGAGTTTGGTTTGAAGCCATACTGCCTGGATACTCAGAGGAAACAAAGGATTTACAAGCAGTATATAATTATGGATAGATTCAAGGAAATCAATTTCTAGATCTTCATCTTCCATGTAGCCTCCTTTAGAAAACTAATTTGCCTGAAACCCCACTTGAATGTCTGTTAGCTTTTCTACTTTATGAAAGGCATTTACCTAAATCATCCCAAACTTAGCGCGGTCCAGTGTCCTCGGGAATGAAAATCTCGTGTCAAGCAAAGGGACGTCTCCTGCAACGATTATGATCAAGCTACCACAAATCCATCAACCTACTGCACGGATCTGGATCCTTCCATTCCTTGGCAATTGTCAAAGTAGCATAAGGGAATGAAGAGCATCAGTAGGAAAAGTGGAATGCTAAAAAATTGCTTTTTTATTTTTCACAGATTTACATGTAAGCGATTCCCTTCAGCTCGATGCTTATACTGCGGGCGAGTCAAGAGCTGGAAAGAAAATCTTCAAAATGGCAGAGGCAGAGCAGGCAGGTGACTGAAACTTTTAACTAGAACTGGAGTATTTTATGGGAGCACCAACTTTTTCGAGAGACACTGGATAAAACCGCAGATAAAAATTTTATGTGATACATTTAATATTCTCTATGTTATTCAAGGAGTTATTAAAAACTAATTTTTAACAATTATCATTAAATATTTATATGAATTGCAGTCAGTTGTCATTTTATTTCATCATAAAAAAAAGGTTTAATAATTTCTACTTTGTATTTTAAAAAAATAATATGCTGGCCTCCAGACAGACTAATTCTTGCCAGCATACCTGTTTCTCTTTCATTAATGCACAGAAAAACTCTGGGCATGATTTATCTGACCCAAAAAAGCAATTACAAAAAATTTAATTTTTCTTTGATAATTGTCAGAATTCTTAATATATTTATACTGTTTATAGAACAATTGGGTACTAACGATAATGTAATTTATGTTCAGAAGTAACATATTAAAATGTTTTTATATATGTGTACATACCGCATGTGCATATTCTGTCACAGGTATTATGATAGAGTGATTAATAAAGGATTTTCAAACACATAATTATACTACCTTAGGAGAACACCGTGGAGAAAGAATAAAAACAAGAGTTCAAGAAATAAAAAGAGACAAAATGATTCAATCTTTTTAAAACCATATTTGTCTATTTTTTTTGATGTATTAATATATTTTAGCAAAGGTTTTACATTTTAAAAATGTAGCTCATTTTTTTGTGGTTCCATTTGGCTATGTTTTTCAAACTGCACGTTGCAACCCGTGAATGGGTTATGAGATGAATTTCGTAGAATACAGCAGGTATTTAAAACAGAAGTGAAATCAAACAGAACAGAATAGAATGGTAAGTTATCAGTACGTACCACCCAAAGTAGAGGTTATGATTGTCTTGTAAAACTTCTGTTTCTGCTGTGTGTTTGGAGGTGATGTGATATACAATAGAATTCTTACTGTAAGCTGCTAAGCAAAAAGCTTTAAAAAACTCTGGGATAAACACAAACCTAATAAAAAATTTTCTGCTTGGAGTAATTAAGTGAATGGTGCTGCAATAATCAAATTGAAGAAAACAAGAGAAGAATATTTGGGGAGAAATTTGTTTAATAAGGGAAGTGTGTGAAATGTTGCCTTACTGACTCTAGGTGGACATTTCAAGACACCTGATGCCCCTCAAGAGAGAGATTTTAAATGGAGACATAAATTTGGACGATATGAACAAAAAAAATAAGATGACAGTTGAAGTTGTATCTTCACTTAAGACTATCCAATATTCTTCCGAATGTTAAAGAAAAAAAAAATGAGACTAGTTACCCTGAGAAGATATTAGCTAATGAAAAATGTCACTCCAGTCAGTTCCTATGAGTGATTATTCTCAAAGACCCATAAAGGGAATCGAAATGGTGCCTCTGGAGATTTTCACAGCATTATATCCAGGTGGACTTGCACGGCCTGTGGCTAGACCAGAGAAAGAAATAGTTTCTTTGCATTTGGCAGCATCTCGATTCCTTTGAGGTTTTTAATCACTGAGTATATTGAATAGGTGCGTGTTGAATGAAGTAGCCAAGTTCTACTAGCACAGAGCTTTCAAAATGCCATTGTCACAGAACACTCGTACCTCTTAGAAGCTAAAAGGACCGAGCAGCGCTACCTGAGGATAGCTTGCTCCGCATCATCAGGAGACAAGCGACACTAAAAATGTCTAGCATCTAAAAATGTCTTCTCAACAGGGGATGAGCAGCAACACAAATACATTTCCATTGCCTTGCTGATCACGGGCGGTCCCACTGGCCTGCTGGTGCGGAACTGGCACCCACGAACCTAAGACAGGAAAATGAGAAAGCTGGGAGGTCGAGGACCTTAACTCCCGTCTGTACCTCAAAGGGACAGGGTTCCTAACAAATCCCTAAGTCTTTTGAAGACTTCTGTCTTCATTTCCCTTCTTCTTTGAGTTTAAGTGACCACTGCAAGGTAACTTCAAAAATTGGTTGGAGGTTGAGGTCCCTAGTAGCCCCTTTTGTATAGGATATTTAGCCAAAAAAAAAATTTTCTTTGATAGATTGTGGTGCAAACAAGCTAGGACGCTATGACATGGTACGTACTTGAGATACCTATTTTCTGTTCCTTTATATTGTTTATCTCTGCATTTTGTCCTTTGTTTCGGTTTGTTCAAGCAGGCCACAGGCTCTGGCTTTGCTGGTTGTCTCAAGCAAAGTGTGAGAGAGGACAGAAACCATTCCTGCATTTTCTTTGCAAAAGCCTGCGACCACAGAGCACATTCTATTAAGTATCTGAGACAGAGAGGGGTGGGGGATGTAGCCCCAGGCAAAGAGAGATAGAGATTTTAATTACTGAAAACAGTTTCCCAAAGACTTGGGGGGAGCGAAGAGAGGTCTATAGGTTCCAGAGGACGGAAACCTGAGCTCTGCTGCGGGGCACGACTGGCAGGGCAAGGCCAGTGCGTTTCCTCCCCTCACCAAGGAACCCGGAGCCACACGGGAGAGCCGCCAGGGAGCCAGCAGACCCGAGAAGCTCCTGGCAACAACAGAGGGCTTTCGAGCCCATAGCTGGTGCGCGGGCATCCCTGACATGTGACGTCTTGGAAGATTCTGGAAACGTGGTTCTAGTGCAGTACGATGATGAGCAGCACCTCTAAGATTGACAGAGGTGACACATCCTACAGCCCAGGGTAACGGGAGCTTCAGGTTGAAAAGAAGTTGATTTACACAAAATAATTTGATCTATTCTACCTGGCGAATTGTGGTTTTGGAACTGAGACTGGTAAACATGGTGTTAATTTGTGTTTGTCGGGTTGTTGAAAAGTTCCTTGACTCTAATTACCACACCTCTCTCTCACACACACACATACACAAACACAAACACACACACACACACACACACATAAACACACACACACCCATCACACCTTCAGAATCAAGGGCAAACTTTCCTGGAACAGCCTAATGATCACTCTGCCTCATCTTTATAAGAACAAAGAGGTGACAAGAGGGGAAAAAAGTAAACAAAAATTGTGTCTTACATATCTCAGAGATATAAGACCACTACCTTCCCCAATTCTTTAGAGACCATCAACAACCATTTTCCTTTGTGAGATGAATTTCCTTCTAGAAATCCCTGGGCATGCACACAGTGTTGTAAAGTTGAAGTACTCTTAGTTTGGGGCTGCTCTCTGCCATCTGGAGCTCTGAGGGAGCAGCCTGTCTCTCGATGACATGATTTCAGTCATTGTACAGGACATTCGCACACTGCTGTATTTCTTACAGGTATAAACACATATGTGAGGAAGACCTAAGTGACTTCCTGTTCGGCTTAATCTCTACCATTTAGAGCTCAGGCACCCGAGTGCCTGTTCAGGATTGAATTTCTGCTGATATGTTAGTTTCCGGGTCGACTGTAATGAGTTACTACAAACGGTGTGGCTTACAACCACAGAAACTTGTTCTCTTCCACTTCTGGAGACCTTAAGTCTGAATTAAAGATGTCTACAGGGCCAAGCACAAGTTTCCAGGGGAGATTACCTTCCTCACCTCGTCCCAGTTTCTAGTAGCTTCTGACCTTCCTTGTTTTGTCGCTTATGGCCACATCACTGCAATCTCTGCCTGCTTCTTCACACAGCCTTCTCCTGTGACTATCCATTTTACTCTGTGTCTCTTAGAAGGACACTTGTCATTAGATAACTGAGGATGCCCTCATCTCAAGATCCTTAACTAAATTTTCAAAGACAGGACCCTTCTTCCAAATAAGGCAACATTTACAGGTACCAATAATTTGACACTGATATCTTTTGGTGGGGGGAATTTTTACAGACATTACAAAATAATAATATATTTTCTCTTAATTTTAATGGAAATACATCTAAGGTTTTATCAACATCTGTAATGCTCATAGTTGGTTTCATATCTTTTTATCATATTAAGAAAGGATCCTTCTAGAATCAGTTTGGTAACTTTTATGAGGAATGGTTGTTGCTTTTCAAATGGATTACAGAATACATTGTGATAATCATGTTTTTCTCCTTTGACGTATGCATGTAAAAAAATTACTTTAACAGTTTCTTATTGTTGAATCTACCTTGATTTCAACTTAATCTTGTCAGTATTTAATTTAGAACATTTGCAACTATATTGATGGTGAACTAGAAAAATATGCAATGTTATTTTTTTGGCTGCAAAGTTATGCTAACATAACAAAATTAATTTGAGCACATATTTTCCATTTTTCTCACCCAGGTACATTAGATAGAACAGGAATTCTTTGCTCCTTGAAGTTTTTCTGAAATTTACCTAATAAGCCATTTGGGGTTAGTGTCTTATTCTTGGGTGGTAAATAAATATTACCTGGATAAGTTTATACATATTTTTTTTCCTGGAAATGGTTTTGGCCATTCCTATTTTCCCTAATAATCATTCATTTTTTTAATTTAGATTAAATTGGAATATACCACTATATGTTTCAGATATACAACATTATAACATCTGTATACACTAGGAAGTGACCACTACCAAAACCCTATTTACTGAAGAGACTGTCCTTTCTCCATATGTTCCTGAGTCATAAATTAATTATTCATATATATATATATATATATATATATATATATATATATATATATATATATATATATTTAATTCTGGGTTCTTGATTCTGTACCATTGATCTGTGTCTGTTTTTATGCCAGTATCTTATTGTTTTGATTACTATAATTTTGTAGTATAATTTAAAATCAGAGAGCATGATAAGTATAGTTTTGTTCTTCTTTCTCAAGACTGCTTGGGCTATTCAAAATGTTTTGTGTTTCCATAAAAATTTTTAAATTATTTCTTCTAGTTCTGTGAAAAATGCTATTAAAAGTTTGCTAGCGATCGCATCAAATCTGTAGATTTCTTTGAGTAACCATCCATTTTATGAGACCGTATATGAGATTCTTAATTTTCTTAATCTCCTGCATAGTTATAATTGTGCTCTCTTTTAAAATTCTAATATCATACATTACAGTTTATATTCTAGATTAAATGTGGCAGAATTGTGTCCCTTACTGTGTGTCTAGAATCGGCTCTGGAATTTATCAATTATATCACTTAAACTTTTTCTTTCATTTTTCTTTTTTAATTGTCACTGCTTTTAGCTTGGTTCTCAAATCTTATGACCTTTTACTTTCAAAAATTCCACAAAACCCATTTGACTACAGTGGTGATGCTTTTAGTGTTGGCTGAAAGGGTAAATAATCATCAGTAACATTTATTCCTCACTTACTACACACCAGGAACTCTTCTAAATATATCACATGTATTACCTATATAATTCTCATAGTCATCATTACGTATGAACTTATTATTTTCATTTGATGCATGAAGACATTGAGGCTCAGAAAAGTCAACCTGCCCCAAGTTACATAGGTAACACCTGGTATAACTGGATTTCAAATTCTCCGGTTCAACCATTTTAACCAGCCTGTTATGAATTCAGTCTTATCTCTAAGTGCTGCTACTGCTTTTTCTTCGCTCTTGCTTAGTTCAGAATTTTTTCCGACACAAAAGTGCATGAAGAGCCCACGGAATCTGAAAGCATTCCTGTACCTTTATTCGATTTCACGATTCATGAACGTGACGAATACCACGCGGACATGTCTTCTTACAAGTGAAGAAGGCCAAAAAGGAAAAGTCTACTCCTCCACATGTGGTTGCAAGAAGCGAAGTGGGCTTTGCAAATGCTCTTAAACCTCAAAGATAAACACTGTGCTCACGAAAGCCCAGGCGCTCTTGGATCGCTAGGATACATATGATGGAGAGTACAGTTCAGGTTATTAGATTATAGGGAAGTTGTTTAATTGAATTACAGCTATAATACATGTCCCCTTGCTATGAAAAGTATTCATTTACATGCGGTCATATTTCTCTGCCGTGGTAAGTAGGGATCTGATACAGCGAATGATTTGGATTTAAATTAATGAAGCATACATGATGTGACGAGGATTTTATAGACTTGGTTCTTGAAATATTTGTCAATATTTGCTCGAGGCTTTTGCATACACTGCATCAGCCTTTGGGCCCTTGGTGGGTGCCTAGAGACATTTAGCAGAGTTATAATGAAGAAAGGGGTTGAATTCATTTGGGATTTCGAACAAATAAATAGCATTCCCATTTGTCCTTGCTGGCCTTAAAATAGCCGCAGTTTTAGAGATTACTTAAATGTCTCTATTCACCCGGCACATGCTGAATAGAGGCAAGAGAATGTTTGATATTTGTGAAATGCTGTTTTTCAACACGTGTTCAGATCCGATTAACAGCAGGCATAATTACGAACGTTAACTAATGGGATATCTTTGGCTGGTGGAAGACTATCTTGCAGAAAGTTTTGCAGACGCGGGCAGGAGGAGAGACTTAGATGACGCCGCTATTGTGCAAACAGAAAGATACATTTAGGGCATAGGAATTCTCAGAAGTTCACCTGCATTTTCCCCACCCCCCGGAAAGTGTGTGTTTCTTGGTTTCCATGCCAGTCTCCTTCCCGTATCTCAGCCCTATTTTCCATTATCTTTAGGGGGGACCCTGGATTATAGACTATAGAACTACGAAAGTTGAGACTGTTCTACATCAATCCCTCCCTTTCGAATGAAGAAACCGAAGCCTAGAGTAGGAAAGTGGCTTGTCCAAAGTCGCACAGCGAACTTCTGACCCTTCGACACCAGCCATGGTCAAAGATTATCTCTAGATATCTCCTGAATTTGTCAGGAGAAATCTTTTTGAGAGTCTATGAAGAAAAAAAAAATTAAGAAAAGCCCCTTTTCTCCCCTCTCACTCCTTCAGGTATTTGTCAGTCTGGATCGATGTTCTAGCTATACGGAAAGAACACTACAGCTTACGAAAAGCTGTTAAGAAGAACAAGAACATGATTTACGCACAGTGGGAAAGAAACGCTTTAGATCACTATCAATTTTTCTTTCAAGTTGAATCTCTCCTATTCCTGTTAATGTTTCTATTAACTCTGGAAATATTCAAAATGGTGGGTTCCATCCGGTCTTAAGAATGGTTTATTTCAGGACAATTTTAGAATTGGGTTTGAATCACTTAACATATTCTACTTGATTTGGCCCTGGGAGGAAATAAATTAAAAGCATTTTTTTTTTTCTTCCCTAGGATACATGACTTTAAAGGGAAAAAATTAATTTCATTTTCAAAATAGAATATCAGAAATTGCTGGTTTGAGGGTATGTTTGTGTCTTAAATTAACGTTACAGGGGGGACTATACTAAACCTAAGCTTTTGGGATACTTTCAATCACTATTTACTTTGTGGAATGTTTTAAGAACAAAATGCATGCTAGGCTATGATGAAAAACAATCTTTCAATACCTGGGCACATTCGTGTGAAATCCAACATCTGGATTTTCAAGTAAAATACCCTCCTTTTTAACAAAATTTAATGAAATTAAATTTAATGAAAATTTAATGAAATTTTGTTAAAAAGGAGGGTATTTCACTTGAAAATCCAGATGTTGGATTTCTTGGGAGGAAACCTCCATGCCTCCAGGGAGGGGTGTCTGCTGTCTCCCCTGCCTGGCTCCAGCACCCACGATGGTGATGACCCCTTAGCCTACACCCATTCCTCCTCCTTCCAGGGGCTTCGAGTTTATCCTCTGCCTCTTCCTCAGCCCCTGGGGTTAGTGAGTGACACGTGAGGGTGGTAAGGCACAAGAGAGAGAACAATTTTTACAGAATCCCTTTCTCCCCTCCAACCAAACCTCAAGTGCCACACCTCCCCCTATGCCCCCTGCCCCACACATCACACATTTTGTGTTTCATTGAAGATGATGATAATGTAGATGAGCAGAATGGGTATCAAGAATCACGGTCATCTTGTCTTAAATTAACGTTACAGGGGGACTATACTAAACCTAAGCTTTTGGGATACTTTTAATCACTATTTACTTTGTGGAATGTTTTAAGAACAAAATGCATGCTAGGCTATGATGAAAAACAATCTTTCAATACCTGGGCAAAAATTGTTTTGTAGAGGACAAAATTGTTTTGTTTCTTTTTTGAGCATGTAGCGAAGGTGACACAAATTAAACCAAAATAACGCCGCATCACAAGACTTTTCAGCAATGAGATGAAGCCCTTTGCTCAACACCCAGAAAACTGAAACCAGAGGCTTGGAGCGCTTGCAGAGGTGACTGAGCTGGCCACAGCCAGGGCTCTGGTCCCCGATCCTGCACCCAAGGGAAGCTTTCTAACTATAAGGCCAAAGAAGATTATTTCCCATGTTTTGTCCTCCTTGCATTTAGAGACTTTATAGTGTTGCCATGCCCACTCTTTCTTCTCTTTGCTACTTCTTTGTTCATGGATGTATGCAGGTGGGCGTGTCTATACACACTGAG